>NC_132905.1:7091432-7428017 GCF_047675955.1 Chlorocebus sabaeus
TGGAGGAGTGTGTGTGTGGAGGTGTTTGGAGGGTGTGTGTGTGTGGATGGAGGTGTGTGTGGGTGGAGGTGTGTGTGTGGGTGGAGGGTGGTGTGGGTGGAGGTGTGTGTGTGGTGGAGGTGTGTGTGGGTGGAGGTGTTGTGGGTGGAGGTGTGTGTGGTGGATGGAGGTGTGTGTGGGTGGAGGTGTGTGTGTGGGATGGAGGTGTGTGTGGTGGATGGAGGTGGTGTGGGTGGAGGTGTGTGTGGTGGTGTGTGGATGGAGGTGTGTGTGGGTGGAGGTGTGTGTGTGGATGGAGGTGTGTGTGGGTGGAGGGTGTGTGGTGTGGGTGTGTGGGAGGTGGTGTGTGTGGGTGTGGTGGAGGTGGTGTGTGTGGGTGGAGGTGTGTGGTGATGGGGTGTGTGTGGATGGAGGTGTGTGTGGGTGGAGGTGTTTGTGTGGGTGGAGGTGTTTGTGTGGATGGAGGTGTGTGTGGGTGGAGGTGTGTGTGTGTGGTGGAGGTGGTGTGTGTGGGTGGAGGTGTGTGTGTGGTGGAGGTGTGTGTGGTGTGGAGGGTGGTGTGGGTGGAGGTGTGTTTGTGTGGGTGGAGGTGTTTGTGTGGATGGAGGTGTGTGTGGGTGGAGGTGTGTGTGTGATGGAGGTGTGTGTGGGTGGAGGGGTGTGTGGTGGTGGAGGTGTGTGTGGTGGTGGAGGGTGTGTTGTGGGTGGTGTGTGGTGATGGAGGGGTGTGTGGGTGGTGTGTGTGGGTGGAGGTGTGTGTGGTGGATGGAGGTGTGTGTGTGGATGGAGGTGTGTGTGTGGGTGGAGGTGTTTGTGTGGGTGGAGGTGTTTGTGTGGATGGAGGTGTGTGTGGGTGGAGGTGTGTGTGTGGATGGAGGTGTGTGTGGGTGGAGGTGTGTGTGTGTGGTGGAGGTGTGTGTGTGGTGGTGGAGGTGTGTGGTGGTGGAGGTGTGTGTGGGTGGAGGTGTGTGTGTGGGTGGAGGTGTGTGTGTGGTGGTGGAGGTGTGTGTGTGGTGGTGGAGGTGTTTGTGTGGATGGAGGTGTGTGGTGGTGGAGGTGTGTGTGGATGGAGGTGTGTGTGGGTGGAGGTGTGTGTGTGGTGGTGGAGGTGTGTGTGTGGTGGTGGAGGTGTGTGGTGGTGGAGGTGTGTGTGGGTGGAGGTGTGTGTGTGGGTGGAGGTGTGTGTGTGGTGGTGGAGGTGTGTGGTGGTGGAAAGTGTGTGTGGGTGGAGGTGTGTGTGGGTGGAGGTGTGTGTGGTGGTGGTGGAGGTGTGTGGTGGTGGAGGTGTGTGGTGGTGGAGGTGTGTGTGGGTGGAGGGTGTGTGTGGTTGGTGGAGGTGTGTGTGGTGGTGGAGGTGTGTGTGGGTGGTGTGTGTGGTGATGGAGGGGTGTGTGGGGTGGTGTGTGTGGGTGGAGGTGTGTGTGGTGATGGAGGTGTGTGTGGATGGAGGTGTGTGTGGGTGGAGGTGTTTGTGTGGGTGGAGGTGTTTGTGTGGATGGAGGTGTGTGTGGGTGGAGGTGTGGTGTGTGTGGTGGTGGGAGGTTGTGTGTGGGTGGAGGTGTGTGTGGTGATGGAGGTGCGTGTGGGTGGAGGTGTTTGTGTGGGTGGAGGTGTTTGTGTGGATGGAGGTGTGTGTGGGTGGAGGTGTGTGTGTGGATGGAGGTGTGTGTGGGTGGAGGTGTGTGTGTGGTGGTGGAGGTGTGTGTGTGGTGGTGGAGGTGTGTGGTGGTGGAGGTGTGTGTGGGTGGAGGTGTGTGTGTGTGGGTGGAGGTGTGTGTGTGGTGGTGGAGGTGTGTGTGTGGTGTGGAGGTGTGTGTGGTGGTGGAGGTGTGTGTGGGTGGAGGTGTGTGTGTGGGTGGAGGTGTGTGTGTGGTGGTGGAGGTGTGTGGTGGTGGAGGTGTGTGTGGGTGGAGGTGTGTGTGGGTGGAGGTGTGTGTGGTGGTGGAGGTGTGTGGTGGTGGAGGTGTGTGGTGGTGGAGGTGTGTGTGGGTGGAGGTGTGTGTGTGGGTGGAGGTGTGTGTGTGGTGGTGGAGGTGTGTGGTGGTGGAGGTGTGTGTGGGTGGAGGTGTGTGTGGGTGGAGGTGTGTGTGGTGGTGGAGGTGTGTGGTGGTGGAGGTGTGTGGTGGTGGAGGTGTGTGGTGGTGGAGGTGTGTGTGTGGTGGTGGAGGTGTGTGGTGGTGGAGGTGTGTGGTGGTGGAGGTGTGTGTGGTGGTGGAGGTGTGTGGTGGTGGAGGTGGTGTGGTGGTGGAGGTGTGTGTGGTGGAGGTGTGTGTGTGGTGGTGGAGGTGTGTGTGGGTGGAGGTGTGTGTGGTGATGGAGGTGTGTGTGGGTGGAGGTGTTTGTGTGGGTGGAGGTGTTTGGATGGAGGTGTGTGTGGGTGGAGGTGTGTGTGTGGTGGTGGAGGTGTGTGTGGGTGGTGTGTGTGGTGATGGAGGTGTGTGTGGGTGGAGGTGTTTGTGTGGGTGGAGGTGTTTGGATGGAGGTGTGTGTGGGTGGAGGTGTGTGTGTGGTGGTGGAGGTGTGTGTGGGTGGTGTGTGTGGTGATGGAGGTGTGTGTGGGTGGTGTGTGTGGGTGGAGGTGTGTGTGGTGGTTGGAGGTGTGTGGTGGTGGAGGTGTGTGTGGGTGGAGGTGTGTGTGGGTGGAGGTGTGTGTGGTGATGGAGGTGTGTGTGGGTGGAGGTGTTTGTGTGGGTGGAGGTGTTTGGATGGAGGTGTGTGTGGGTGGAGGTGTGTGTGTGGTGGTGGAGGTGTGTGTGGGTGGTGTGTGTGGTGATGGAGGTGTGTGTGGGTGGAGGTGTTTGTGTGGGTGGAGGTGTTTGGATGGAGGTGTGTGTGGGTGGAGGTGTGTGTGTGGTGGAGGTGTGTGTGGGTGGTGTGTGTGGTGATGGAGGTGTGTGTGGGTGGTGTGTGTGGGTGGAGGTGTGTGTGGTGGTGGAGGTGTGTGTGGGTGGAGGGGTGTGTGGTTGGAGGTGTGTGGTGGTGGAGGTGTGTGGTGGTGGAGGTGTGTGTGGATGGAGGTGTGTGTGGGTGGAGGTGTTTGTGTGGGTGGAGGTGTTTGTGTGGATGGAGGTGTGTGTGGGTGGAGGTGTGTGTGTGGTGGTGGAGGTGTGTGTGGGTGGTGTGTGTGGTGATGGAGGTGTGTGTGGGTGGAGGTGTTTGTGTGGGTGGAGGTGTTTGGATGGAGGTGTGTGTGGGTGGAGGTGTGTGTGTGGTGGTGGAGGTGTGTGTGGGTGGTGTGTGTGGTGATGCAGGTGTGTGTGGGTGGTGTGTGTGGGTGGAGGTGTGTGTGGTGGTGGAGGTGTGTGTGGGTGGAGGGGTGTGTGGTTGTGGAGGTGTGTGTGGGTGGAGGTGTGTGTGGTGGAGGTGTGTGGTGGTGGAGGTGTGTGGTGGTGGAGGTGTGTGTGGATGGAGGTGTGTGTGGGTGGAGGTGTGTGTGGTGGTGGAGGTGTGTGTGTGGATGGAGGTGTGTGTGGGTGGAGGTGTTTGTGTGGGTGGAGGTGTTTGTGTGGATGGAGGGGGTGTGTGGTGGTGGAGGTGTGTGTGTGGATGGAGGTGTGTGTGGGTGGAGGTATGTGGTGGTGGAGGTGTGTGGGTGGAGGTGTGTGTGGGTGGAGGTGTTTGGGTGGAGGTGTGTGTGGGTGGAGGTGTTTGTGTGGGTGGAGGTGTGTGGTGGTGGAGGTGTGTGGTGGTGGAGGTGTGTGTGGTGGTGGAGGTGTGTGGTGGTGGAGGTGTGTGTGGGTGGAGGTGTGTGTGGGTGGAGGTGTGTGGTGGTGGAGGTGTGTGTGTGGTGGTGGAGGTGTGTGGTGGTGGAGGTGTGTGGTGGTGGAGGTGTGTGTGGTGGTGGAGGTGTGTGGTGGTGGAGGTGTGTGGTGGTGGAGGTGTGTGTGGTGGTGGAGGTGTGTGTGTGGTGGTGGAGGTGTGTGGTGGTGGAGGTGTGTGTGGGTGGAGGTGTGTGTGGGTGGAGGTGTGTGGTGGTGGAGGTGTTTGGGTGGAGGTGTGTGTGGGTGGAGGTGTGTGTGTGGTGGTGGAGGTGTGTGTGGGTGGTGTGTGTGGTGATGGAGGTGTGTGTGGGTGGTGTGTGTGGGTGGAGGTGTGTGTGGTGGTTGGAGGTGTGTGGTGGTGGAGGTGTGTGTGGGTGGAGGTGTGTGTGGTGATGGAGGTGTGTGTGGGTGGAGGTGTTTGTGTGGGTGGAGGTGTTTGGATGGAGGTGTGTGTGGGTGGAGGTGTGTGTGTGGTGGTGGAGGTGTGTGTGGGTGGTGTGTGTGGTGATGGAGGTGTGTGTGGGTGGAGGTGTTTGTGTGGGTGGAGGTGTTTGGATGGAGGTGTGTGTGGGTGGAGGTGTGTGTGTGGTGGAGGTGTGTGTGGGTGGTGTGTGTGGTGATGGAGGTGTGTGTGGGTGGTGTGTGTGGGTGGAGGTGTGTGTGGTGGTGGAGGTGTGTGTGGGTGGAGGGGTGTGTGGTTGTGGAGGTGTGTGTGGGTGGAGGTGTGTGTGGTTGGAGGTGTGTGGTGGTGGAGGTGTGTGGTGGTGGAGGTGTGTGTGGATGGAGGTGTGTGTGGGTGGAGGTGTTTGTGTGGGTGGAGGTGTTTGTGTGGATGGAGGTGTGTGTGGGTGGAGGTGTGTGTGTGGTGGTGGAGGTGTGTGTGGGTGGTGTGTGTGGTGATGGAGGTGTGTGTGGGTGGAGGTGTTTGTGTGGGTGGAGGTGTTTGGATGGAGGGTGTGTGTGGGTGGAGGTGTG
Organism: Chlorocebus sabaeus; assembly: GCF_047675955.1. NCBI lineage: Eukaryota > Metazoa > Chordata > Mammalia > Primates > Cercopithecidae > Chlorocebus > Chlorocebus sabaeus. The sequence goes on from NC_132905.1 coordinate 7,096,169, forward strand.
TGTGTGGTGGTGGAGGTGTGTGTGGGTGGTGTGTGTGGTGATGCAGGTGTGTGTGGGTGGTGTGTGTGGGTGGAGGTGTGTGTGGTGGTGGAGGTGTGTGTGGGTGGAGGGGTGTGTGGTTGTGGAGGTGTGTGTGGGTGGAGGTGTGTGTGGTTGGAGGTGTGTGGTGGTGGAGGTGTGTGGTGGTGGAGGTGTGTGTGGATGGAGGTGTGTGTGGGTGGAGGTGTGTGTGGTGGTGGAGGTGTGTGTGTGGATGGAGGTGTGTGTGGGTGGAGGTGTTTGTGTGGGTGGAGGTGTTTGTGTGGATGGAGGGGTGTGTGGTGGTGGAGGTGTGTGTGTGGATGGAGGTGTGTGTGGGTGGAGGTATGTGGTGGTGGAGGTGTGTGGGTGGAGGTGTGTGTGGGTGGAGGTGTTTGGGTGGAGGTGTGTGTGGGTGGAGGTGTTTGTGTGGGTGGAGGTGTGTGGTGGTGGAGGTGTGTGGTGGTGGAGGTGTGTGTGGTGGTGGAGGTGTGTGGTGGTGGAGGTGTGTGTGGGTGGAGGTGTGTGTGGGTGGAGGTGTGTGGTGGTGGAGGTGTGTGTGTGGTGGTGGAGGTGTGTGGTGGTGGAGGTGTGTGGTGGTGGAGGTGTGTGTGGTGGTGGAGGTGTGTGGTGGTGGAGGTGTGTGGTGGTGGAGGTGTGTGTGGTGGTGGAGGTGTGTGTGTGGTGGTGGAGGTGTGTGGTGGTGGAGGTGTGTGTGGGTGGAGGTGTGTGTGGGTGGAGGTGTGTGGTGGTGGAGGGGTGTGTGTGTGGTGGTGGAGGTGTGTGGTGGTGGAGGTATGTGTGGGTGGAGGGGTGTGTGGTGGTGGAGGTGTTTGGGTGGAGGTGTGTGTGGGTGGAGGTGTGTGTGTGGTGGTGGAGGTGTGTGGGTGGAGGTGTGTGTGGGTGGAGGTGTGTGTGGTGGTGGAGGTGTGTGTGTGGTGGAGGTGTGTGGTGGTGGAAGTGTGTGTGGGTGGAGGTGTTTGTGTGGGTGGAGGTGTGTGTGTGGTGGTGGAGGTGTGTGGTGGAGGTGTGTGTGGGTGGAGGTGTGTGTGTGGTGGTGGAGGTGTGTGGTGGTGGAGGTGTGTGTGGGTGGAGGTGTGTGTGGGTGGAGGTGTGTGGTGGTGGAGGTGTGTGTGTGGTGGTGGAGGTGTGTGGTGGTGGAGGTGTGTGGTGGTGGAGGTGTGTGTGGTGGTGGAGGTGTGTGGTGGTGGAGGTGTGTGGTGGTGGAGGTGTGTGTGGTGGTGGAGGTGTGTGGTGGTGGAGGTGTGTGGTGGTGGAGGTGTGTGTGGGTGGAGGTGTGTGTGGGTGGAGGTGTGTGGTGGTGGAGGGGTGTGTGTGTGGTGGTGGAGGTGTGTGGTGGTGGAGGTGTGTGTGGGTGGAGGGGTGTGTGGTGGTGGAGGTGTGTGTGGATGGAGGTGTGTGTGTGGTGGTGGAGGTGTGTGGGTGGAGGTGTGTGTGGGTGGAGGTGTGTGTGTGGTTGGAGGTGTGTGGTGGTGGAAGTGTGTGTGGGTGGAAGTGTTTGTGTGGGTGGAGGTGTGTGTGTGGTGGTGGAGGTGTGTGGTGGAGGTGTGTGTGGGTGGAGGTGTGTGTGGGTGGAGGTGTGTGTGGTGGTGGAGGTGTGTGGGTGGAGGTGTGTGTTGGTGTAGGTGTGTGTGGTGGTGGAGGTGTGTGTGTGGTTGGAGGTGTGTGGGTGGAGGTGTGTGTGGGTGGAGGTGTGTGTGGTGGTGGAGGTGTGTGGGTGGAGGTGTGTGTGGGTGGAGGTGTGTGTGGTGGTGGCGGTGTGTGTGTGGTTGGAGGTGTGTGGTGGTGGAGGTGTGTGTGGGTGGAGGGGTGTGTGTGGGTGGAGGTGTGTATGTGGGTGGAGGTGTGTGTGTGGGTGGAGGTGTGTGGGTGGAGGTGTTTGTGGTGGTGGAGGGGTGTGTGGGTGGAGGGGTGTGTGGGTGGTGTGTGGTGGTGGAGGGGTGTGTGGGTGGTGTGTGGTGGTGGAGGTGTTTGTGGTGGTGGAGGGGTGTGTGGGTGGTGTGTGGGTGGAGGGGTGTGGTGGTGGAGGTGTTTGTGGTGGTGGAGGGGTGTGTGGGTGGTGTGTGGGTGGAGGGGTGTGGTGGTGGAGGTGTTTGTGGTGGTGGAGGGGTGTGTGGGTGGATGGAGGTGTGTGGGTGGAGGGGTGTGGTGGTGGAGGTGTTTGTGGTGGTGGAGGGGTGTGTGGGTGGTGTGTGGGTGGAGGGGTGTGGTGGTGGAGGTGTTTGTGGTGGTGGAGGGGTGTGTGGGAGGTGTGTGTGGGTGGAGGTGTGTGTGGGTGGAGGTGTGTGTGGGTGGAGGTGTGTGGTGGTGGAGGTGGTGTGTGTGGGTGGAGGTGTTTGTGTGGATGGAGGTGTGTGTGGGTGGAGGGGTGTGTGGGTGGTGTGTGGTGGTGGAGGGGTGTGTGGATGGAGGTGTGTGGGTGGTGTGTGGTGGTGGAGGGGTGTGTGTGTGGATGGAGGTGTGTGGGTGGTGTGTGGTGGTGGAGGGGTGTGTGGTGGTGGAGGTGTTTGTGGTGGTGGAGGGGTGTGTGGGTGGAGGGGTGTGTGGGTGGTGTGTGGTGGTGGAGGGGTGTGTCGGTGGAGGTGGTGTGTGGTGGTGGAGGGGTGTGTGGTGGTGGAGGGGTGTGTGGGTGGTGTGTGGTGGTGGAGGGGTGTGTGGGTGGAGGGGTGTGTGGGTGGTGTGTGGTGGTGGAGGGGTGTGTGGATGGAGGTGTGTGGGTGGTGTGTGGTGGTGGAGGGGTGTGTGGTGGTGGAGGGGTGTGTGGGTGGTGTGTGGTGGTAGAGGGGTGTGTGGGTGGAGGTGTGTGTGTGGGTGGAGGTGTTTGTGGTGGTGGAGGGGTGTGTGGGTGGAGGGGTGTGTGGGTGGTGTGTGGTGGTGGAGGTGTTTGTGGTGGTGGAGGGGTGTGTGGGTGGTGTGTGGTGGTGGAGGGGTGTGTGGTGGTGGAGGTGTTTGTGGTGGTGGGGGGTGTGTGGGTGGTGTGTGGTGGTGGAGGTGTTTGTGGTGGTGGAGGGGTGTGTGGGTGGTGTGTGGTGGTGGAGGGGTGTGTGGGTGGTGTGTGGTTGTGGAGGGGTGTGTGAGTGGAGGTGTGTGGGTGGTGTGTGGTGGTGGAGGGGTGTGTGGCTGTGGAGGGGTGTGTGGTGGTGGAGGGGTGTGTGGGTGGTGTGTGGTGGTGGAGGGGTGTGTGGGTGGTGTGTGGTTGTGGAGGGGTGTGTGGGTGGAGGGGTGTGTGGGTGGTGTGTGGTGGTGGAGGTGTGTGTGGGTGGTGTGTGGTTGTGGAGGGGTGTGTGGGTGGTGTGTGGTTGTGGAGGGGTGTGTGGTGGTGGAGGGGTGTGTGAGTGGAGGGGTGTGTGGGTGGTGTGTGGTGGTGGAGGGGTGTGTGGTGGTGGAGGGGTGTGTGGGTGGTGTGTGGTGGTGGAGGGGTGTGTGGGTGGAGGGGTGTGTGGGTGGAGGGGTGTGTGGGTGGTGTGTGGTGGTGGAGGGGTGTGTGGTGGTGGAGGGGTGTGTGGGTGGTGTGTGGTTGTGGAGGGGTGTGTGGGTGGAGGGGTGTGTTTGTGGTGTGTGGTGGTGGAGGGGTGTGTGGGTGGTGTGTGGTTGTGGAGGGGTGTGGTGGTGGAGGGGTGTGTGGGTGGTGTGTGGTGGTGGAGGGGTGTGTGGTGGTGGAGGTGTTTGTGGTGGTGGAGGGGTGTGTGGGTGGTGTGTGGTGGTGGAGGGGTGTGTGGGTGGAGGGGTGTGTGGGTGGTGTGTGGTGGTGGAGGGGTGTGTGGTGGTGGAGGTGTGTGGGTGGTGTGTGGTTGTGGAGGTGTTTGTGGTGGTGGAGGGGTGTGTGGGTGGTGTGTCGTGGTGGAGGGGTGTGTGGGTGGTGTGTGGTGGTGGAGGGGTGTGTGGTGGTGGAGGTGTTTGTGGTGGTGGAGGGGTGTGTGGGTGGTGTGTGGTGGTGGAGGGGTGTGTGGGTGGTGTGTGGTGGTGGAGGGGTGTGTGGTGGTGGAGGTGTGTGGGTGGTGTGTGGTGGTGGAGGGGTGTGTGGTGGTGGAGGTGTGTGGGTGGTGTGTGGTTGTGGAGGTGTTTGTGGTGGTGGAGGGGTGTGTGGGTGGTGTGTGGTGGTGGAGGGGTGTGTGGGTGGTGTGTGGTGGTGGAGGTGTGTGTGGTGGTGGAGGGGTGTGTGGGTGGTGTGTGGTTGTGGAGGTGTTTGTGGTGGTGGAGGGGTGTGTGGGTGGTGTGTGGTGGTGGAGGGGTGTGTGGTGGTGGAGGTGTTTGTGGTGGTGGAGGGGTGTGTGGGTGGAGGTGTGTGGGTGGAGGGGTGTGTGGGTGGTGTGTGGTTGTGGAGGGGTGTGGTGCTGGAGGGGTGTGTGGTGGTGGAGGTGTGTGGGTGGTGTGTGGTGGTGGAGGGGTGTGTGGGTGGTGTGTGGTTGTGGAGGTGTTTGTGGTGGTGGAGGGGTGTGTGGGTGGTGTGTGGTGGTGGAGAGGTGTGTGGTGGTGTAGGGGTGTGTGGGTGGAGGGGTTTGTGGGTGGAGGGGTGTGTGGTGGTGTAGGGGTGTGTGGGTGGTGTGTGGTGGTGGAGGGGTGTGTGGTGGTGGAGGTGTTTGTGGTGGTGGAGGGGTGTGTGGGTGGAGGTGTGTGGGTGGAGGGGTGTGTGGGTGGTGTGTGGTTGTGGAGGGGTGTGGTGGTGGAGGGGTGTGTGGTGGTGGAGGTGTGTGGGTGGTGTGTGGTGGTGGAGGGGTGTGTGGGTGGTGTGTGGTGGTGGAGGGGTGTGTGGGTGGTGTGTGGTGGTGGAGGTGTGTGGGTGGTGTGTGGGTGGTGTGTGGTGGTGGAGGGGTGTGTGGTGGTGGAGGTGTGTGGGTGGTGTGTGGTTGTGGAGGTGTTTGTGGTGGTGGAGGGGTGTGTGGGTGGTGTGTGGTGGTGGAGAGGTGTGTGGTGGTGTAGGGGTGTGTGGGTGGAGGGGTTTGTGGGTGGAGGGGTGTGTGGTGGTGGAGGGGTGTGTGGTGGTGTAGGGGTGTGTGGTGGTGGAGGGGTGTGTGGGTGGAGAGGTGTGTGGTGGTGTAGGGGTGTGTGGTGGTGGAGAGGTGTGTGGTGGTGTAGGGGTGTGTGGTGGTGGAGGGGTGTGTGGGTGGTGTGTGGGTGGAGGGGTGTGTGGGTGGAGGGGTGTGTGGGTGGAGGGGTGTGTGGGTGGCGGTGTGTGTGAGTGGAAGTGTGTGCATCTGGAGCTGCATGAGCTGGTGCACCTGTGAGTGTGTGTGGCAGGAGCACCTGATCGCATTCGTTTCCTCTTGCTGCTGCGGCAAATTGTCCCAGACTTGGTTGTTTGAAGCAACAGTTTATCTCATCGTCTGGGGGTCAGAAGTCTGAAGCGGGCCTCATGGTGCTGAAATCAAGGAGTGGCCGACTGCATCCCTTCCTGAGGCTCTGGTGGGAACCAGTTTCCGGGCCTTTTTAGTTTCTAGAAGCCACCACACCTTGGCCTGTGGCCCCTTCCTCCCTCCTCAAAGCCAGTGGTGGCGGGTAGAGTCTCTCCCTGCATCACTCCGACCCCCGCTGCCCCCGTCACATGGCCTTGGTGTGACTCTGACCCTCCTACCCCGTCTTATAAGGGATCACACTGTGCCCACCCAGCTAACCTGGGAAAATCTCCCCACCACAAGATCCTTAATTGAATCACACCTACAAAGTCCCTTTTGCCATATAAAGTGACATATTACAGGCTCTGGACATTATTCCGTGAATCACACTGGGTAGATCACTTCCCACTCGGAACCTCAGCTCCTGCGTCTCTAAAACAGGTATGAGCTGTGCTGGCCTCGGAGGATCCTGGCTCCCAGGCTGTGTGCACCTGCACGGTTCCTGCCTCTGGATCTGCTGGAAGTGCAAGGAGCCCCGGGGGGGAAGTCGTCAGAGCGTGGGCCCTGCCCGCTACCGGTGCCGTGCCACTTAAGACACCTTCTGTGAAAGACATGGTCATAGCAGCAGTACCTGCTCCAAAGGGACTGTCCCGGCACCTCATCAGAACAGAGAGAGTCCCCACTGCTATTACTTTGTCAGGACACAGGCAGGGACACCTGGGGCCGGGCAGCCCCTCTCTTGCCTGTGTCAGCCTAAGGGCCTCCTCCCTTACAGGTGGCTGCTGCCCTCTGCTGGCTGCTGGGGAGTCCTCCAGGGTGCCCTGTGGCTGCTTGGCGCAGCCTCTTCCTGGTTCCCCTGGGGCTGAGAATCTTCCTGGTCCCCACTTTGGGGTGGGCTCAGGCATGTGCACCTAGAGGGTGCTGTCCACACTGCTGTTAATAGAAGGCCACCTCCTAGGGTGAGGTAGCCCCGACTCAAACAACCCGTGGCTCTGCTTCAGGCAGGAATCATGGCCACCCAGTGAGTCCCCTGGTCACTGTCCAGCGGTCAAGTAGCCTGGTATCTACTCACTGGTGTCCTGGAGCCACCCAGACTTCTGCTCTGTCACTTCCTGGCTGTGCGACATAGAACAGATTACTTTACCTCTCTGAGTCTTGGTATCCTCTTTTGAAAAACGGCATTAGCATCTGCCTTGCAGTGCTGGCGCTGTATACATACTAGAAAACAGTCTCTGCCATTTGTTAAGCATCTGCTATACAGAAAGCCTCCACCAGACGCTCTTCCTACATCATCATATTACCTCTTCACTGGGCTTATCAAATCTTTTCAGGAACCTTAGCAAGGAGGTGCTGTTCTGATCCTCATTTTACCAATGAGGAAAGTGAGTCTAGAGACCTGAGGTCTCCTGCCCCAGGTGTACACAGCCAAAGTGGAAAACCAGGATGCAAACTCAGGTCTGTCTAGACCCATAGCCGCTTCTTTTTGCCCTGTGTGTCTTGCTTTCTGGTCTCAGCAGAAATCCAGATTGGCTAATACATATGTTTTTGATTGGTTTTAAAAAAATAAAATTAATGACTTAATGAAAACGTTTTGTTTCGTAGTCATTTTCTTCCAAAATAGGGGGTGGCCGGGATATTATAAGAGGTTCTCAGGGCGTGGAGTTGGGGACCCCAGCCTTCAATGTTGCCAGGGCGTCCTCAGTAATCCTTCCTGCTCAGCCCCCTGCCTTGACATGCAGCGAACAACAAAGATCTCTGGAAGCAAAACACTCCTGGATCCTAAAACCCTCGAGAAAAGACATCCCGTCCCGGCCACCCCTTCCCACCCACCATCGCCAGTTGCACAAGTCTCCTTTGGAGTTTTTATTGTCAGCTCTTTCTAATTTCAAAAAAGCTCCTAAAAGCGATTCCACTTTGGGTAACTTGGCTTTTGTAACAACAGAAGCAATGTTTGGATTCCAATTAGCAAACCACAAATCCCTGTGGCAGCCTCTCTTTTGGGGTGAGTCTAACAGCATAGAATCCACTAGGAAAGGCTTAAAAGGAACATAATGCTTAGAGTCTATTTCTTGCCAGGTGCTTTGTGTCTATTACCTTGTTTAATCCACACAGAAACAGTGAAAGGTTTGACTTTCTACAGACGGAGGAACTGAGCCTCAGAGAGCTTCGGGGGTCCCCAGGGACACGTGGCTTGTCAGAGGCAAAGCCAGATTTGAACCAGATACCTCTGTGTTCCCACCCGAATGATTACACCCCCATCCCGACCCCTTTCCCTGTGTTTTCAGGGATGGCCCTGTCCTGTCCTGATCATCCATCTGATTCCAAACCAGGGCTGGCAAACTTTTTCTGTAAAGGACCAACTAGTAAATACTTTAGGCATATAATTTCTGACACTGTAGTGAATGCAGCCATAGACCACAAGCAAGCACAAGGATGTGGCTATTACAAGAGCAGATGGCGGGTGGAGTTGGCCCCTGGGCCATCGTTTGCCAACCCTGGTCTTAGCCAATCAGAGCAATCAATCCCTTTTGCCAAGTGTCATTAGGAAGAGACACGGGCTGAAGTTCATAAGTCCAGAGGGGATATCCACAGAAGGAATTTGGGAAGTAGTTTCTTTAGTCTTAAAAAGAGACTCTAGAAGGAAATGTTTATTCTCCACATCTGGACATAGCTAGTGAGGAAGTGATGGCTGGAGCTGGTGCAACCCTCTTGCACCATGAGGAGAGGAGCCTTAGGACAAAACTTGACATGTGGAGGGTAGAAGGATCCTGGGTCTCTGATAATGTCACTGAGTCTGTCAGCGAGCAACCTGGCACTGCCACGCTCCTCTGGATTCGTGGTGAAAATGATAAAGAGTTGTTTTATTTAAAGCATCTTTGGGAGAAGTGTGTTCCTTTGTAGCTAAAAGCCTCCTGATTCCTGTCTTGCCTGGACTTATTTTGTACAGTGCTGAATAGAAGAAACGCCAAACTGATTTTATTCCAGAGGATTTCAGTGGCAGCCTGTGAGTCAGCCTTGCACACACAAAGCCACAGGTACAGATGTGTGTGGAAACGGACAGCTTCCCAGCAGTCATTTTTATAAATTGTTATTAAAAAAACAACTGTAGAGCCTGTGCTTTTGAGTCTCAATGCAGAGCAGGTGTGTGTCTGATCGTAGAGAGAGGTGCAGCAGGGTGAGCTCTCGTCAGCCCTCTCAAGTCACCTGGTTGGCAGGTAGGTGGCCTGGAAGATCGCAAAGACAGCCCAGCATGCACACAGGCTCCCTTGGACGAAGGGCAGGAGCGAGGCCGCAGGGAGGCTACAGTGAGCGTGGCTGTTCAACAGCAGACACGTGACCAAGGCGCATGAACAGGTGGCACTGAGGTCTAGAGGTCAGGGATGCCTTCCTGGAGGAAGAGACCTCTCAGTCAAACCCTGAAAAGTGTGGGCAGTTAGAAGCGAATGGGGAAAGGGACTGGGTTGGGGTGGGGAGAACTTTCCACCTAGGCACCAGCGTTGCACAGGCCACGTGAGAGGTGAGACGGTGCAGGATTTCCTCAGGGAGCCCCTGAGACAGCGAAGTTGCCGCAAAGCTGGATCTTACATTCTGATGCTAAAATTTGCATCCTGTTAACATGATTTTTGAAAATCTCCTGAAATGTCCATAAGTAACAGCGTTCATGCATCTGTGAGCATGACTTTGTATGGCAAATCCCTGGGCTAGAGCAGTTTCCTCAGCCACCCCGCCGTCGGCCTTCGGGGCTGGGTAACTCACGGTGGGGGCAGCCAGTGCATTACGGGCCATCTGCAGGATCTCTGGACTCCACCCACGAGCTGTCACTAGCAATCTTCCCTCCCAGCCAAGAAAACCAAAAATGTCCCTAGACATCAGCTACTGTCCCCAGAGGGGCAAAATCATCCCCAGTTAAGATCCCAGGGCTAGACTAAAAGAAGGCAAGTCTGTTCCCTAGAGAATGGCCTGGGCGGGCAGAGCGTCCTGCCCTGGAAGACTCAGCGACATTTCCGGTGATGAACGGCCGGTGAGGAGTGGGGATTCGGAAGTGCTGCCGCCCACCCCAGGGGTTCCTCCCATTGTATGTTACTACTGAGCCTCTGGACCTAACACACGTTCACAGATGTGCTTGCTACTCAAGGATGGAACAAGATCATGGCGGCAGGCACCCTTGGTTGCCTCCTGTGTCCTAACGGCCCCTGATGTAGCTCAGGGTCCAGCTCTCAGGGCCGTGAGCCCCTTGGAGCGCAGGTGCCAGTCCCGGGTCCTGGGAGCCAATCATGGTACTCGGGGTCCTATTGATGGTGATTGGTTTTGGGATGAGCATATGACCCAGTTCTGGCCAATGAGGGGTGAGGAGAGGTCTGATGGGGGCTCCTGGGAGAAGCGTCCTCACTGATCAAAAGACTCCAAAAGGCCAGGAACCTGTTTTTCCACCCACTGGAATCAAAACAGCCATCCTGAAGCCACGAGGGAGACAGTCTGGGGTGGCAGAGTGGACAAGCGAACAGCACCTGCCTCCTCCAGGCCGCTCGGCCGCTGCATTCACCAGCTTGGGGCTGCCCTGCGGCCTCCGGGGAGGGAGGCAACACACTTCTTGAGGATTTAAGATGATGAGCGTGGCAGTTTCTGTGTTTTTACCACGGAAAGCATCCTGGTATCAGACTTCTCAAGAAGGCTGCGTAAGGGTGCGTGTAGTAGCTGCTCAATTCACGCGCACCATTCTTTAAGATGGGATTTGAAAGCGTCACACGACCCACCTGTCTCTCAAGCTGCCTCGGTCAGGACCACTGACTGCTATCACTCAGCCCAGGCTCCTGCACAGCGGGGTCTTATCTTGAGGTTGGGGTGGGGACAAAGTGAGTGTACAAGTTAAATAATGACCTAATGACGACACTACAGGCCATTGGCATCTGGATGGAGACGGGCCCTGGAACAGGGGAGCTTCCCTGTCTTTGATGCTCACAATAAACCTGGGACTTTCCCATAAAGAGGCCACCACATCCCCTGTCCCAGGGACTCTACCAGCTCTTCCTTATGGTACAAAAGAAACACTTCCCATAGTTCATTAAACCTTTTTATTTTTTTCATTAAAATTAAAAACAAAATGAGTAAAAGAAGGCTAGAGAAGAAAGACCCCTCCTTGAAGCCACATTGTTGTCCCAGCACAGCTGAGGTCGGCCCCACAAGAGATTGAACCCCACGCCCCACCCCCAGGCAGCATCTTCCTGGGGATCTGAGGGTGACGTGCAAGATGAATCCAGTTTTGCAAGGCCAAGGAGGGTGTCCCCATGTGCCCCCTATCTGGGCACAGAGCCTTGGGAAACCCAGCCCCTGAGTGTCTGCAAACCTCCGCGCTCCCACCTGAACCTGCTTCCTCCTGATACAGTGGAGGAACCTGCTGTGAGGCCCCAGTGTCCGCACCTTGGCGTTGCCAGCAGGAAGATGCCACCCCGCCTTGTGACTGCCAGGGGGCAGGCTGTGCCTGAATTAGGGCAGCTGCCCCCACCCCCACCTCCTGTTCTGAGCCTTGTTGGGGCCCAGCCTGGCCTAAAACCCAGCACATGCTGTCAGCGGTAAGGGAGCTGGCCTCTGCTCCCCCAAGGGCCACCCAAATGCTAGTGGCTTCTCCCACCCACCCGTGGTCGAGGCCAGAAACATCAGATGACTCAAGACGTCTTGACCTATCCTAGGCTGTGGCGGCCACCCCAGAATGGGAAGCCGGGTCTTTCCCAGGCCAGTTCTCCATTCTGTCACCCACCATCTGCCCCACCATCATGGTCTCCTGTCCCGGTCACTCCTCTGGATGGAGAAGACACCCACCTCTTCCAAAGACACGTGGCCCTCAGACCGTGGGAGCAGGACTGTTCGCTGGCAGTCAAGCATTGAATTGTCGCCTCTGTGAACGGCATTATAGGAAGGGCGGCCGTAGAACCCACCTGAGAGAAAGCAGACTGCACGGATTTCCCAGGGCTGTGCGACAAGTCACCATCCACGGAGGGCCTTAAAACAACTTCCCATTCTGGGGTGGCTGCCACAGCCTAGGATATGTCGAGACATCTTGAGGCATCCAATGTTTCTGGCCTCGGCCAGGGGTGGGTGGGAGAAGCCACTAGCATTTGGGTGGCCTTGGGTGGGACAGGTCAGCTCCCCTACTGCTGAGAACCTGTGTTGGGCTCCAGCCAGGGAGCCTCTCTCGGTTCTGGAGGCCCGAAGCTTGAAGTTGAGTGAGGCTGTGCTCCCTCCAGAGGCCTGAGACAGGCTCTTTTCTTGCCTCTCCCAGCCTCTGGTGGCTGCCAGCATTCCTTGGCTGTGGTGACCTCACTCCAGTCTCTGCCTGTCCTCACACGGCTGTCATCTCCTCTCTGTCTCTCCTCTGTGTCTCACAAAGACATTTGGTGCTGGACTTAGGGCCCATCCAGATACCCAGGGTAGTTTCATCTCAAGATCCTTCACTTGATTACATCTGCAAAGACCCTTTTCCCAATCAGGTGACAGTCACAGGCTTCAGGTTAGGGCATGAACACATGTTTTTGGAGGTCACTGTTCAAGCCCCTATGGGGGTGTAATTAATACACTGCAAACGAACCCAGCCAGACAGCCTGGATACAGTGGGACATGCAGCAGAGCAGCCACAGTGAGGATGGTGCCAGATGCCCTGCCTGCCCTCAGCAAAGGGGCCAGTGTCACCAACGACAAAGGAAGGCCGGGGCTTCGCTCGGTTGATAGGAGGCCAAGAGATGTGGCAAGTAAGGCAATGCCTGAGCCTGGATCGGATCCTGGATGGGAAAAAACTGCTATAAAAGTTACTCATGGGGCAGCGGGTGGAACTTGGACAGGACCTGGAGGCTACAGAGTTTTATCAAGGCTGGGTTTTCTGATTTAGGTAATTCTATGTAGGGGAATGTCTTTGTTCTTAGAAAATCTGCACTGAGGTATTGGGGTGACGGGTGTGACTGCAGAACTCCTGCAGCCGCTTTACCCAGACTCCCCAGTGCCCGTCTGCACACACACACACACACACAGATGTTTACACTCACACACAGGTACACACCCTCGCATACTCATGTGTACACATGCACGTGCACTCATATACTCACATGCACACACTCACACATGCCCTCGCGTATGCTTATGCTCGTGTACACGTGCACATAGGTGTGTACACACACTAACATGTATACCCACACACGCACACTCACATACATTACGCATAGGTGTGCACACACACTAACATGTATACCCACACACACATACATTACACATAGGTGTGTACACACACTAACGTGTATACCCCCCCACACATACATTGCACATAGGTGTGCACACACACTAACATGTATACCCACACACACATACATTACACATAGGTGTGTACACACACTAACATGTATACCCACACACACACTCACATACATTACACATAGGTGTGTACACACAACTAACATGTATACCCACACACACACTCACATACATTCACACTTGTGTACACATTTTGTGCACATGCACACATCTCACACTCAGACATACTCAGCAGGAGGTCTCCCTGAGAGTCTCGTGACCACTCAGACCCTCAGGGACACCAGGAACACTTTTGAGACTGTGAGGGACAGACGCATTCCCAGCAACCTTGGCCTTAGAGGGGATACCCTCCTTTCAGAGTGAACCCCAAGGTCGCCGCTCTGCCTGCCAAATCCTTCCCCTCCCCCAGCCCAACTTCACCTCCTCCATGCTCCCCTCACCCACTCTGTTCCAGTCACAGCAGCCCCTCCCTTCTCCCAGACCCCTGGCCTGTGCCTGCCTCAGGGCCTTGCACGTGCCATCCCCTTGGGCCAGCCAGAGCCCCTTGCCCTGCGTCCACCACATGCTCACCAGCTCCCCTCCTGGACTCCCCACCCCAGCCACTCTGTTTGGAGCAGCACCTGAACTTCCGTTTCCTCCCCTCGCTCCATCTGCCTCCCTGACCCTCACCGCCACCTGGCACTCCTCACGATTCACATAGCTTTCTTGATGACTTTCCATCTGCTCCCCTAAAGGGAGGGATCTTGTCAGCTGTATTCACTGCTCTAGCCCCAGTACTCAGGCTAGGTGGGTGCTCAAGAAATCAACGTCACTCAACATCTCATGGGTCCATACAGAGCTCTAGGGTAACCTGAGAGAAAAGGGGATGGGGTCCTGCTGGCCACATGACAGCCCAACCATCTAGGAGGGACAGCTGTCTCTTGCAAAACCACTACTTTCTGTCAGCGTTCCCTAGTGCCACTCCAACCGTCAAGTCTTTAGGGTCCCCCAAGTCTGGGAGTCACAGAAAGGGAGAGTTCTGCATGCTCAGGACCCTGCCTGTGTGTCTGTGTGCAGAACCAGGTCCCTGCTCTGCCCTCCTACACCCATGCCTGTTTCTGGAAGCTCTTGGCTGCCTAGCATCTGTGGATGCTCACGAAGCCACATTCAGGCTTCACTGAAGCGAGCAGCAGAGAGCACCTGGACATGTCCACAGATATGACTTTGGAGCCCTCCTAGCAGCTGCTGGCAGAGAGCCCTTGGCAAGCGGGGAGATATCCTGGTGTTCTCACATGGAAAACTGAGGTTAAGGACCACGCAGACCAGACAGGAGCCTGGCCATAGGACATCCAGTCTTGGGCTCCTGGTGGGAACTCCCCTCAAATGTGCACACACTCCAGACTCCACCCTGGAACTTTACATTTAGTAAATCCAGGCTTGTTGCATCTTTTAAAAATTCACCAGCATTAGCCCCAAGTATCTAGATTTCATGAAGCTGAAGTTCCAGGGCAGGAGTGGGTGACAGGTGCCTTGCTGTCTGTGATCCTGCCTATGGGATGAACAGGACACACGTGTGCCGGGTGCTGCTGAGGCTTTGATGCTTGTGGTATCTTGTGTACATCCCAGGTAGAAATCACCTCCCCCATTTGAGAGGAGACTGAGGCTTGGAGAGGTTGGGGTGGTACCCAGCATCTCCCAGGCAGGAAGTGATGGGTAGGGATTCACTCTCAGGCCTGCCTGAGCCCATATCTTACAGTGATCTTCATCATGGCACCAACAGTTCTCATAATCGATGGGAGGCTCGGCTCTTCAGGTCTCCAGGTAGTTAGAAATCTGTGGTATGGGATGCACAGGGGCCCTGATTCAGCCTGGGGCTGGAGGGATCAATGAATGCTCTCTGGAGGAGGCTACATTTAAGCTGAGTTTATGGGAAGTGTATCCCAGGCCAGAAGAATGTCACATGCAAAGGCTCAGACATGAGTGTACTCATGGCTTGGTTGGAGAACTAATGACAACAGTGGCCCACGCTGTAATATTTCACCTGGGAGCAGAGAGCACTCTGAGGACACAGCAGCTGGACATTTTCCTGAAGCTGCCCAGAAAAATGTCTAAAGCAGCATCCTCCAGCCTCTGAGCTAGCCTCTTGGATCATGCAGATGTTTGGTTGCTGGGCAGATATCCACTGGACTTGGCATCCTTGCCCGGTGACTCATATCTGACCTGGCCCATTTCATGGAACAACATGGGGCAGATGACCCCCAAGGGGCCAGAATGCTGGAACATCCATGATCCTTCTATTCCTTGAAGCAGCCAGAAGGTGGGGCTGAGAGCATTAGACTGTCCAGAGTGACTGCTTAAAATGAGGCTTTTGTCTTTCAGATTTATTTATTTATCCATTCATTCACTTTGACAACAGCTTCCAGTATCTGTCACTTGTTGGACTTTTTACTGATGAGATCTCCTTTGACCCTCACAAGAGCCCTACAAGGTGTATTTTATTGCCTTCATTTTTTAGTTGAGAAAATGGAGGCTAAGCCAGGTGAAGACACCTGCCGTCTCTCTGGAGCACTGCGATGGCTTTTGCCAAAGATGCCTTGGCTCAGGGACTGCCAGCTTCAATGGGAAGCTCAGTGAAGGGAACAAAAATCAAAAGCTGTGCATTTGCTCACTGTATCCTCATTCAACACACATTTATTGAGCATATACTATGCACTAGGCCCTGGGATAGTGCTGAGAATACCCTGGTGAACAAGACAGGTGTGGTCCCTGCCCCATGGAGGTGTACACTCCAGTGTGGGAAAGGTAATGAGAAAATGAAGAACTAAGAATTCAGGAAGTGATGGGTGCCATTGGGAGACACTGGGTTGTAAAGTAGGAGGGGACACAGTAGGACTAGTGAGAAAAACTAAGAAAGCAAATTTCTTCCCCTTATTCTCAACTTGGCCCTGAATTTGGCCTTTCTCTGCACACAGTGCTCTGATTAACTGGATACACAAATTTCCTAAATTGCCACTGTGCCAGGAACCTATGCTTGATTCCACAGGATTAAAAGTTGGCAGGTTAAAAATCCACACACACCATAGAGGAGTGACACTAAGTATCCCTCCCTCTTGAGAATCCCCAAGGTACATAGGAAACCCTCAGACTTTCCAGATCAATGGGAAAGGAGTGTGAAAAAATATTCTGGTTATTCAAGCCCCAGGATAGTTGGAGTTCTGGATAATTCAGCAGGTTTTAAGTCTAAGTCAGAGGGGAAAACTGGGACAAAGTAACAGAAACATGACTTTGTGGCTGTGGGCTGCCAGGGGTCTGAGGACTCAGATCTAAGGTGGAAGAGGTATGACTAAGCAGGGAAGGAATGGGGAGGCAGGCACAGCAGGATTTCTGTTCTTAAGGGGCCAGGGAGATATTCTCTGCTGCTCAGGGGAAAGTCAGAATCTCCTGGATGGAGAGCTTCAAAATGCACCATCCCCCCACTAGACCTCAATGGACATTTATGAGTCAATATTCTTGGGTTAACTCAAGAATGTGCATTTTCAACAAGTTTGATAGTTGTTTAAAATATACATTCTATGCCAACAAATTGGATAACTTAGTAGAAATAAATAATCTGCTACTTCCTGTGATTTTCATAAATAAATTCCTAGAAACACACAAGCTACATAGATTGACTCATGAAGGAATAGAAAACCTGAACAGACTAATATTAGTAAGGATTTTGGATCAGTAATAAAAAACCTCTCAGCAACAAAAATGCCCAAGTGCAGATGACTTCACTGGTGCATTCTGGCAAACACTTGAAGAATTACTGCCAATCCTTTTTAAACTCCTCCAAAAAATTGAAGAGAAGAGTACACTTCCAAGCTCGTTCTATGAGGTCAGCATTACTCTGACACCAAGTCAGACAAAGACACTACAAGGAAAGAAAACTAGAGATTCATGTCGCAGATGAATATTGAAGCAATTATCCTCAACAAAATACCAGCAAACTGATTTCAACAGTATATTAAAATGATTATACATCATGACCAAATGGAATTTGTTCCTGGAATGCAAGGATGGTTCAACATATGAAAATAAATCAGTGTGATACACCATATTAACAGAATGAAGGGAAAAAAAACCCCTAATCATCTCAAATGATGCAGAAAATCATTTGACAAATTTAGCATCCTTTCATGATAAAGACACTTATTAAACAAGGAATAGAAGAAAACTACTTCAACACAATAAAGGCTATAGCTAAAAAGCCCACAGCTAACACCATAACCAATGTTGAAAGACTGAAACCTTTTTCTCCAAAATCAAGAACAGGGCAAATATGCCCTTCTTGCTACTTCTGTTTAGCATAATATTGGAAGTTCTAGCTGGAGCACTTAGGCAAGGAAAAGAAACAAAAAGCATTCAAATCAGAGAGGAAGAAGTAAAATTGTTCCTGTTTACAGATGACATAATCTCATATGTAAACAACCCTAAGGATTCCACAAAAAAAGCTGTTAGAACTAATAAACAAATTCAGTGAGGTTTCAGGATACAAAATTAACACACAGGAATCCGTTGCATTTCTATACATTATCAATGAACATTTAGCAAAGGAATTTATTTAAAAATTCCATTTACAATAGCATCAAAAAGAATAAACATTAAGAATAAACCTAACCAAGGAGGTAAAAGACTCATATACTGAAAACTATAAACATTGTGCAAGAAATTAAAGAAGACACAAAGGAATGTTATAACATCTCATGCTCATGTATTGGAAGACTTAAATTCTTAAGATGTCAACACTACCCAAAATGATCTACAAATTCAGTGCAATCCTTATCAAAATGCCCCATGGCATGTTTTGTAAAAATAAAAAAATACCCTAAAATTTCTGTGGAATCTCTAAGGATCCTGAATAGCCAAAAAGCTTTGAAGAAAAATAACAGAGTTGGATGACTGACACTTCCCAATTTCATAGCATATTACAAAGCCACAGTAATCAAAACAGTGTGGTACTGGCATAAAGACAGATATATAAACCAATGGAATGGAATAAACAGTCTAGAAATAAACCTTTATATGTATACTCAACTGATCTTCAACAGGGTGCTGAGCCCACTCAATGGGAAAAGGACAGTCTCTTCAACAAATTGTGTTGGGAAAACTGGATATCCACATGCAAAAGAATGAAGCTGGGTCTTTATCTTAGACTGTATATAAAAATGAAAGATTATATATCTAAACATAAAACCCAAAGGTTTAAAACTACTAGAAAAAACTTAAGGGGGCAATCTTCATGACATGGATTTGGTCTTGGATATGACACTACAAGCACAGACAATAAAAGCAAAAATACACAAATGAGACTAATTTAAAGTTAAAAACTTTTTCCTCAAAGGACACAATCAGAAAAGGTAACCTGCAGAATAGGAGAATATATTTGTAAACCATATATCTGATAAGAGGTTAGTATCCAAATATAAAAAGAACTGCAACTCAACAGCAAAAATTATGTAACCTGATTTTAAAGTGGGCAAAAGACTTGAATAGACATTTCTCTAAAGATAATATACAAATGGCCAACAAGTACATGAAAAGATGCTTCAACATGCCTACTCATCAGAGAAATGCAAATCAAAAACCACAGTGAGATATCACCTCACATCGATTAGGATGGTTACTACTAAAAAGCCCAGAAAATAACTTTTGGTGGGAATGTGGAGAAATTGGAATCCTTGCACACTGTTGGTGGGATTGTAAATGATGCAACCACTGTGGAAAACAGTATGGCATTTCCATAAAATACTAAAAACAGAAGTGTCGTGTAATCCAGCAATCCCACTTCTGGCTATATAGCTCAAAGAATTGAAAACAGGGTCTCAAAGATGTTTGCATACCCATATTTACAGCAGCATTATTCACAATGGTCAAGAAGCAGAAGCAATCCAAATGCTCATGGGTGGAGAACGGATAAACAAAATGTGGCATACCCATACAAGGGAATGTTACATAGCCTTAAAAGGGAAGCACATTTTGATACATGGATAAACTTCGAAGACATTACGCTAAGCGAAATAAGCTAGTCACAAAAGGACAAATATTCTACGATTCCATTTATATGACGTATCTAGCTAAATTCATAGACATAAAAAGTAGAATGGTGATTACCAGGGGCTTGGCGGAGGGGGCAAGTGTTTTTTCATAGGGACATCGTTTCGGTTCTGCAAGATGAAAAGGTTCTGGAGATCTGTATCTACAATAATTCAAGGTATTTAACACTCCTGAACTGTTTACACGTAAAATGGTTAAGATGGTAAATTTTATACGTGTTGCTTTTACCACAATAAAAAGCTGTGAAGTGGTATGATTCCATTTCTATACATTCTTGAAATACTAACATTATACAGACAGATAGCAGATTAGCGGTTGCCAGAGGTGGGGTGTGGAGGTTGGGAAGAGGGAGGTTGGTGTGGCTCTAAAAGGGCCACACAAGAGTCCCTGTGATGGGACTGTCCCATGCCTTGACTGTGGTGGGGGTCACCCAAATCTGCACATGGGATAAAACTGCATAGAACGAAATAAACGCACATGAACATCTAAAGCTGGTGAGACGTGAATAAGGACCATGGATTGCATCAGCGTCAGTTTTCTGGTTGTGATACTGCACTATTGTTATGAAAGATGTCACCACTGGGGACACTGGGGGAAGGGTATAACAGGGTGTCTTTACTGCATGCGAATCTACAATTATCTCAAAGTTAAATTTTTTTTTAAAGTTATAAATGTAGACCAGGCATGGTGGCTCATGCCTATAATCCCAGCACTTTGGGAGGCTGAGGTAGATGGATCACCTGAGGTCAGGAGCTCAAGACAGCCTGACCAACATGGTGAAACCCCTTCTCTACTAAAAATATAAAAAGTAGCTGAGCCTGGTGGCACATGCTTGTAGTCCCAGCTACTGGGAAGGCTGAGGCAAGAGAATCACTTGAACCTGGGAGGCGGACGTTGCAGTGAGCCATGATTGTGCCACTGCACTCCAGTCGGGGCGACAGAGCGAGACTCCGTCTCAAAGAAAAAAAAAGTTATAAATGGATTTTTCATGATCAATGAAAAGTCAAAACAATCAAAATTTTTTGAAATGGTACAAAATTCAAACTGCACCAAAGTGAAAGGAAAGCTTCCCTCCAATTCTAGCTCCAAATCTCCAGTTTCAATCTTGGAGGAAACCCTTTGAGCAGTTGCTCAGAGATAACCCATGCACAAATGTGTGTAAACTCCTTCTCAAAAACTTAACGCCAAATGGAGCACACTTTGCATAATCTATCCTTCCGCATTTGTCTTTTGCTTTCTCTGTTTCACTGAACCATGTATCATGGAGGTGGTTCCAAACCAGTAACAGGAAACTGCCTCCTTCTTTCTGATGTTTCCATCATATTCCACTGGAGGAAGCACTATACTTTGTTTAGCTGGTCCCTGCTGATGGACATCCAGGTTGACATCAGTTTGCCACAAACAAGGCTGCAGTGTATACCTCTGCATTTAAATCTTTGCACACGGGCCAGAGTATCTTTAGGATGCATTCCTAGCCGGGGAATTGCTGTGACATTTCTATTTTGATGGGCACTTCCTGTGCACTGCACACGGGAAGCTCGGATGTACACCCCAGCCTGCAGTCTTGAGACAGTCACTTCTAAGGAAAGTTTGCTTTGACATGAAAGAGAAGATGGAGAAAACCCAGCTTCCCTCTGACTTTCTTGTTTTTCCTGCCTCAGAGGAAGACAAAAGCTCTTTTTTTTTTTTTTTTTTTTTTTTTTTTTTTTTTTTTTTTTGGTATGCAGGTGGGAGCAACCCAGGCTGTACCTAATTCCTCCTTCTGCCTCTCCCACCTCCTCCTGCCTCTCCCACCACATTCTGGCCACCTGCATGACTACTGATTCTTCCTCCAAAACTGTCCTGGATCAGCCACATCTTCTCTGTGCCACTGCATCCAAGTCACAAGTCACCCCCATCCCTCCCCTGGACAGCTGCACCAGTGCCTCACAGGTCCCTCTGTGGGCCCTCCGTTTTAGTCTTCCCAGGGGAGTTGGCATGGCCACTATCACGCTGTGCTGAAATCTTCCAGTAGCTTCTCATTGCCTCAGAATGAAGCCCAGGCTCCTTCCCTGGGCCTCCAAGCCGTGCATTATTTGGCCTCTCTTCTGCCTCTCTCCAGCATCATCTCCCTGAGTGGTCCTTGGGTTCCCTCATCCCAGCCACGTGGAGCTGCTCATGGCTCAGCACTCCGAGCTCCCGCCCGCCGCAGGGTGTTTGCACTTGCAGCTCCCCCTTGCTTAGATGCTCTTCCTCTAGATGGCCACACGTCCAGCTTCTCTCGCTATTTAGATCTCATGATCTAAATCATTGCCTCCAGGAAACTTTCCCTGACCACTCAATCCACACTGGCCCTCTTCCCAACCTTTCTTTTCCACACTCCCTGGCTTTGTTGTCTTCACAGCTTTTGGTGAAATGTATCATTGGGTTATTTCCTGTGCCCCCAGCTCCAGTGCTTGCTCCATGAGAGCAGAGAGTTTGATAATGACACTCCATGGGGCAGAGCGACAAGCAAAGATGGACGACAGCTAGATCTCACAAAGCAGGCCACACCTTCCTGAAGCCAGACCCCCTACGACCACTTCCATTCCTCTCACAGCCTGGGGAGATCCTCTATCTCTGAGACTTAAGAGAACCCAGCCAGTTGGATACTCCTAACGACCTGGGCTGACTTTCAGCTTGCAACTTGCAGCAGAGAATGGGCGTTCCAATTTCAATTTCAGGGCATGATTAGGGCCTGGGTCATAGGGACCCAAAGGAGCTGGAGCAGGGTCCAGACAGGCAGCTCTGACTGTAATCCCTGGGTGTGGTGAAGGTGTGACCTCCACATTGCTGATTAGTGAGCGGGGTCTGGGAGGGGACCATGAAGCCGATGAGAAGCTGGGCACATCTACTCCCCTGATGCAACCTGGGCCCAGCCAGCAATTGATGAGTCAGCACGTACTGACTTAGCCTGATCCTGGAATTTGGCATGGAATTTGGCACAGCATAGGCGTTGGCAGGAGAGGGAGCACCGCCTGAAAGGTTGGGAAGCCCAAGATAATATGTGAGAAAGTGTTTCTGTATTTTTGAAGTTTCCAGAAGTCAGGAGGCAGTCGAAAGAATCCAGAACTTTGGGTAAAAGCAACCTGTCATTTACAGCCGTGGACTGGGACAGGTCTGTTGAAACTCAGTCTCATCTTCTGAGCCATCTCACAGTGTTGTCCTGAAGATCAAGAGATAATGTAGAGTGAAGTGCTTTGTTTGTGGACCTCCAAGGCCAACCATAAGTGCTGTGAGGCAGGAGGTCTGTGTGCAACTGAAATGTAAACTCCTGGAGGCCAAAAACCTAGATCTTATCCCTGGTGCCCAGCATTTGGTGGGTGCTACATAGCTCTTGGATAAATGTGGGCTGGTGCTGTGTTTACCAGGCCTATTGGTCTTGAATAAGAGAAACTCAATCTGAACCAGCTTCAGATACAGGGAATCTGACAGAATGCTCGAAGGGCAGCATGCCACCAGGTCAAGGGAACCCAGGAATCAGGACTCAGGCACCTCTCCTCTCTGAACCTCTGCCTCATTCTCTTCTCTCTAGAAAAGACTGGATTCTTTAACTTCTCATGGCTATCAGCAACATCCAAGGTTTACATTCTACCATGCAAGTACCAAAAGAGCATTTCCCAGGGAAGTATACTGATTGGTTCAGCTTGAATCCTGTGCTCGTCTCTGGACCAATCTAAGGAAACCAGGAAGTTAGAATCATAACACAGTATGGCTGCTTCTGCTGACAACAAGTGAATGGTGGTGAGGGGTTCTTGGGAAGGTTCTTTTTCTATTCTTAGAGATGAGATGCTGAGCTGATAATCCCATAGGTGTGTATGAAAGAAGTCAATTTGTAAGGAAGAATTCGATTTTAGAAGTTTTTAAAAGTAACACATTCCCATTGCAATAAATGCCGGTTACAGAAGGGGAAAAATCAACCATGATTCAATAACTCAGAGATAGTCACAGTTAACCTTCTTCACCTCTCTGCTGCTCCTTTGAGGTCTCCTTTGCTGTTCCTGAATGCTGGAGGGCCCCAGGGTGCATCCTTGGATCTCTGTTTGTTCTATGCATATTTACTCACTCCCTTGTGAGCTCATCCAGCCTCTTCCTGTCCTGAAGATTCCTCAGTTTCCATCTCCTGCCTAGGCATCTCCCTGACACCTGCCTAGTATATCCAGTGATCTCAACATCTGTCTGGGTAACCGGCATCCTGACCACATATGGCCCATTCGAGTCCTCCACTCGCTGTACTCAACTGCTGCTCCCAGTCTTCGTTGCCTCTCACGGCAACTCAGCCCTTGGTGGGGGCTGTTTGGGGGTCACTATCATGTCTTTTTCTGTCTCTCCCCCCAATAGTTGATCTGTCAGCAAATCTTAGTGGCTTTGCCTTCAAAATGCATTCCTTTTCATACTGTCCACTTGCCACCTGGTCAAAGCCACTGCCACTTTTCACCTGCGTCATTGCAGCTGGCTACTAACGAATGGGTGGCTCTGCTCTTTCCGACCCTGCCATTACTCATGCCCAGCCCCACAGGACCAGGGATCCTATTCAATGAAAGTCAGTTCATGCCTCTTCTTTCTCAAGCCCTCCTCTGCCTCTCAGAAAATTCATAGTAAAGATCTAGGATTTCTTTGAGGGATGATGAAAATGTTCAAAAAGTAGATACTAATGATGATCACATAATTCTGTGAATGTCCTAAAAAACACTATACTGTACATTTTTAAAAGACAGAACTGCTGATAAACTATTTTAACATTTTGGAGCAAGTATCTATGTCTTTACCTTTGGCCTGCACATTGCTACATGAACTGGTCCCTGATCCCTTGCTGAGCCCTTCTTTCCTTCTTTTATTTTTCCTTTTTTCTTTTTTGAGACGGAGTCTAGCTCTGTCATCCGGGCTGGTGTGCAGCGGCGTGATCTTGGCTTACTGCAACCTTCACCTCCTGAGTTCAAGCAATTCTCCTGCCTCAGCCTCCCAAGTACCTGGAACTACAGGCACATGCCACCGTGCCCGGCTAATACACACACACACACACACACACACACATATATATGTGTATGTATATATGTGTGTGTATATGTGTGTGTGTGTGTGTGTATATACATATATATATGTATTTTTGGTAGAGACAGGGTTTCACCATGTTGGCCAGGCTGGTCTCAAAGTCCTGACCTCAAATGATTTGCCCATCCTGGCTTCCCAAAGTGCTGGGATTATAGGCATGAGCCATCGTGCCCGGCCAGCCCTTCTCTTTCTGTCTTCCTCACTCACTCTGCTCTGCCCTCAGGTCCCCTCTTGGTCCCCAGGTGCCTACCCCGGGTCCTTTGCACCTGCAAGGCTCTCCTCCCAGGCACCTGCCTGCCGTCCCCCATCTTCTCAGTGAGATCTTCCAGTCACTTCCCATGGAAACTGCCAGTGTTGTTTTCCTTCTTCACACTTGAATTCATGTCTTAGGGCTGCCGTAACAAAGTAACGCAGACTGGGTGGCCTAAAACAACAGAAATGTGTTCGCTTACACATCTGGAGGTCAGAAGTCCAACATCAAAGCATCAGCAGAGCTGGTCCCTTTTGGAGGCTCTGAGGCATAGTCTGTCCCAGCCTCTCTCTGCACTCCTGGGCTTCTGGGCAATTGTTGGCATTCCTTGGCTTGCAGCCATGTCGTACCAATCTCAGCTTCCATCACCACATCACCTTTTCTCTGCATGTCTGTGTCTCTCTATGTCTCTGTGTCTCTTCTTCCAAGGACACCAGTCATTGGATTTGGGCCCAACCTCTTCCACTACGACTTCATCTCACCTTGATTATATCTGCAAAGACCCTGTTTTCAAATAAGGGCCCGTTCCTGAGTCTCTTCTGTATAGCCACTATTTACATATTCCTGTTTTCTCTAAGCCTAGATGCTGTCAGAGTCCCTCTTGGAGCCTTGAAATCCCCTCTAAGATTGGCCAAGTGAAGATCACCACCCCCATGTTGCAGGGGAATCTTGAAGAGATGTTGACATGTCCAGGATGGAGCAGGGCATCCCCAGTGCCAACGCCACTGCCCACCTTCCAGCCACTCATGTTCTGTGAATGCCCCAACCAGTTTCTTTCCTCCCTGTCTCCCCTCTTTCCTTTGTGTATTTATTTATTTACTTGTTTGATTGTTCTTTCATTTATTTTAATACCCCCCAACATCATCTGGGCGGTGACTTCTGAGCCGCATGATAGAAGGCTCAGCAATTATTGTAAAGTGTCGCTTACATCTCCGATGTTTGTGTGAACAGCACGCACAGCAGTGACAGTGATAATGGAGGTCACGTGACCGCTCCTATGTCTCATCAGGTCCCACTGGGCAGCCAGTATCAGCTTGTAATGATCCCTGCAGACAGGTCAGGAGAACTTGCCACAGCGCTGGGTCTCAGTATAGCACATGGAGTAGT
Source organism: Chlorocebus sabaeus (assembly GCF_047675955.1). NCBI lineage: Eukaryota > Metazoa > Chordata > Mammalia > Primates > Cercopithecidae > Chlorocebus > Chlorocebus sabaeus. Next base: position 7,121,339 of record NC_132905.1, read on the forward strand.
TTTTATTTTCCTCTTTGCATTTTTAGAAGGATTTTCCTAAGTGTGTCATATTTTAATGAAACACAGTGTTTGTTGTTAGGGCACGTGTGGTGAGGACCCAGTACGGGCTATGTAGGCAGCTAACCAAGAATTCAATCAGTGGTCCATTCAATCTGCGTATCTGGTCGTCGTTGGAACATCCCTGCCTGTCAAATACCCTCTGCACTGTCAGAAATTCTCTGCATTACGCTTCACACCTTCAACTCTTGAAAGCTTGCTTTTTGGAAGGGCAGGGGTGACTCAGAGACAACTGCCTTTTGCAGCTGATTCTCTCCATAACATGGAACCCTGGGACTTGAGAGAGCATCAGTGGCCGCCTGCCATGATGCCCCAGGGATGACTGCTCCATCTCCATAAGCCAGGGCTTGGCAGGAGCTTGGTTTGCGGATGAGCCAAGTTCTTGGGTGGGACCTGCTATGATTCGAGCCCTGGGGACTGGTCCCTAAAATCTCTCATGTCCATGTTAAAGAGAACTGTTCTCTTGATTGCTACTTCTCCAGCAGTAAAGCACTCACCTGGGTAACAAGATCTCAGCTGTGACTGGGCTGAACATAGCATTGGCTAACCAAGCTCTAGAGGTTCCCATCTGTTTGGGGTCAGCCCTGGAGCAGGGGAAAGTCCTTTAAACCTGAGAAGCCGGGCCACGCATTCCTGGGGAGAAGAGCGACCCTTGGAGGCCGAGTTTCTCTTTATCTCACGGAAAAGGTGGGGGCATTGGGCGAGGTGGGACTGGGAAGAAAACTCAAGTCAGCTGCCAACAGGCTAAGCCCCCCGACCTGGGAAGAGGCTGAGAGAGCTGCCTGGAGCCCATGAAAGCCAGTCCCCCTCAGGGCTGGCTCCAGGGTTTATTAAATACTAGGCCTTCTGGACCAGGAAAAGACTAAACAAAATGTGGTTTTCCTCTGTGAACTGATTGCATCTGGGGGTGCACTTCCCAAAGACCAGTCTGCAGGGACCCCTGGCCTGGCCTAGACATTCTGCCCCTTGACCCTGGTCTGAAGCCCTGGACTGGGGTCACCGGCTTCCCTGGGGACTGCCCATCAATGCCAGGAGGGGGAGGGGAGGGGAGGGGGTCAGTAGCTTAGGGAGGTGATGAGGATGGATCCACAGGCCCCATGTTGTTCAGTGTGGAAGCCGGTGGGGCCTGGGCAAAAGGAGAAGAGAAGGGTCTAGTCCTGGGACTGAGTCCTTCCCTGCCACAGCAGCCACTGCAAAGACCAGGTACTTAGAAAGAGCGGGACCACTCCAGCTAAACCAAGTGATCCTGTCCTCCCGGAAACCGGGCGGTTCCTCTCCTGCGATGTGGGGAAGCGTGAGAATGGGCTGGTGGAGATGCAGGTGGAGGGCAGGTGGGAGGATTCTAAGGCTCTGCAGCACTGCTTTTGCACCCTCCCCTCATTTTCCACGGTGGTTCATTTTCTTTTCTTTGAGGTAATTTTGTTGGAGTAAGAAACGCAAACAAGGCAGCTACGGTCCTTAGGTCAGACAAGGAGCATTCACAGTCACAGCTGAGTGTCTTGGCGTGAGTACTGCAGCTGGTCCGAGAGCGGCTGCGCAGGGACCTGTGAGCAGATGCCTGTCCTTGTTCCTGTCCTGTGGCTGAGACCATTTATCTGGGGCTGAATGGTGAATTCCTTCTTCTGTCTCAAGGAAGTTTCCTTTTAGCCTGCAGGAAACCCTTGGGAGCAAACACAGCTTTTCAGAACCCATTTTGACAAATTACAAAATGAGGCTTTTGCCCCAGTTTTTCTCTGCATGATTTGACTTAATGTCAAATAGTGCCATTGCTCTTGACGAAAGTTATTTTTTAAAAAAAGTGAAATTGTCCACAAAAGCCTGCAGTTTTAAACAGAAGTATTTGAGTTAGGTGAAGCTACAAGTTACAAGACAATCTTGTCCCAGATTCCTGGGAAGAACGGAATTGGCTTCAGTCCTACATGCTTAAGGTTGATTTATTGAGATCCATGTATTACCGCCTACTACCTATCAGCTGTTGTGCCCTGTAAACTTCTATAAGACCGTGCCCAAAAGTCACCTCCTCAGTGAAGCCTTCCCCTACTTCCTCAAATTGCCTCTTCTGCATTCCTATGACATTTGATTTACCTAGTTATCACAAGACTCTCCAGTTTATGTATTTCTTTTTTTTTTTAATTTTTAATTTTTTATTTTATTTATTTATTTTTTTTATTATACTTTAAGTTCTAGGGTACATGTGCATAACGTGCAGGTTTGTTACATATGTATACTTGTGCCATGTTGCTGTGCTGCACCCATCAACTCGTCATTTACCTCAGGTATAACTCCCAATGCAATCCCTCCCCCCTCCCCCCTCCCCATGATAGGCCCCGGTGTGTGATGTTCCCCTTCCCGAGTCCAAGTGATCTCATTGTTCAGTTCCCGCCTATGAGTGAGAACATGCGGTGTTTGGTTTTCTGTTCTTGTGATAGTTTGCTAAGAATGATGGTTTCCAGCTGCATCCATGTCCCTACAAAGTACACAAACTCATCCTTTTTTATGGCTGCATAGTATTCCATGGTGTATATGTGCCACATTTTCTTAATCCAGTCTGTCACTGATAGACATTTGGGTTGATTCCAAGTCTTTGCTATTGTGAATAGTGCCGCAATAAACATACATGTGCATGTGTCTTTATAGCAGCATGATTTAGAATCCTTTGGGTATATACCCACTAATGGGATGGCTGGGTCATATGGTACATCTAGTTCTAGATCCTTGAGGAATCGCCATACTGTTTTCCATAATGGTTGAACTAGTTTACACTCCCACCAACAGTGTAAAAGTGTTCCTATTTCTCCACATCCTCTCCAGCACCTGTTGTTTCCTTTTTAATGATCGCCATTCTAACTGGTGTGAGATGGTATCTCATTGTGGTTTTGATTTGCATTTCTCTGATGGCCAGTGATGATGAGCATTTTTTCATGTGTCTGTTGGCTGTATGAATGTCTTCTTTTGAGAAATGTCTGTTCATATCCTTTGCAGTTTATGTATTTCTAATAATAAAGTAACCTTAAGGAAGCCATGACCCATGAGGACCAATGACCTATACCTTGGAGAGGTGATATGTGCAAGGTACACAGTTCTGCAGACAAACAATGTTTGAAAGCACCTCCATTTGCCACCATCAAAATAACATAAAGAACATAATGGAAATTGGTCATGTTTGGTTGCCTGGCCCCATTTCCCCTTCATAACCATGACAATTTTGATTCAAGGGCTTGCTCTTTTCCATTTACAAATAGGGCACTGGGCTCAGAGCACCCCTTCCCTCCATACGTAACAGACGGAAATAGGCACACGAACCACACCAAGTCAGTCAGATGGCCTACTTTGGAACCTGAGTCTCAAGCAAAGGGACAAAGAGGCTGATATGGTTGGTGTTTCATTCCATCACAGAAGCAGCACCTTGATCTGACTGTTTCTGCTACCTGCCTCACAGCCTGCAGCCTGCCTTGCTCCTACTCATTCTCAGTCCCACATCTCCAGCCTGCACTCAGTTCTGTGAAGCTTCCAGTGAATTCCCTTTTTCTAAAGTCAGCCAGGACTGAGTGCTGTTGTTTGCAACCAAAGAATCCTGGATCACCCAAAGTTCCCCAGTGCTTGACTTCCTGCCACTCTTTTCAGATCCCCTTTTCCTTATTCTCCCATTGTCTGACCTTTGTGTTCCCTCAGTGTCTTATTTCCTCATCCCCAGTGCCATTTCCCTCCCCGAGTCCTGCAGGAAAATTTTACCTTTTCTGCCCACTCTTTTCTCTCCCAGCTCTTTATTTTGTAGATTGTCTTAGTCCTTTAAAGCCTTCCTCTGTCGTTCCATCACATCCAGGCTTTCCTGACCTGCTGGCATCCCAGCAAGGAGGTCCAAGAACCCAAAGGGTTGGATACAGGGCGAGTCTCCCCAGAGGGCAGGAGACAAAGCAATGGCTGAACTGGGCGGCAAGGGAGGGGATGTTGGTAAATGCCCCATCTTTACTCTGACACATGAGAAAGGCTGCCACTGGCCAAGAACTTGTGTGCCACGCCCACCTCTTCCCCCCCTCATCCTGCCAATGAGGGAGGCTTCCTTCCATCATGGTAATTTTATGTGTCAACTTGATTGGGCCACAATTAATACCCAGATTAAACATTATTCTTGGTGTGTTTGTAAGAGGGTTTCCAAATGGGATTAACATTTGAATTGATTCACTTAGTAAAGCAGATGGCCCTCCCCAGTGTGGGTGGGCCTTGTCCAAATTGTTTAAAGGCTTGTATAGAACAAAAGGCAGAGAGAAGAGGGTGTCACCCTTTTGCTTCCTGTCTACCAGCTGGAGCTGGGACATCTCAACTCATCCTCTCTCGCCCTTGGACTAGGATTTGCAACATCAGCTCCCCAGGTTCTCAGGCCTTCAGACTTGGGCTGAATTATCCCAGACCCTCCTGGGTCTCCAGCTTACAGATGGCAGATAGTGGGACTTCTCAGCCCCCGTATCTATGTGAGCCAATTCCTCTTCATATATATATGTATTCTATTGTTCTGTTTCTCTGGAGAACTCCCACTAATACACCTACCATCCCCCTCTTCCAGAGGTGGAAACCGAGGCTCAGAGGTGAAGTCACTTGTCCCAGGTCCCCCAGCCAGGAGGAGTTTGTTCCTGGAGTGGAATTCACATCTGCCTGTCTTTGGAGCCTTACTGAAGCCCAAGGCCATTATGAGGCCGTTCTTGTGTTGCTATAAAGGAATCCCTGTAGCTGGGTAATTTACAAAGAAAAGAAGATTAACTGGCTCATGGTTCTGTAGGCTGTACAGGAAGTGTGATGCCAGCATCTGCGTGGCCTCTGGGGAGGCCTTGAGCTGCTTACAGCCCTGGTAGAAAGTGAAGGGACAGCCTGCATATCACAGGTCAGAGCAGGAGCAAGGGAGAGGTGGCGGGAGGTGTCACACACTTTTAAACAACCAGATCTTGCGAGAACTCACTCACTATCATGAGGGCAGCACCTGCCAGGAAGGATCTGCCCCCAGGACCCAAAACACCTCCCACTGGACCCTACTTCAACACTGGCGATCACAATTCAACATGAGATTTAGAGGGGATGACATCCAAGCCACATCAGCTTGTGTCTTCCCTGTTAACTCTGCCTTCCCGCTAATGATACTGTAATCAACAGAGCCCTGAGCCACTGGCTGGAGGAGGTCTGGTTGTGATTTATTCCAGTTTGGCCTCATCTGTAATCAGAACCATCCTAAACGGAAACAAAGAGGATGTCTTCATCCCTAGGACCCCAGGAACCCCAGCAGGGCCTCCAGGAGGTTCTGCCAAGGGTGCCACCCGTGTGGTCAGCAGCCCCGATGTTATTCCTGCCCTGAAAGTGCAGCCCTAAGGAGATTGTCACGGAAGGTGCACTTGTGATTAGTTAGCAACCTGAAATTGAGGTTTCCTCACCCGGGGACAGAGCCATGTTCCCAAATACCTGGAAAAGATGCGTCCAAATCACTTCTCCTAGCCAGCAAAGTCAGAAAACTGACTGCAGCTTTTCATTTCTTCACTGGTCTTTGTTGTGCAGACAGAACTTAAGGAGAAAGGGCTTTGGAGGATCTGCTTGTTTGCTTAGTTTTCTGTCTTTTATTCCTTTGGTGGGTTCATGATATGGGAACTGCTAGAATACGTCCATTGTAGGAAAATTAGCAGATGCAGGCAGAGCAACAGAAAGCTGTTTAAAAACCTCTACTGTGACTCATCCACAGAGCATCACAGTTGATAGACTGGTATAGAATGGGTACTTCTTTTTTGAAAAATGAAATGATACCTGCTTACATTCTGCTTGGTGACCTGCTTTTTGAATGTGATGGTCTTCATTGGCGCTCTCAACATTGGAAAACATGATGTAGTAGCTCTCTGGTTTGTGGGACTGTTTTCGCTCTGTTTGTTCATTAGCCAGGCCAGCCTCATCCTGCCTTCCGACAGGACTGCTCTGATTTTCCTTTGAGGACCATCCTTTGCTCACAGCATGCAGCCTTGGTCCCCCTGTATCTCTCTCTCTCTCTCTCTCTCTCTCTCTCTCTCTCTCTGTCTCTCTCTCTCTCCCTTTCTTTCCCTCTCCTCTCTTCCTTCTGTTGAGACAGATAACTTTCTGATGCCTTCTCTTCATTCCCGACCTGAGCTCTTTCTGTAATTACCAGGATTCTGGACTCTGGGACATAACAAAGCCCAAGGGAAACCGCAAGCATTTGAAATGGCCTCAGTCTCAGTTTGCAGAGGGGCTGTTTGACAACTTCGAGAACCACCTAAAGAAGCTTCTCAGTTCTGAGCAGGGCTACCCTTCTGGGTTGCTCAGTGACAGATAAGATTTTCTAACTAAGGCTTTAATTATATCCAAATCCCTGATACAAAGGGGTGGCCCTCCATGGTCACCCAACAGCCCAGGGGCCATCTGGGGCGTGGTGGGGGCCAGGGTCTGAGGGGTCTGAGAGCCGCTGAGGCTGAGGGCCATCCTCAGCTGGATGTGGCGATTCCACAGCTGAGGCATCCTGAGCTTAGAAAATCCAAATCATTGATGATGGACAAGCAAACATGATCAGCCTTTGCCCTGGAGGGAGACATCAACTTTGTAAACTACAGCAAACAAATCTGGCTGCTGCCCCAGAGGGAGACGCTTCTCTGTCTGCTAAGTTGTTTCCTTGTAAAGATAGCATAGAAGAAAAGCTGTCAGTGCCTCTGCTCACAAGATGTACAGAAATGGGGGACCTCATAGAGAATTTTCTCTCAATGTGAATGAAACAAGAAGAGGAGAAGTGGCAAGAAAGATGTTTCTTTGATGTTGTCAGAGTGTGAGGCTGAGATGTCAGGAAGCTCTAATCCAGCTATTCACTCATCATCCTGCAGCCTCTTCCCTACTTGTGTTCTGTATCTCCCTTGGCAAAACCTAGCCTCACGGCTCCTGCCGCATAGTGGCTGGCTGAGGTAGCAGTCAGGATGTGCTTGACAGCAAGACACAGAAGAACCATCTCCAATGGCTCCAATAATAAGGAGTTTGTTACCTCATCAACATGAAGCCTGAAAGGGAGTCAGTGGCTCAAGGACTGGCAGATTTGGAGGTTCAGTGGTGCTACTAAGACCACAACTTTCAGCCCTGCCATACTCCCCAAATTGTCCTCATCCTCAGGCTTTGCTCATGGTTGCAAGGTGGCTGCCAGAGCTCCACACAAAATATCTTCATACCAACACAGAAGAAGGGAGAGCAGTGTCTTCTTCATGAGCCTGCTTAAGAGTGGTAAGAAGAAACTTCCCCAAAGCTCCCAACTTCCAGATGTTCTGTCAACTCTTATTGGCTAACATTGTATCACATCTTCTTTTCCTAAACCAATCACTAGCAAGAAATAGAATTACTGTGACCAGCTTGGACCCATCAAGTTTCGCTGTTGAACCGAACCACCCCCGAAGCCCATGGATTCCAGATAACTGAACGAAAACAGGATAAAGACAGGTAGGTGACAGGGCTTCAGATATAGCAAAAATACGTAAATAAAAATGCTGCGGGCCAGGCCTGGTGACTCTTGCCTGTAATCCCAACACTTAGGGAAGCCAAGGTGGGAGGATCCCTTAAGCCCAGGAGTTTGAGGCCAGCCTGGGCAACATAGGGAGATCTCGTCTCTAGAAATCATTTTTTTAAATTAGCCGGGCGTGGCAGTGTGTGCCATTGGTCTCAGCTACTCAGGAGGCTGAGGTGGGAGAATCACTTGAGTCAGGACAGTCAAGGCTGCAGTAGATGTGATCATGCCACTTTACTCCAGCTTGGGCAACAGAGTAAAGCCCCATCCCTACCTTCCCCCACAAAACTAAAACAAAATCCCAAAAATGTTGTAAATGCCCAGTTAAATTTGAATTCAGATAAATAATTTTTAGCATACGTCCCATGCAGTTTTTGGGGGTATAACTTATACTAAAAATTATTCACTGTTTAGCTAGAATTTGAATTTAACTGGGCATATTGTATTCTTTCTGGCAGCCCTAATAGCCAGTCAACACTGTCTGCTAGAGTTGGATCATCCCAGCAGCTGTGTGGTGGGAAGTTTTTGTCTGATGAGAAGAAAGCAAATCTATTTGGCTGAAATGGAAATCTTGGTAATGATCTCTCCCCAATACCCACACGGCTCCTCATGGCCCCGGCAGATCTCAGCACAGACGATGTTGCTGTTCATCACGTTTTCCTACTGTTCATCATGTTTCAAGCTGGAAACAGAGTCATTTTCCCCTTAATACCTTTCCCCCAATTCAACCCGTCAGTTTTAGCTCTCTCAGTCCTATTTCCAAGACGCATCCTGACTCTATTCACTCTCTCCCTGTCCACCCCCATCACCCTAAGCCAGTGATTTTCAACCACGGTCCATTTTGATGCCCAAGGAACATTCGACAACATCTGCAGAGAGTTCTGGCTGTCACAACTCAGGGGGAGGGGAGCCACTGGTGTTTGGTGAGGAGAAGCCAGGGATGCAGCTCAACACCCTACACCGCACAGGACGGCCCACAGTCAAGACTTACCTGGCTCAAATTTCAGTAGCGCCCAGTGGAGAAACACTGGTCTTGTCCAACTGTCCTCCACCTTGGCTGAACAGCTACCACGTGCCCCCTGGGTCTGCCAGTTGCCACTGGCTCTTTACTGTCCTAAATGTTCCCTCACCTTATGATTCCCCAATTAAATGGTTTCAGTGACCCCTCTCTACTGTTCTTTTTAAACAAAACCCACGTTCCCCCATGGCCTACCTGCTGCCAGCCTCCCACATGCCCCTTCACCCGGCTGCTTTTGCTTTGTTCTTTAAATAATGGCTCCCTCTTCCTGCCAGTCCCAGCTCCCACATCATCTCCTTCAAAAACGCTTCCTGGGCCTCTGCTACCTGCTGCCACCTGCCACACTTTACCCATTTTATAGCCTCCATATGACACAGACAGGAAACAGGGAACTACTGGGTAAAAGGGGGCAGCTGCCTGGCAGAGGCCCCACCCCCAAGCCTGGAAACCTGCAGCCCTGAATGGGAACAGGTACTCCTGTTTTCGTGCCCCAATGTTGCCTTTTGGCCTGCTGTGGCCGCCTATCCTGTATCCATATAAACCCCAAGCCCCAGGTTCCATGAGCAGATGAGCAGAAGAACAGAGTGGCAGAGGAGAGAAGAGAAGGAGCGTCTGAACGTCAGCTGGGGACAGTCAGAGAGATCGGCCCTGGGACAGCCAAACCTGGGAAAGATCATCTTCCCACCCCATTCCCTTTCCAAGTCCCCATCCATCCTGCTGAGAGCCACCTCCACCACCCAGTAAAATCCCTGCATTCACCATCGTTCAAGTCCATGTGTGACCTGATTCTTCCTGAATGCTGGACAAGGACCTGGGTACCAAGATTGTGCTGGTTAACGCTTAAGCCCTCCACGAATGGCAAGGCTAAAAGAGCGCACAGTAACACATGCCTACCTGGGCTTCGGGAGTCATAGACTCCCACCCCGGATGCTGTTGTGGGGCTGGAGCCCAGGGGTGGTCACCCTAGCTCCTGCACCTGCCCGTCTGCGTGCTCTCCCTCCTGTAAGGGGTTTGAACACACACGGCAGCTGCACAGATGAGCCATACGCCTGTTGCACATCCTGCAAGCTGGTTCAGGGAACTCTCCTGTTTCACACAGATATCCTCGTTAGATTCCCAGTCTTTTCAATCATCTTATTTATAGGCTTTCTCATTGGTGAACATTTTCAGTGTAGCCCCTCCAGAAGCAAAGCTTTCTGAGGAGGCACACTCTGGGTCCTGCCTTCAGTGATACTGGACACGGCTGTGTCCTCAGAAACTGGCACTGATAAGTGCCCAGACATATTTATTGACTAACTGAAAGACGCACGTTTACACAAATCCACCAGTGAAAATCAGGGTTGGGCACAGAATTTGCAGGGCCCAGTACAGAATGAAAAGGCAGAGTTCCTTGTCCAAAAATTATGAAGAATTTCAAGAGAGCACTAAACCCATGGCAGGATGCTTCTGAGTGTGAGGCCCTGGACACGTGTCCGTGAAGCCAGCCCCGGCTACAAGATTACTTTACAACCGTGGCCAAAGAATAATTTCTTAACTAAAAGTTCTTACTTCACCCGGTGACCCCCAGACATCAGGGCTCAGTCGTGACTATTCTGCAACTGCTTTCCTTTTCTATTTTTGCTGGGAAAATGGCTTCTCTTTTGAGAAGTGATGGTGATGCTGGGTGTAATTACAGAGTACAAGGTTTTGAGACTCTCACCCCCAGTGTTTTGGGTGCTTGCTTTGTATATTGCCCTACTCTGTGGACTCCGGCATCTGAGAAGCATCCTTTGAAGAGTTTAGTGGGATGGCTCCTATATCCGTTCCCTTTCAGCAGAGAATCTGAGAGCGTCATGGCCAGCAGAGGGGGCCGCAGGTATGCCGAATCCCCCTGGCGGGTCCCACATTTGGAGCTGCTCTACTGTCTCTCAGCCACCAGGGATGTACTTTATTAGAAGGAGAATCAGACTTCTGTGAAACTCACCTGATGACCTCCCTTTGGCATTTTGTATTTGCATCGTCTTCTTGGGCTAAAGTCTTCTCAGTTGAAATCCATGGTTCTGAGCCCTGGTTGCACGTCAGCCTCACCAGGCGAATTTTAAAAACATAATGTCCTGAGCTCCCCTCCCAGCATTTCCCCAATTAGTTGGGGATGGGGCCTGGGCATTGGAGTTTGTAATGTCACTTCCCATCCCTGCTCTTTAATTCCAATTCTAATGGGTTGAGAACCCCAGCCAAACAGAATCGCTATCCAAAAATGGTGGTCTCATGGGAAAGGGAGTGAGTGCTTGTTTCGGGGCCTGGGACAGCTGTCTTCATTGCCTTCTTAGAGAAGGACAGTTTCAGCAAAGCACCAACAGGGCATGTCCCAGGTTTGGGCAAGAAGCCTTGGGTAGTGCCCTGCCTCATGCTTGGTGGCACCTGAGCAGCTGTCCCTGACCTCGGCCTGGTCAGGAGCTTGTCCTTGTTTTCCTGTCTTGCCTGCATCATGAGCAGACCCACCCTGGGAATGTGGCAGCCAGGTGCCTGGGCCCAGTGGGCTCTGGGTTGCAGCAGCCAGGGCATTGAGAGAACAGGCTGAGGTGCTGCCTTCTCCCTGAGCCTCCTCCAAACCCTCGTGCAGCTCTGTCCCCAGCTGAAATACGACGACATGTACAGACTGCTTGTGAACGTGTTCCCTAATAGTAATCTTTTCAACAAAAAGAGTAATTCAAAGTTTATGCAAGGCAATAGAAACCCCAAATGACTCAAAACGTATTTTGGGAGTGGTTCCTCCCGCTGATCAAATGAGTAATCCTTCTAAGAGATTACAAGCAATTTAATAAGAAAACTGTCTCCAGGGTGAAGTTGCTTGAACCTGGGAGGTGGAGGTTGCAGTGAACTGACTTCATGCCACTACACTTCAGCCTGAGCGACAGAGTGAGACTCTGTCTCAAATAATAATAGTAATAATAATAATAATAATAATAATAATAATAACTCGTTCTCCATCAGCAACTGCAGAGGCAAATCTCAAGACTTCACAGCCCTGCTCACTTGCACCCCACCCATTTCCCCACTGCCTCTGTCCTGAGATCATTCCTTTCTAGTATTCTGAAAAAGAGTTTGTGTCTCCCAGCATTACGTTTATACAGGCATATCTTCTTTATTAAAATTTGCTTTATTGCATTTTTTTACAAATTGAAGGGTTGTGGCAACACTGCATCCAGCAAGTTCCATGGCGCCATGTTTTCAGCAGCAGGTGTTCACTTGGTGTCTCTGTGTTGCATTTTGGCAATTCTCACAATAGATCAAATCATTTCATTATTATTATATTTGTTATCGTGATCTGTGGTCAGTGATCTTTGATGTTACTATTGCAGTGTTTTGGGGCACCACGAACTGTCCCCTTATAAGACAGTGAACTTAATTGATAAAAGCTTGTGCCCTAACTGCTCCACTGGCCATTCCCCCATCTCCTCCCTCTCCTCATGCCTCCCTATTCCTGGAGACACAACAATGTTAAATTGGGCCAATTAAGAAACCTACATTGGCCTCCAAGTGTTCAAGTGAAACGAAGAGTCACATGTCTCTCACTTTATTATTTATTTATATATTTTTTGAAACAGGGTCTCTCTCTATTGTCCAGGCTGTAGTGCAGTGGTGCAATTATGGCTTACTGCAGCCTGGAACCCCTGGCCTCAAATGATCCTCCTGCCTTAGCCTTCTGAGTAGCTGGGGCTACAGGCACGCACCACCATGCCCAGCTAATTTTTTTAAAAAATCTTTTTTGGTAGAGATGAAGTCTCACTAGGTTGCCCAGGCTGGTTTTGAATTCCTGGACTCAAGCAATTCTCACACCTCAGCCTCCCAAAGTTTTCTCAATTTAAATCAAGAGCCAGAAATGATAAAGCTTAGTAAGGAAGGCATGTCAAAAGCTGAGAGAAGTCAAAAGCCAAGCCTCTTGTGCTAAACAGTTAGCCAAGTTGTAAAGGTAAAGGAAAAGTTCTTGAAGGAAATGAACTTCTCAGTGAACACATGTATGAAAAGAAAGTGAAACAGCCCTATTGCTGATACAGAGAAAGTTTGAGTAGTCTGGGTAGAAGACCAACCAGACATAACATTCTCTTACGCCAAAGGAGAGCTAATTCAGAGCAAGGCTTTAGCTCTCTTCAGTTCTACGAAGGTTGAGAGAGGTGAGGAAGCTGCAGAGGAAAAGTTGGAAGCTATTTCCAACTTTTGGTTTATGAGGTTTGAGGAAAGAAGCCGTTTCCATAACATAAAAGTGCAAGGTAAAGGAGCAGGTGCTGATGGATAAGCAGCAGCAAGTTCTCCAGAAGATCTAGCTGAGCTCACTGGGGAAGGTGACTACACAAAACAACAGATTTTCAGTGCAGATGGAACAGCATTCTACTGGAAGCTGCCATCTAGAACTTTCATAGCTAGAAAGGAGACCTCAATTCCTGTGTCCAAAGCTGCAAAGGACAGGCTGACTCTCTTTATAGGCGCTAACGCAGCTGTTGATTTTATACCGAAGACAATGCTTATTTACCATTTTGAAAACTGTATGGCACTTAAGAACTATGCTAAATCTGTTCTGCCCGTGCTCTGGCAATGGAACAACAAAACCTGGATGACCACACGTCTGTTTACAGGTTGGTTTACTGAATAGTTTCAGCCCACTGTTGAGACCAATTGCAGGGAGAAAAGGTTTTTTTCACCATATTCGCTCATTCACAGTGCACCCGGTCACCCAAGTATTCTGATGGAGATGCACAAGGAGATAAATGTTGTTTTCATGCCTGCTGACACAACATCCATTCTGCAGCCCATGGAGCAAGGAGTAATTTTGATTTTCAAGTCATATTGTTTAAGAAATACATTTCATAAGGCTATACCTGCCAAATATGGTGATTCCTTGGATGGATCTTGGCAAAGTGAATTGAAAACCTTCTAGAAACTATTCACCACTTCAGATGCCATTAAGAACATTTATGATTGATGGGAGGGCAAAATATCCACATGAACAAGAGTTTGGAAGAAGCTGATCCCAGTCCTCATGGGTGACTCTGAGGGGTTCAAGATTTCAGCAGAGGAAGCAATTGCAGATATGGTGGAAATAGCAAGAGAACTGGAATTAGGAGTGGAGCCTGAAGATGTGACTGAATTGCTGCAATCTCATGATCAAATTTGAACAGACGAGGAGTTGTTTCTTACAGAAGAGCAAAAAAAAAAAAGTGTTTTCTTGAGGCTGGGTGACATAGTTTATGCCTGTAATCCCAGCACTTCGGGAGGCTGAGGTGGGTGGATCACTTGAGGTCAGGAGTTCAAGAAGAGCCTGGCCAAAGTGGTGAAACCCCATCTCTAATAAAAATACGAAAATTAGCCGGGTGTAGCGGTGCATGCCTGTAATCCCAGCTACTCAGAGGCTGAGGCAGGAGAATCATTTGAATTTGGGAGGTGAGGATTGCAGTGAGTGGAAATTGCTCCACTGTACACTGTACTTCAGCCTGGGTGACAGGGTGAGACTCTGTCTTAAAAACAAACAAACAAACAAACAAAAAAGGTGGTTTCTTGATACAGAATCTACTGCCGGTGAAGATGCTTTGAACACTGTGGAAATGACAACAAAAGATTGAGGATAGTAGATCAACTCAGTTGATAATGCAGCAGTAGGGTTAGAGAAGATTGACTCCAACTTTGAAAGAAGTTCTCCGTGGATAAAATGCTATCCAACAGCATTGCATGATGCAGAGAAATATTTTGTGAAAGGAAGGGTCAATCAATGTGGCCAACTTTGTCATTGTCTTGAGGAAATTGCCACAGCCACCCCAACCTTCAGCAACCGCCACCCTGATCAGTCAGCAGCCACCAACATTGTGGCAAGACTCTACACCAGCGAAAAGATTGTCTGCAGGCTCAGACCATTGTTAGCGTTTTTTAGCAGTAAAATAGTTTAAAATTGGCCCGGCAGGGTGGCTCATGCCTATAATCCCAGCACTTTGGGAGGCCAAGGCCGGTGGAACACTTGAGCTCAGGAGGTCGAGACTGGCCTGGCCAACATGGTGAAACCCTGTCTCTACTAAAAATACAAAAAACTGGTTGGGCGTAGTGGTGGGCATCTGCTACTTGGGAGGCTGAGGCAGGAGAATTGCTTGAACCCAGGAAGCAGAGGTTGCAGTGAGCTGAGATTGCGCCACTGCACTCCAGTTTGGGTGACAGAATGAGACTCCATCTCAAATAATAATAATAATAATAATAATTTAAAAACTAATTAATTAAATTAAGGTATGTACATTGTCTTTTTAGACATAATGCGATTACACACTTAGTAGACTATAGCCTGGTATGAATATAACTTTTTATGCACTGGGAAACCAAAAATTTCTCATGACTCACTTTAATGCCATATTCACTTGATAGCCGTGGTCTGGAACCAAACTCACAGTATCTCCAAGGTGTGTCTATACTTTAAACAGCCAGGAGAGAATCCACAACTACAGAAACACCAGAATGTGGAGGACTTGAGTCATCCTTTCTTTCCACAAGACGAAATAGCAGACAGACCATCAGACCCGCTCACTGACCGTGCACCTGGTCACCCAAGAGCTGTTTGGAAAGAAGTGGCTGGAAGAGGTCAAACCTCATGTCCCTCTTTTAAAAATCCTCATATCTTTGACTCCTATGCAGGGGATCCTACTCTAATCCAGAGATTTTTTAAAATGCCACAAGCCGAATGACCTGTCCTGTAACGCTGTTGGCCCTAAGAAGGAAGACAAACAGTGACTAAGGACTTCAGAAAAACCAGGACAAAGTAAATGTGTCTCTCCAAGCATTGTGACCTTGACACGGACCCCAGATTCAGATCAGGGCTCCAGCCTTTTGCTTTTTGGGCACATCACTTTCCCCTCAGGAGTCTTTGTTCCCTTAAAAGAGTAAGAGCAGTAAGTGCCCCCAGAAGGTTGCTGTGAGGCTTAAATGAAATGAACTGCTTTGGGATATCAAATCCAGGCCAAAAAAAAAAATTAACTGCAGAGTCCCATGTCCAGGGTCTGGTATGCAGCATGGTTCCATAAATACCAGTTACTATTGAGTAATAAACATGGAAACCACAATATATTTAAATCAATCAAATGAAGGCTGGTTGATCCTGAATCTCCACGTAGTAAAAATTGGTTCCAATATAATTTAGCCCACATCAGAAGTCAGATGTGAAATAAGTATTACGGGGAAACTACAAATTACATTTTTAAAGATTGGTCTATAATTATAGGCTTAATTAATTACACAAGGGATTTGTTCTTGAAAAGGTGTGTAAAATGTGTCCCATTTTGCACCCGAGAGATGGCCCATTGGAAGGAAGCATGGCATTCCTACAGACCTGTGAACATTGGAGTTTCCACACCTTAGGTTTTAGGCCTTAGGTTTGGGCCTAAGATGTGGGCCTAAGGAGGGCCACCTGCTGTTAGTTGGACATCAGGGTGTACTGTCTAAAAAGAAAAAAACAAAAACAAACAAAGAAGCACATGTTCTCCAGGTGAAGAAAGTTAACCCAAACAGAAGAGGGTGGATTTAGAAGTACAAGTTTATGCCTTCATGTTCCCTCCCCCAGGTATAAACTTCAGATCTTGGTGTGAACCCTTCCACACTTTCTTCTACACCTGTACCAATATCTACAACCTGTAGATCAATCTTTTTGACTTGCAATTATCCTCTATATTCCATGCCGCAACCTGCTTTCTTCACTGACCAATATACCCCACCTGTCCGGTGCCCATTCTCGCCCAGGCCTGCTGAGCGTTCAGGACGAAGCGTGTTACGTTTTCAGAGAGTTCAGTTCTGCTTTATAGCTTTCTGGTCTCAAAAATTGGTGAACAAAGGTAAGCAAGACAGGACAGCCTAACATAAAGATCCTCTGCCGCCCAGTTCCCCAATCCCCTCCGCAGAGGGCCTGCTGTTTACAGGTGTGTGTGGCCCTGCACCCTCTGTGCACACAAGCACATGACTACCCATCTCCAGTTCTGTTTTGTTTTTAAACCCACATGGGATTATGCTACGTAGACTTCCTTGCACCTTGTGCCAAGAATAAGAGGAAAATTCAGCCCAAGTGAGAACGATCTTAAAAGCAACTTTAAAAAAAAAAAACCTCTAAAGTGAGATTCTCCCATGAGGGTACTGACTCTGTTTATTTTCGGTTGGGTATAAGACTCTTGCCCCGTGGCTGCTTGTGGTTTTCTGTAGGTTGGACCCATTCTAAGTCTTCCCTGAGAAGGGTGGTGTTCAGCCTTCCCTGAGAAGACACCAGCACTCTCTCACCCCTTTGCAGGCAGGTACAGGTTTTCTTTCCCCATCCCTGGAAATGAGGCTGTCTGTGGAAACCAATGGTGCAGACTGAAGGGCCAACCCATCCCAGTTCTGAGACAGGAGAATCGCTTGAACCTGGGAGGCGGAAGTTGCAGTGAGCCAAGATCGCGCCACTGCACTCCAGCCTGGGGGACAGAGCGAGACTCTGTCTCAAAAAAAAAAAAAAAAAAAAAGTCTTACAGCCTAGCAATCCCCTCAGTCCCAGGCAAACCAGGACGGTTGGTCACGACGGGTAGAGAACGGCCTGCAATTGGTTCTCGGGAGCTCTGTCAATGCCCAGAAGGTTAGGTCAGTTACTGGAACGCACTCCCTAGAAGGCGGGCGTCGGGGCGGACAGTGGGCCTCTGTGGGGGACCATTCCCTAGCCTTGTTTGTTGAGCTGCCTTGATGCTGTCAGGAAGCTGTGTCCACACCGCAGACAGCAGGGTTCTCCCAAACACTCTGTGCTCACAGCAGACTGGGTTGTGTTTGCGACTGGCATTCAGACGGTGATGAAATGGCAAGCCAAATGCTAGTGTGGCACCTGACATTTTGGCCTCAACTGTGAGAGCCAGAGAGCCGGAACCCTGAACCCCTTTCCCTAGAACTTCCTCTTCCAGGTCAGGCCAGCTGACCTTTGATTCTGTGTGGACTGTGGGCCCTGAGATCCCAGACCCCGGGGTTGAGACCTGGCTCATCCCCAAAGGAATACACCCCGATGTGGGAGAAGGCACCGGCTGTGGAGTGCAGGCCAGGACTTGATCAGGTTTCGCCCTCCCCCGAGGCACTCATGAAATGATTTGGTGCAACCCCCCACCTTCACCTCTTCACATGGCCTGGCCCCAGCACCTCTAGGGAGGTTGGGAGATGTGGGTGCTGATAGCAGACAAGAAGGGCTGAGTGGGGGGCCCAGGGACCCCTCACTTGGCCGCCCCCGCAGCCACCCAAAGTCTCAAACATCTTCCAACCTCGGTGGGTTTGCCTGTGTTTGGTGAATCATCCCTCCTCCCACTTGACAAGTGATACACACATTTCATCAGATAATCCCATGAGGTGCAGTTATTTTATTTTCCTGTTTATAATCAGAGGGTAAAACCTTGTAGCCCCACCCCTCACTCTGGATCAAATCCTGTCGATTTTATTTGTCACCCACATTGTTTAAATTTTTTTTTAGTAGCTGCAAAGGCAGCATTTAAAAACAGAGAGATCAAACTCTACAATCTAGATTGCTTGATGCTCTTTTTTTAAAAAAAACAAGAAACTGGGATCAGTAGGTCTGGTTCAGACAATCAGCCAGAGTGATGAGCAGAGGTTCCTGCATAGACCCTCCAGGTTGCCACAGTCCCCACCACTCCCTGCTGTCACACCTGGCTCCATAGGCATTGGGGGCTGAGACCCTGCCCTTTACCACCATTGAACAGACTGAATTTCCTGTCTCCTCCTAGGTGTTTGGAGGCAAAGTAGCTACACTTTGCACCATGTGTGACTGCTGGGTACCTATCCAATATCTCTCCTCCCTCCCTCCTTCATTTCCTCCTTTTGTTCTTTCATTCAGTTAAATGACTTTATCTCTGGACTCCCTGCAGGTAGAGCTGGCTCATGAGACGTAAGGCAGAGTCATTGCATGGGGCTGCTTTGTAAGCTTCTTAAAGTCAAGTTGGCTCAGCTGTGAAGTGCGCCCTTTCTCTCATTGCCAATTCCCTTGCATCTTTCTCCTGTCTAGAATAAGTTATGATGACTGGAGCTCCAGTAGCCATCCTGGACCACGAGGAGACCTAAGACTCTAAGAAGTCTCATGCTAAGAATGAAAAGCAGAAAAACAGAAGAAGCCTGGGTTCTCAGTGAGCACGTGTCCTTGCCAGTCCTGGTTTGCTCTTCTTTAGACATCTTTTAGATGAAAAGGAAATAGATCCCCTTTGTTTAAGTCACTTATTTGAGTTCTCTGTTATAGGCAATCAAATGGAATTCTAACAACATACCCTTTTACCTTCATTTCCTTTCTTTAAGAAAGTAATTTGCCATACTGCTTTAGGTGTTTATCAGGGCTCCAACTTTGCTGTGTGGACTTGGCCATCCGAAAATTAGTGTAGAAATCGGTGCCCCGAATCAAGCTGATCCTGGGAATATATATATATTATATCTGAACAGATATAATATATATATAATATCTGAACAGATATACATATTTATATATATATATATATATATATCTGTCTCTGAACACGATTATTTCATCAGGCAATCCACTAAGAAGTTAAAAGAAGAAAGGCTGCAGTGGAAGTGTACTCTTTCTTAAGAGTGCTAGATAGTTTTCTTAGGGTCTACTTTTACTGTGGGAGTTTTGGGGTTCTGGTGCTCTTTTTCCCTTGAATTTTTTTCTTAGGGCTGTGTAATCTTTCTCACAGGAGGCCAGAACTTGGGTTTTATCCTCAGGCTTAAGCAACCCAAATATTTACTTATGATTGAATTTTTCATTTGAAAATTGAAAATTTCATTTCCAATTTTTCTTGGAGCATTTAGACACAGACTCAAGAAACTTCTCCTTAGACCCTACACCAGTGCTCAACAAGAGAAGTTTCTGGGATGATGGAAGTGAAGTGGTCTCCATACCTGCTCTGTGCAAATGGCAGCCAGTGGCCACATGTGGTCTCTGAGCTCTTGAATGTGGATAGTGTGACGGAGGAGGTAAATTTTAAGTTTCATTTAATTTTTATTAGTTTAAATAGCCCCACGTGTCTCATGGCAGCCATATTGGATAGATCAGCACTAGCTTCTTCTCTGTAGATTATCGGAATTTCCTTCTGAGCTTCTAGGGGATAATTCACTGCCCTTCATCTTGACTTCTCCATTTCTAAACCTAAATATTGCCTCGATCTCTCAAGCTGCCTCAAGTCCAGGTTTAAGTCTCAGTCCCCTGCCTTCCAGGTGACACTGGGGGCACCTCCCTTGTCCTCTTGAGTCTCGGGCGTTCCCTCTGTACACAGCCTCTCAGGGCTGTCCTCCAAATTGCATTCAATGGCATGCCATACGCAAATGACGCTCAGCAAATGATAGCTGCTCAGTGAAGAGTAGCAGCCTGATTTCTCCTTATTCACACTCACAGCTCATCTCTTCTTCCACAGTTTCAGCTCCTGGACAGCAGATTTCTGATTCTGTAATCACGTGCCCCATAAAGACGTTTCAGTCAATGACAGACCACATACATCATGGGTTGCATATACTGTATATGATGGGGGGCCCATGAGATTATGATGGAGCTGAAAATTTCCTATTGTCTAGCGACAGCATAGCTGCCACGCTGTCCTAGTGCAATGCATTCCATTTTCTATGTTTAGTTATGTTTTGATACACAAATACTCCCCATTGTGTTACAGTTGTTTACTGTGTTCAGTATAGCAACATTTTGTACAGGTTTGTGTCCGGGCAGCAGTAGGCCATACCAGGTAGCCTAGGTGTGTGGTAAGCTATACCTTCTATACACCATCTAGGTTCGTGTGAGTACATGCTACAGAGTTCACACAGCGACAAAATCACCTAAGGATGCGTTTTTCAGAATGCATCCGCATCGTTAAGCAATGCATGATTGTTCTTTGAACCTGGCCCGGTGCTCAGAGCTGTGCGGGAATTCGAAAGGCAAGGGACTCAAATAGTTTCCAACACAATCAGTCAACCATGTCCTGGTCTGATCTCCACAGCAGTGAGCCCAGCAGTTAGATGTGGGACTGGGGAGTCGGTCAGGATTACCTTTCAACTGGTTCTCAAATTCTGGAACAGTGCCTCTAACCAGGCGGCCCCAGCACAGTTCCTGTGTTGCTATTGGGGAACTGTGCAAAGCGTGTCATGGTTTTGTCCTGGTCGGACCCTATAAACACTCGAAGTCAAGCAGACTGACTCTGAAAGCAGAAGGTCCTAGCTTTTTGGGGTCCAGTCCAAAACATTAGCCTTGTTTTCTTCTTTTTGTTTTATTTATTGTAAGAGATAGAATCTTATTCTGTCATGCAGGCTGGAGTACCAGTGATCACAGCTCACAGCAGCCTCGAACTGCTAGGCTCAAGCTATCCTCGCACCTCAGCCTCTTGAGTAACTGGGACCACAGGCGTGTACCACCAACCCTGGACAAGGGGCCATGTTTTCTTCCACCGCAGACATTCTGATCTTGTCCTTTAAATGGAAAGGCCATCAGAAGTTTGGGATATAGATTCCGTGGGAATGAAGTTTAAAACACAGAATGACTCCAGCTAACATGTGTTCAAGGGCTGACTAAGTGCCAGGCCCTGTACTAAGTGCTTAATATGAAGTATGTTAGGACATCATAAAAACAATGTTATGAAAAGCAGTCTTCCTCCCTTATCTGTGAAGGATGCTTTCCAAGCCCCCCGCTGGATGCCTGAAGTCACAGATAGTACCCTATGCACGTTTTTCCCTATACAGTAAAGGGCAGGTAGTGTGGATACCCTGGACAAAGGGAGGATTCACATCCCGGTGGGACAGAGCAGGATGGCTCAGGATTTCATCACACTACTCGAAACAGTATGTGATTTAAAACATACAAATTGTTTATTTCTGGAATTTTCTAGTTCCAGAATATTTTTGGACTGCAGTTAACTGCAGGTAGCAGAAACCTAGGAAAACGAAACCACAGATGGGGGACCACTGTATTCCTATTATCATGCCCGTTTTGCACAGGGAGAAACTGAGGCTCCCAGAGGTTAAATACCTGCCCAAGATCACACAGGTAAGCAAGCGGCCGAGTCAGGGCTCCGACCCGGGCCATGAATTCCCATCTCAGCCGCTGTGGATGTTGCCTGCTGCAAGCTCACCGTGTCAGCACCCACCAAAGCTACACGCCGTGGAAGGGCCCAATGAGAAAGCAGTGCCCATGTTTTGAATTTCTCTCCAGGTAAATATTTTTTCAAACAGGCCTTCCATGTGGAAAGGAATCACCAGATCAAATACAGAATATCCAGTTAAATTGGGTGTTTAGATAAACAATGCATAATTTTTTTACTGTAAGTATGTCCTGACTTGCTTGTACTAAGAAGAAGAGTTACTCATTGTTTATCTGCAGTTCACATCGACCTGGACGTCTTGTATTTTATCTGCTCTGTCTCTGGCCACGCTGCTGGGCAGCCTCGACCATACACACCTGCGGAACTCTGGGTCTCCACCATACATGTGGCATAGATGCCATCCTTAGTGCAGATCCCCATCAAACCTGGAGAAAAATAAAATAAGGCCTCCCAGGTAAATAGGAGCCCTATAGGTGCTTATTATTTCCTAAGCTGCACAGGCTGCCGCGCTCCGACAGCTCTCCTTGTGCTTTGCGGCCGTAATTTACAGGCCCGCTGGAGGGGATGGCAGGGCGGGACCCTGCTCCTCTTATTTGCTGCCAAGATTTGGGGCTACCAGTTGCTCTTGTCAATCTTTGGCTTAATCATTTAGCAGTTGTAAAGGACTCATTAAAAACGCCCAAGTTTATTGGAAACACCTCCTGCCGCTCGGAGGCAGGCCAAATCGGGAGCCCGTGTACCCACATGTTCAGCTTGAGCCCAACAAAATTGCTGACTTTAATTACACCACTTGGTTTAGAAGGCGGTGAGGGTGGGAGGTGGGGGGAGGCATGGATGATGGGTGGGAAGCGAAGCAGAGGAGCAGCCCTGGAATCTCAGGGCCAGGTCTTCAGAGGGCGTGATGCTATGTGCTGACCCCCGTCCGAAACCCCCACCCCACTGGATTCAGGCACAGGCCAGCCCCTGCCGAGCGCCAGAGGTGGGCCTGCCCCTCTCCAGACCTCCAGGCTCTTCCTGCCTCCCTCATGCCTCTGGTGGGTCTGGTGAGTGTGGCTGTTCTCTTTTTTCTGAGTACGTATTACCTGGATTTTATTACTCAAATATCAAAACAAAGAAGAAAATCCTTCAACCAACTCTGTCTTCATTTCCCACACATCCTTCCAGCCACCAGTTCCAGCCACAGGTTCATCCCTGAAGCTCCTCCAGAGGGGGTCTGTGGGAGCCCATGGAGGTGCTAGTCACGCTTTCTCTGACGGCCCAGGTGACACAGTGCCAGAGCCCCTCTCCGGGCAAGGAGGCCCCTTGGAGAGCAGGCTGCCTTTTTGGAACTCCCACCCCAGCAGTGGCTGTCTGGGCCCCTATTGCTGAATGGGGATGTTACTCTCAATTTTGTCTTTCAATCATAATGTTGGCATTTTTATCTGACCTCACTCCTGAGCCTCCCCCATTCCTTTTTGAACCCCCCCTTTTTTTTTTTTTTTTTTTTAGTGTGCACCTATTTCTTTAGGCCAATGCCCCAGGTTGGAATTACTGGGTGGAGATGAAATCACAGGTGGAGACTCTGTCCATTATCATCTCTCCTGCGCCTTCCATCAGCCTCCTCCCTGGGCTCCCTGCTGCCCTCCTGGCCTCTGGGCTGCCCGTTCTCAACTCGGCAGCCAGGGGGTGCTGCTGCAACCAAAGTGTGATCTTGATGCTCCAACCCCTGCAATGGATTCCTTCCCACTCAGGATGACAGCAAGGTCATTGCAGTGACTTATGAGCAGAGCAGGGCCGAGCCCTAGAGCAGAATTTCCCAACTACTGCACTTTTGACATTGGGCTGGGTCATTCTCCGTGGCAGGAGCTGTCCTGGGCATTGCAGGGTGTTTAGCAGCGTCCCTGGCCCCCACCCACTCGATGGCAAGTAGCACCCCCAAATTATGACAATGGAAAAATATCTCCAGATGTTGCCAGATGTCCCCTGAGAACCGAGGGTGATGAGAGCCTCTGACTTCCCCTCCTTCCCTCCCACCTGCACTTCGCTGTGGCCACGCTGGCAGTCTTGCTATTTCTTAAGCCTTCAGCAGCTTTGCACTGGCTGTTCCTTCTGCTGGATGGGCCCTTCCCCAGATACCTGCCTGGCTCAGGCGTTGCCTTTTTAATGTCATGACTCAAATGTCCCCTTCTTATTGAGGCCTGCCTGGACTCCCTCTTTAGAATAGCACCCGGCCCCCGTGACTTCATTAGACTTTGTTTCCAACAAACTTGTCACCGAACACACCGTATTTGTATTTACTTATTAAGTAACTGGAAGGCTGTCTCTGTCTCTCCGCCGGGATGCAACTTCCAGAAGGGCAGGGATTTTTGTCTGTTTTCCTCGCTGCTGTGGCACCAGTGCCTGTCCCAGCACAGGACCTGGCCCCTAGCCAGGGTCACTGAATGTCGCTGGAGGAAGAAACGAGGGATGACGTTTGATGTCAGAGTCAGAAACACGGTCTTTGGTCCCGCATGTCCGCCCCTCTCTGTGGACAGGGGGAGGCAGTGGGGAAGGCTCCGGCCTCCTAGAGCAACTGGTTTTATTCCCTGAGGGGCTTTCTGGCCTCCTGGAGTGGAGGTGTCACCAGGGGCAGGATTCCTGCGGAGCAAGTGAAACTCCCGCTGCAGGCAGCAGAGGGCGCAGCTGAGACTGCGCTTCCGACTTTGGGGACCCAGAACCACCCCAGCGGGGGCCCTGGGGGAGCCCCTTCCATTTTGGAGGAAGAGAAGGGAGACCTCTCTTTGCTGGCTGAGTCGGGGTGTGAAGCAAGGTGGGCTGGATGAGGAGGCCGAATTGGGAAGGAGGAGGCAGTGGGGGCTGGATTTAAATGGGGCCAAGCCTGAATTTCATCTCGGCAACCGCTCCGCAGGCCCCAGCTTTAGGAGGGGGTTCGCCCCCAACCCCCACATCGAAGACAATGAAAATGAAGCTCCGAGTGGGTTCTGTGAAGCACTGAGGGGTGGGCTCCAGACAGTTCACAGGGATCTGCATTCCTGAGGCTGAGGGTGGTCAAGGGACAGTCAAGACGAGCATGTCCCAATCAATGGAGGGCCTCCTTCCCCCTCCATGCAGGGTCTCTGTGCAGGGCGCTCTCCCGAGGCTTTGGGTTCTCTCCAGTTACCCACACCAGAGGGGTCTCTGTGGTGTGTCCTCTGCCGCCCACCAGCATCACTAGTCCATAGGAGAGCATGTGAGGAGGGGAACCCCCGCCTGCACCCCGTGCCTGATGGCTCATTTGCTTCCGTCTCTTCCTAGCAGCACTGGGAAGAGTCACTCTCAGGAGACCCATTTTATAGCTGAGTATACTGAGGACCAGAGAGGTGAAGTCTCCTGCCCAAGGTCACACAGCTCCTCAGTGGAGAAACAGAGATTCCAACTACAGTTCACTTCCCAGAAGTTTCCAGGACTTGAGCTTGAGGGTGAGGCAGGAGAAATCCTACTGAGAGCTTCTTTCCTCCCCTGCTCACCAGCCCTGTTCCAGGGTTCTTGGCCGGGCACGGTGGCTAACACCTGTAATCCCAGCACTTTGGGAGGTGGAGGTGGGCGGATCACTTGAGTCAAGGAGTTGGAGACCAGCCTGGACAACATGGCAAAACCCTGTTTCTAAAAAAAAAAAAAAAAAAAAAAAAAAAAAAATTAGCCAGGTGTGGTGATGAGCGCCTGTAGTCCCACCTACTCAGGAGGCTGAGGTGGAAGGATCATTTGCGCCCCGGGGGCAGAGGCAGAGGTTGCAGTGAGCAGAGATTGTGCCACTGCCACTGTCCTCCAGCCTGGACTGACAGAATGAGGCCCTGTCTCAAAAAAAAAAAGAAAAAAGAAAAAGAATTGCAGGTTCTCACATCAGCAACTCATTTTAACAAGAGTGTCCCTCATTCTCAAACTTTACCTCTGAATCATCCCCCATGGGTCTGGAGTGGGGCCCAAGAATCTGCATTGCTCTCCAGGTGAAGCAATAGGGAAACTTTGTTCCCAGGGTCTTACTGTTCCCTGGCAGAGGGGGACCTCCAACAGACTGAGATAGCTGAGAGGAAGGCTGGTAAGGCACAAGAAGCAATTCTGGGGGCTTCTTGAACTTAAGCATTCACCCAAATCACCTGGGGGATGGGTTAAAACACAGAGTGCAGAGGCGTGGGGGGAAAGAATATGCATTTCTAACAAGTTCCCCAATGCTGCTGATGCTGCAGGCCCGGGGACCCCAGTTTAAGAACCACTGCTCTAGTCCTACAGGTGAGCTACCAGTGCATAACAGGTATGCTGAGATATGGCCCCCATGGTGCTCAGGGCTTAGGGCGGTCAGAGACCCAAGTCTGCAGGGCTCTAGTTCCAGCCGTCCCCTGCCTGGAGCCTCCTCTAGGGACCCTTGGAGGATGGCCCAAGCTGGGTGAGGTGAATGGCTGCCCCATGGTCCCCACACAACTGGCACAAACTGTGCTTTGTCTGATGCTCCAGGTTCAGCCAGGAGATCCTCCAGTATCTCAGCATGTTCATCCACATCCCACAGCAAGCTCACCTCTGCTCTCATAGACAAGGGCCCCTGTGGGCACTGAGGGAGCTCGTGTCTCAGGTGCTGAAGGTGACTGATGTGCCACCCCAGGTGTAGCTGGAGGGAGGTGGAGGCAGGAGGCTGGGTGGAGGCTCCAGGTGGGCAGGGTCCAGATGGCCCAGAGCCAGTTTGTGTTGATTTGCAGCTGATGTGTCCTTTTAGCATCATCCAGGCTGGCTTCAGAGTCACCTCACTCACAGTTCCTGTCTATTCTCCAAATTAGAGCATCACTGCTATTTTGAAGTGCATGGTATGGAAAAGTTATTTCCATGTTTGAAATTATTTCGTACAGTCATAAGAAATGACAATATTTTATGTTGTTAAAAGAATCTTTGGATTCTTTCAATATAATTTCACCTTTTCTTTTATGTTCCTTTTTTGAATATTGTTTTTAAAATGATTTTTAAAATTATATTCCTTATTTATTCAAAATTTCTTATAAAGAGAGACAGTGAGTAATTTCCAGATATCCCTAACAAAATTCTTGCTGAGAAATTGGGTGTTATCATGTCAAGCATAAAATCTGACATAAACTAGGAACCTGTATGGAAGCAAGTTCGAGTTTTTTTTCTAAGGTGAGAAGATTTTATTTGGAAACGTTAAACAAAACTCGGTATTAAATATACCCCGTAATCCTTTGTATTTTGTCCTCTTTATCATCATTATACAGTACTTTAATTGCCGTGAAGTTTTTCACCAAGCCCATAACGGACGCCCCAGAGCCTGGCTGCCTAAGCCCAGGTTACTGTATAGATGCCACCATTTTCTATACATGCGGTGTTGCCAAGAGGCGAGAGCTGCTCCAGAGAAGAGGGGCTAGACCCTTGGATCCAGCACAGGGCTTGGTCTGTGGAAAGTACTCAAAAGATGGAAACATGGGTTCAAATGAATACATTCAGGCTTTCTTTTGGCATATAAGAAAAATCAGCACATCTTTGTGTGGTTTTTCACAGGGTCCCAAATATCCATATCCAAGTTAAAGCAGCAGCACACATCCCTAGAAGCAGAAAATAGGAATCAAAGGCTCAGACACTCTGCTCAGAGTGCGGGTCCAGGGTGAGCGATCCTTGTGTGTTCAGCACGCATTTTGGTACGCTAAGTTGTGCCAGGCCATTCTAGGAACCAGAGGTGCACCGCAAACAAGACAAAGTCCCTGTCACGTGGAGCTCACATTCTGGTGACAAAAATTGTAATGACTCCATGGTAGACCTCTTACAGGTACTTTACATGCATTAGTGTACTTAATCCTAGCATCAACCCTTGAAGGAAGGTAATAATATTATCCTAATTTATAAAGGAGAAAACTGGTGCTCAGAGAGGTTAAGTGACTTACACAAGGTTGCACAGTAGAACCTGGGATTTGAAGCATGTGCTAATCTTACTGTCAGGGAAGGTACCATAGGTGAAGATGGGCTTGGGAATAGTGTCTGGTGCTGAAGGCATCTTTTGAAAAGCCCAGGTGCTCTGAGCTAAGGGTTTTAAGCAGGAAGGGCAGGATTGTGTCCGGAGAACCCGGAGCCTAGAGTTTCATGCTGGGGCATGACCACACCACATGTCTAACCCTCTGCTGCTGGCTGTCTCATCCCTGCGATTCCCTTTCATCCCAGGAAACCTGGCAATATTCACTCAAGATAAAAATCAGCCTTTCAACCCATTCCAAATTGCAACTAGGTGAATCCCAGGACAGCTGCCACTGGCTCTTCAGGTTTGGGGCTGAGTTTATGGCTCCAGTCAGCAGGAGTGGAGTCCAGGCCGACCGAGCCCTGTGAGGAAGCTCCCTGCAGACATTTTGCAATACGAGCAAGTTGTGTCTTTCTGGGAGTGGAGTTCAGCATCCCAGGACCTCTTCTGGTGAGCTAGTGCTGTCTTGCTTTTGTGTTCAGCATTGAAGGAGAGCATTGTGGTGTCATTGCACCAAAGTTTGTGTTGGCAGCTGCAACACAGGCACAGATGTTTCAGAAAGAGCCAAGATTTCATTTTACTTTCCCCAGGTAGGTGTTCAGACCCCTCCAACATTCAATAAATTATTGAATTCAGCAACCTGTTCTCCATATCCCCACCCTGGGAATTCCAGTTAGCTCTAAGAGCATCAACATAAAATTAGCAGAAGATTCATACTGAATTAATTTTAACTTTAAAATAGTTGCATTCTCTGAAGACGAAGACATCTGAGAAATCTGTCCTTAGGCCACGTTCAGAAATGTGGGCACAGATTAGTGGGCAAATGTGCTCGGGGAGTCGTATGCAAATGGGAGAAGCGAGAAACGACCTGAAGGCCCAACGATGGGGGGTGGTCAAAGGCTGGCACAGTCATAGGAAGGAGTGGCTATTGTACAGCCACAGAAGTAATTGTTTTCCAAGAGAACAAAATAACATGGGAAATTCTCATGGCTTAACATTAAATGATTAAAACCTGTATTTTATACTAGTCATGAGTTTATATAATTAGATCTCAAATTTGTAGTGTGTAGTGTGTGTGTGTGTTTGTGTGTAAATAACAGTCATTATCTTTGTGTAGTGCAGTTTTAATCTACCTTTTTTATATCTTTATTTTCTATAATTGTTACTTTAATAACCTTTTGCTTCAGGTAAAAATCAGGAACAAAACCATTATTTTAAACGAGTGAGTATCTCTTGGAGTGGTAGGAATCTGTTTTTTCCCCTTTTTTTTCTTTGTTTTTTTTTTCCCCCTTAATTTCCAACATAAGCACACTAGTCTTTTAGGGAATAAATGTATTATTAATTTTATTTTCAGGGAAATAATAGAATGTATATTCCATAATGTATGGTGTGAGCAAATAAGTGCATTTGATTCAGTGAAATGATGTAACATTAAAGCAAGACAACTTTAGAGGAGAAGAAATTCACAACTTAAGATGGCAGTTAAAAAATAGGGGATTGCTTTTGAAACCACTGGCACATTCATAACCCAGGCTCCTGAAACATATTAAAACACAAAGCACAGAAAGCAAAATGCCAACTAACAGAAAAGAATTATCTACTTCCATTTTCAAAAGCACAGAAACAAGACTTCATTTGTTTCTTGCTAAAGATGTTCCCCTTTTCTCATCCCTCTCTCCTGTTGTTTGAAGCCAGAATAAGCTGCAGTCATTTTCCAGTGTCCTAGCATTTTACCAGCATTAGCCTGCTTTCCCCATCTGGAGTGCTTCGCCCCATGTTCTCCGTCTTGGGCATCATCGGGGTGGTTGGCTGGGACCTGTCCCATGTGAGGAGGCCCCCCCACCAGACCTCCCATGTTCTCCTACTCCAAAGATGCTCTTGCTGGCGTTTCCTTACTCAGACCTCACAGCAACACTGTGACAAAGGGGCTGTGATTATTATGGTTCCCATTTTACAGAATGGGAAACTGAGGCTTGGAGGGATAAAGGAACTCATGCAGGCATCTCCAGCCAAGAAGTGATGGAGCCAATACCACGTGCAAGTCTGTTTTCTTCCAAACCTCTTATAGAATTCCAAAAACCAGACAGAAGCTCTGGGTTGAACAGAAAACCCACAGGTAGGTGTTTGCCTGGAAAATGGGCAAAAATTCTATGACTTGAAGCAAGGGGTGCATGGTGTATTTATCTGGAAACCGAAGATCACAGCAGTTGATTAAAAGATTGCCATGCCCACTGCCCAGAGTGGATCCCCAAGGGGCCAGAAGCGGGACACAGCGTGGCACTGTGGTGGAAGCCACTGCAGCTGCTCTAACAAGGACAGCTTCCACAGCCTCGCAGATGTCCCCAGCAGGTGAAAAGGGCCCAACAGGCAAAAAGGGTGGAACAGGCCTCCTCTCCCAAGTTGGGTCAGCCCAGTAAAGAGCTATAAATCACGAGATTGCAACACGGGAGTTGTCTGAAATGCAGCCCAGTAATAAACAACCACGCAGTCATTATTATTATTATTATTTTCTTTCTGAAACTAATCAGTTCAGTGTGAGTCACTCTGTAGATGCTGAGACCATTCCCCTGGAAGCCATGGTGCACTGAGCAATTGTATCGATGGGCTCATCTCAAAGGTGACCCCCAGGTTCCAGAAGATTTCAAGGAAACCACTCGTTGTCCAACCAGCCATGACTTTGCCAGAGCTCCCTGGGGGACTCCAAATTCGGTGAGTATGGTGGGACTGCCAGATAAAATACAACACGTACTCTGAGACATAGTTACACTAAAAATGTATTTGTTGTTTATTGAAACTCAAATTTAACTGGCCTCTTGTTTTTTATCTGGCAACCCTACCTATAAACAGTGCTTGTTCTTTGAGCAAAGGTGATGCATACCCAATGAAACCTTCAAGACAGAGGGAAACTTTTCCAAAAGTTAATCTGATCCTCTCATTGCTTTGCTGAAAACGCTTTAGCCATTTCCTATTGCTCTTAGCAGTAGTTTGCAAACTCTGAGGGTGCATCAGATAGATGCACTGGAGGGCTTGTTAAAACAGATTTCTGGGTCCCACCCCTAGAGTTTCTGATTCAGAAGGTCTGGGGTGGGACCTGAGAATCTGCATTTCCAGCAAGTTCCTAGAGGATGATGGTGATGCCAGGCCTGGGTCCATATTTTGAGAACCGTGTTTTTAAGATGCAACCCAAACCCTCCACCATCATCCACCGCTGAGCCCCATGTGGCCCTTCATGGTCCAGCTCCTGCCAACCCCTCTAGCCAGTCTCACACTGGTCTCCCTCACTCACCAGAGATGCTTCCCAAGTCCCCACAAGGCCTTTGCACATGCAGTCCCTGCCTCACACTGTGACCCACTCCATCCTTATTACCTTAAGAGGGAGTTACTCTCATTTTACACATTTTAC
This sequence comes from Chlorocebus sabaeus, assembly GCF_047675955.1. Lineage (NCBI taxonomy): Eukaryota > Metazoa > Chordata > Mammalia > Primates > Cercopithecidae > Chlorocebus > Chlorocebus sabaeus. The sequence goes on from NC_132905.1 coordinate 7,152,392, forward strand.
AAATGTAGAAACTGAGATTTGGAAGACTTATGTCCTGGCCAAGGCCAAATCAATAATGAAAGACAAAGTCAGGGATTTAAAATTTCATCTGCTTGTCTCCAAAGCCCACCTCTTTTCTGCCTTACTGTGATACGTCTCCGAACCGGAAGCATTAACTTCCATTTCAAGCCTCTCTTAAATGCTGGATTTTGTGAGATTGCCACTCGATAGATATTTATTTGCCCTCAAACTAAGCCCTTGAGGTTTAATACTTTGGGATTTGGAAAACAAGTTCAGCTTCTCCCCTTGACAACACCCTTCTAAGATCTAATAGACAGCTCACATCCTGTCTCAATGTCTCAATGTTTGTCTGAACTTAGGAGTGCTAGCCTCTCCACCCCTGAGCACACACACACACACACACACACACACACACATCCAAAGTCTATAGAGAGAGCTCTGATACTTAAAGTTGCTGTGGCAACCAAAAATCTGTTCTCTGAATCACTCCTTAATGGTAGGATGACATCAACTTCCTGTCTTCTTCTTGAAACTAATCTCAGCTCTTGGCATCTGCCAGTGAAGGTGGAGCAAGGACTTGGGGACTTGGGCTCAGGTTGGGGAATGGAGATCAGGTTGTTGAGTTCAAAAGTCCAAGAGAGTTATTCTGTTTCTTGAGTCATCTTTGGACTTCCTTAGTTCTCAGAAGCTTGGGTTTCATATAGGCTCTTTCCAGTCCACCCATCCATCCATCCATCCATCCATCCATCATCCACGTAACCATTCATCCATCCACCCAACCATCCATGCATCCATCTATGCATCCATCCATCATTTATCCAACCATCCATCCATCCATCCATCCATCCAACCATCCATGCATCCAACCAACCATCCATCCATCCATTCATCCAACCATCCATCATCCATCCATCATCTCCATCATCCATCCATCATCCATCCATCATCTCCATCATCCATCCATCCAACCAACCATCAATACGTCCATCTATCCATCATCCATCCATCCATCCAACCATCCATCCATCCATCCATCATCCACATAACCATTCATCCATCCAACCAACCATCCATGTGTCCATCCATGCATCCATCCATCATCTATCCAACCATCCATGCATCCAACCAACCATCCATCCATCCATCATCCATCCATCATCTCCATCATCCATCCATCCAACCAACCATCAATACATCCATCTATCCATCATCAATCCATCCATCCATCCATCCATTCATTATCCATGCAACCATCCATCCATTCATCCATCCATCCATCCATCCATCTTCCATCCATCATCCATCCATTATCCATCCATTTATTCACCATGTGCTCACTGAGCACGCCAGGCACAGTCCTGAAGCTGCGGCTCCAAAGGTGAGGAGAAACAATTGTGGCCTCTGGCCCTCTGGCCCCAGCAACTTCACCATCCAGTGAGACCCAGGAGAATTGCTTGGCATGTGCTCAGGACCCTCAAGGAGAAGAACAGAGTACTGTGGGGGTGCCTGTCAGAGTCACCGCCAGGCTAGTGGGTTCCAGAAGAAGCCAGATTTGAGCTGAAACCAGCAGACACTTGGCACTTAGCCAGGTGAATGAGGGGCAAGTACATTACAGGTAAGCACCCAGAACAAACCAAACCCCCTCCAGCCCTCAAACAAAATGCATGCTGCTTTTACAGCCTGTAACACTCTTCCCCCAGGTCTGTGCACAGTGGCTTATCCTCACTATTCAGTGACCAGCTATGAATCTGCTTCCCCAGGAGGAATTTCTCTAACCACCCTATCCAAAGCGGCCCTCTTTGGCAGCTAATGATGGATTATTTCAGGGAGTCGTTCATGCAGTATATTTTTATTGAGCACTTGCTCTGTGCTAGGCACTGGGGAAAGCAGTGAGCAGACACTCACAGCACCTGCTCCTGGAGCAGATGCACTGTCATCACATCCCAGATGCTCACCACCCTCTGTACTCGTCTTGGGCATTTATTTATCTGCTTGTCTGCCCTGCTCCACTGTAAGTGCTCAAAAGGCAGGGATCTTCCTGCCTTGTTCCCTGCAGCATCCTGAGAGCTTGGCACACAGTAGGAGCTCAGGAATGAATGAATGAAACAATCAATCAATGAGGTCCACTCTCCAGAACGGTCATTCTCAAGCCTGCATGATTTTGCCCCCTACCCTGGGACATTTGAAAATGTCTGGAGATATTTTTGCTTGTCACTACTGGGGGCTTCTACTGATGACCAGTGGATAGAGATCAGGGACTCTCCTCAACATTCTGCAACGTCCAGGGCAACCCCCACCGCAGACAATGATGCCACCCAATGTCAATAGTGCCAAGACTGAGAACCCAGTTCCAGAACCTCCATGCTCTCTTGTGTCCCAGATGGGCTCCCACCCTGCTGCATGGAGGCAGATAGTTCTTTCCACCTTTTCCCAAGGCTAATGCTGCATGTTTTCAAGCTTCAACGGGGGCAGAGTCCTGACTTGCAGGGAGCTTTGAGTGGGTGCCAAGGAAATAATCTGTGATGGTGGATGCAGCAAGCACCTGGGGAGTGCTCACCTGGCTTTTGTCTAGAGCTGCAGCTATCCCTCCACAGCCCCTGGGGCTCACTCAAGGATGCAGAAGGCCTTGCTGCCCCAACTTCCATTTGGGCACAATCCCAACACTGGGGAGCTCTCCTGACACCAAAGACTACAGTGATTCATGCTTTTTACATTTTACTATTACTATTACTTTGTATTTCTTGCACATTTCTTGCACTCTTTTGTTCTGTTTCAGCATCAACCCTGGGCTTGATTATAAATCATGCTGCTATAAAGACACATGCACATGTATGTTTATTGCGGCACTATTCACAATAGTAAAGACTTGGAACCAACCCAAAAGTCCATCAATAATAGACTGGATTAAGAAAATGTGACAGATATACACCATGGAATACTATGTAGCCATAAAAAAGGATGAGTTCATGTCCTTTGCAAGGACATGAATGAAGCTGGAAACCATCATTCTGAGCAAACTATCACAAGGACAGAAAACCAAACATCGCATGTTCTCACTCATAGGTGGGAACTGAACAATGAGAACACATGGACGCAGGGTGGGAGCATCACATACCAGGGCCTGTTGTGGGGTGGGGAGCTGGGGGAGGGATAGTATTAGGAGATATACCTAATGTAAATGACTAGTTGATGGGGTGCAGCACACCAACATGGCACATGTATACCTATGTAACAAACCTGCACGTTGTGCACATGTACCCCAGAACTTAAAGTAAAAGAAAGAAAGAAAGAAAGAAAGAAAGAAAGAAAGAGAGAGAGAGAGAGAGAGAGAGAGAGAGAAAGGAAGGAAGAAAGAAAGAAAGAAAGAAAGAAAGAAAGAAAGAAAGAAAGAAAGAAAGAAAGAAAGAAAGAAAGAAAGATGATGGTATGTGACCAATAGGAGATGCACGCCATCCCAGGAGAGGGGGATTTGACCTAGTCAGGGAGGGCTCCATTAGGGAGTGAAGGTTGAGCTGAGAACTGAAGGAAGAGTCAACTAACAGAAGGTGGCTGGGGCAAAGGCGGGGTGGGCACCTTCGGGAGTGCCCTGCAGGAGGGAGCCCAGTGCCTTTGGAGCCCAGCAGGGAGCAGGAGGGTAGCTTCCCATGAGGCTGAAGACATAGGCAAAGGTGGATTATGCAGGAATTTATAGACCCTTAAAAGGAGTTTGATTTTTCCCAGGAGTTTGGTGCTTATCCTAAAAGCAATGGGAAACATTGCTGATTTTTGCAAGGGGGTCGCCTTATCTGATGTTTTTAGGCTGTGATGATTCTGCTGCTCTGGTGGGTGAGGATGGAGAGGGGGCAAGGAGGTGACTGCAGTCCCAGCTGAGTGCTTCCAGCTAAGTGGCCGAGGAAAAGGAGGACCCGGGGGCATGGACTCAAGGTCTGATGAAAAAACAAGAGGACCTGGTGATGAACTGGATGTGGGGAGTAGAGGAAAGGGCTGAGATCCCTCCTTGGATCCTGGCTGTCTCACCAGCATGGATATGGATTCTGTCACAGAGCTGGAAAGTTGGAAACGTTAGGGAGGACAGAATCATGAGTGTGGTTTTAGAGGACACTGGGTCAGAAGTGCCTTTGAGCCACCCATTGGGCACATCAGGCAGGCTGTTGGACAGATAGTCTAGAACATGGAGGAGAGCCATAGGTACATGTGTGTGTTTGAGAGTCACAGTACAGAGGCAGAACTTGGGGCCACAGTTGCAGGTAAGACCCTTGAGGCAAGCGAGAATGAGAGGAATGGAGGCCCCCTGACCGGACCTGGAAGCCAATGTGTAAAGCCTCAGTCCATAGGAGACAGAGAAGGAGCAGCCCGGAGAGGAGACTGTGGAAACGCTGGACCGTAACATCAAGAGAACACCATTTTCGAAAGAGAAAGGACTTCTTGGTAAAGATGGTGGGTTAATCACCGATGTTTATCGTTTCTCCCACTGCAGGTTCCAACCAAAATGCAAATAAAGGATCAGAAAGGGTATAAACTCCCAAGGAAAGCAATGACTGGAACAACCCTTACTGCCACCTCCACTGCTCCACGTCACCCTTGGTCTCCCCTGGGTGGTCCCCACAGTTCTTATGTACTAAGCACCTCCTCTGTGCTGAGAAATGCCTTAAAGCATTTTACAGGCATGGTCTCTCCTGCCCTCAATAACCCTATCAGCAGGTTCCTGAATTTTACAGGTGAGAAAACCAGGGATCAGAGAGGTGAAGAACCTGCTCTATGTTGCACAGCTAGAAGTGGCTTTGCTGGGCTTTAAACCCAGGTGTTCTTTGCTTCCATTGTTTGTGCTTTAGTGGTTTTCTTCATTATTAAAGTGTTTTTTTTTCCTGACGCTGTCCTCTGTAATATTAATTAGAAATTCCCAGGTGGATAAGAACGATTTTGTTCTGCCCTTTGATCTCCCATATGCAGACCCATAGTAGCTACTTCATCCTCATTGAATTAAACCCTCATTCCCCCACTGCACTTCCCATAGCCTCACCTCAACCCGTGGACTGAGATCAGAATTTGCTACTCTTTTCTTTAGGCTTATAATTCTTTATCATGTCCTTGAATCTATTGTGAGAGAAACGTAGGAATAACCAGGCCTTATTCCTCTGCTGGATTTTAAGGTTGAGAAGTCAGGGGTGGCATTTGTCTGTTACTGCACCCTCACTGCCAGGCAATGGGCATGGCATAAACTTCTCATTAATTTATTCCTCAAACATTTGCTGAGCATCCTCTGTGTACAGGCACTGCCCCAGGAACTGGGACACAATCCTTTCCAGCAAATGTAACAACTCAAAACAACCCACATGTGTTATCTTACAGTCTTTGCGGGTCAGGAAACTAGGCAGAATTTAGCTGTGTCCACTGTGCTGAGTGTTTCACAAGGTTGTCATCAAAGTGTCATGCAGGGATGAGGTCTCATCTGAGGGCTTGACTGGAGAGGGATCCACTTCCATTCTCACTCAGTGGTTGTTGGCAGGATTCAGTTCCTCCTGGGTTGTTGGACTGAAGTCATCATCTTCTTTCTGGCCACTGGCTGGAGGCCACCCTCAGTTCCTTGCCACACAGGCCTTTCTGGAAAACCACTTCCTCAAAGCATGCAAGGCAAGAAGGCTATAGAGAGAGTCTATTAGGAAGATGGAAGTCACAGTCTTTTGTAGCCTAATCATGGAAGTGATATTTCATCACTTTGCCCTATGCAAAGTGACTGGAAGCTAGTATTGGCTAGAAGCTTCTACTGGCTAGAAGCAAGTCCCTAGGCCAGCCTACACTAAAGGGGAGAAGCTCTTACAATGCATGAATAGCAGGAGATAGGGGCATGTTGGAGTTGGCCTTCTGCATGGAGACAGCCATGAAAGACACAAGCCAGCAAATGACTGAGCAAGAGAACTTCAGAGTCATAAGTAAGGCAGTGGGTGCAATATTTGTTGGATGACTAACAAATACATTCTCTGTGAAGACAGGGACTAGTTGCCTGCCCTGTGCCATCAGTTTCCTGCCTGGATCCTGGAACATCATGGCCCCAAGTAAATGCTGAATGAATGATGCAGTTATTTGCCTGGACCCAGATACCATGAGTAATTGCAGGGAAGGGGCCAGGTCTTTGGCTTCTGGTTCCAGGCCAAGATTGAATCTACCAAAACGCTCTACTTAAGGGGTTTATTTCCTGTTTGGGGTTTTTGCCTTTATTTTTTATTTCCCCAAACGCCACTTATTATGTTTTCTTAACTCTGGGTTGAGTTTTTAGTGGTTGCTTGGGTTCATGTTTTTTGGGGGAATTAATAAGAAAGTTTCCAGTCTCACCCTGGAATGTGGTTTCAGGGCGTTTTTCCCTCTTTCCCCTAGCAAAGGCAGACACATTCATTTAAAGAGAGACAAGCATCTTTTCATGTAAACAGAAAGATCAAGAGGTTCTTTAATAAGCCATCAACTGCCTGCCCCTCTCCATTGTTTTTTTTAACCTGAAAAACAAGACCGAGTTTGGCTCTAAAAAACATTTGCCAGTATCTATTCCCCTGCGGTGTGGGGAGCAGGCCTGCCCCTTGCAGCTTGAAGTTAGATGGGAGCCCTGGGGGATCTGCTCCTGGAGTTCCTGCCGCTGGTATTTTTCAGAGAAGCAGAAAACAAGCTGAGTAAACAACGACACCACACAAGCACAACCCAAACACGGACAGCCTCACACGCGGCTCGTGTCCCGTTTATTTCAACGAAAAATTCTCCCTCCAATCCATCCCCTCCTCTCCAGCTCCACCGATATTCCCTAATTCAGGATTTGTCTCCTCCGGCCCTAGTGACACTGGGGACAGGATAATTCTTCGTAGTGAGAGCTGTCCTGCAATTGCAGGATGTTAAATGGAACAGGATGGCTGGAAAAGGATGACCCCTAGAGGTCATTAGCAAAGCCCACTTCCTCATCCCAATTTTGAGAACCAAAACTGTCTCCAGATATTGTCAAGTGTCTGGGGAGAGGGGGTGGGAAGACAAAGTTGCCCCTGTTTGAGAACCACTAGCCCAGTCTAAGCTCACAGTTCTCACCTTCTCGGCTCCACTTCTCCTCCCCTCTAGCCTTAAAGCTTCCCTCAGGGCCACCTCGTGCTCTGCCCACACAGGCATTCAACACGTGTTCCTTGATTGCATGAGAGCAGGACAGCACCTGTGTCCTCTGGACCTAGGACAATGCCTGGGATGTAATAGATGCTCAGTAAGTACTTGCTGAAGGGATGCTGGAGGCTCCCGCTGGGGGACTTGGCGTCTTCCGCTCTGCACCCCAGCACTCAGGTCAGCCAGTCCCTGTGTTTCCATCACTTGCAGCCAGACTCATCCTACCTGGGCACCTCACGATAAGCTTTTCAGGGTAGCCTGTATTTCTCTCATTTCATCGATGAAGAAACTGATGTTCAGGATGGCTAAATACGTTTTCCAGGATCTCACAGTGACATAACCAGAGTTTAACACATCTGTCTGACCCCAAAGCAAAAACAGATTAAAAGGAATTTCTCTGAAAGAAACCTCAACCTCATATAAAACAGGAAAGAAATCTATAGGAATTTGATCAAGTATTGGGCTCTTTCCTCTGCCAGCCTTTTCTCTTTGGGGAATATGTGACAAGTTTTGTCATCTCTCCGGGTCTTGTTTTCTCCCTTTCAAACTGACAAGGTTGTAGCAATATCTGTAAACACGCCGGTAGCTCTAAAATGCTTGGATTCCAGCTCCTGCCTCTTCTATCCATAGACACCCTCATGCCCAGAGCTGCCGGCACCACCCCACCTGGGCTGACATTTGCAGAATCCCGGAGTGGGGGTCTGAACTCTGGGAGGGACAGCAGGACCTCTCCGCAAAGCACTGTCACTGCACATTTGGTTTCAGTTCTACAAATGCTTTTGCACATTTTGCCATCACAATGTGATAAAATCGAGCAGATGTAAATTAGGAGGCAAGGAAGGCTGGGAAAACACACACACACACACACACACACACACACACACACACACACATTTTTAAAAAGAGAAAAAGGAAGGAAAGAGAAAAAAGGTGGGGGAGTCGTTGGAACTTCCCTCCCTGAATCAATCCTCCAGGACGTGGGATTTACCTGGGGCAAGGGGTGAAGGGAGCCAGAAGGGTTGGCTGGGCTCTGCCTCCCGGTGAGAGAGAGGTCGGACGGTGGGGACAGCCCAGAGTGGGGGACAGGAAGACACGAAGAGGTGGTCCATGTGGTGCTGGGGCTTCTGAGGCTGCAAGTATTTTTAAAGAGATGGAGGAGTTACAAAATCCCATTACAGGTTAAGGCCCTGCAGGACCTCAGGCTCCAGGGCAGCTGGTGGACAGGCGGGTACTGGGAATGGTGCCAGATCTCCTGGATTCTTCAATCAAAACCAGAAATTTACATTCTTGGGTGAAGTCTTTCCGTTTTTAAACGTCAGGAAACCACTAGGGGCCAAACCACACGCACAGGCTGATCCCATGTGGTCTACGGGATGCGGGGCTGCCAGCCTGGCCAGCTGTGCTGCTTCAACTTTCTCAGGTTTCTCCCTTGCTCTGGGACATATCCACATTTGTTATTGAACAACACTTACTGTGGGTCAGACACAGACCTCAGGGGATGGCCAGTCTGCATTCATTCAATCCTCATAACAGTTCTACTAAGGGGGAACTGTGTCATCTCCCTCTTACAGATGGGGAAGCTGAGGCCCAAGGAGATGCAAACCCTTCATGCCCTTAAGTAATTTACAAGTCCTGGACAAATAACTGTCTGAGCCTTAGTTTCCCCAGCTGTAATAGTAACACATGTCTAGGGGTTTCGTGGAGGTGAAGTGAGATGCAGAGTAGTCCCCCCTTATCCGTGGTTTTGTTTTCTGAGATGTCAATTACCCATGGTCAACCACAGTCTGAAAATATGCAATGGAAAATTCCAGAAATAAACAATTCATAAGTTTTAAATTGTGTACCCTTGTGAGTGTCTTGATGAAATCTTGCGTCCTTCCGCTCCATCCTGCCGGGTACATGAGTCATCCCTTTGTCCCGCAGACCCACGCTGTCCATGCACATTAGTCACTCCGTGGCCATCTGGGTGATCAGATCGACTGTCACGGCATCCCAGTGCTTGTGTTCAAGGAATCCTTACTTACTTTACTTAAAAATGGCCCCAAAGCACAGGAGTAGTGACACTGCAGTATATTGTTTAATTATTCTATATTACTAATTTCTTACTGTGCCTAATTTATAAATTAACCTCTATCATAGGTATGTCTGTGTAGGAAAAACATAGAATAGATAAAGTTTAGTGCTATCCATGGTTTCAGGCATCCACTGGGGGTCTTGGAAGGTATCCGCTGAGAATAATGGGGGACTGCCATACTATACCCTCACAGCACATATGCTAATGCCCTTTAGCAATTACCATTTGTTATGGGTTGAACTGTGTTCCCTGACCTCCTCCCACCCCCCGCCATATTTGTATGCTGAAGTCCTAACCCTCAACTCCTTAGAATGTGGCCTGATGAGAAATAGGATTGTTGCTGACTTAATCAGCTAAATTAAGATGAGATCAGATTATTATTTCTGTCCCAAATTAACCTGGGAGTTCCGACTTGTACCTTTGAGCTGGCGTCAGCATGGCACTGGATTCAAAGGAAATACAAACCAAATCCCCAAATCCCTGAAAATACACATTTATCCCCAGTAGGCCTTCCTGAGGATTAAGGAGGTTATTCAACGTATCAAGCAGAAAAACTTTCTACAACTTTCCGCCGGCAGGTCTGCCAGTCCACAAAGTTCCAGGGGACAGGTGGCTACTCGACCTCTCCCTCTCGTCTCGATTGTGGTCTTTTTGTCTTCCTCTTGCTCCCTCTATCCCCATCCCAGCCTCTCTGTGACGGGGCAACAGGCCGTTAGCCTCATGTTCCCGTCCTTCCCTGCGGTGCCCTCCCGCCTTCCGCAGGGGGAAGGTGCACTCACAAACTCTGCATGCAGCAATTTCCTGTGATGTGCTTTGGCCGATGACATGTGGTGGGGGTGGCTATGTTAATGAGCAGGATGGGCCTATCTGGAGCACCCTGTGACATTTGAAGTTGGCTACAAAAATTGATCAAGGTCCTCCCTGTTTAAAACCTTTCATAATCCCCCCTGGCTCTTCATTGCATATTTTCAGACTGTGGTTGACCATGGGTAATTGACGTCTCAGAAATCCCATCCGGAGTTGTCCAGACCCTGCTGGTCCAGCCCTGCCAAACTTCCAGCTCCTCATGCACCACATCTCCCTGCTCAGTCTGCTTTCGGCTCTGCCAACCTCCTGCCCCTTGAACCTACTGTGTTCCCACCAGCCACAAGGTCTTTGCACACACCGCTCCCTCTCCCTAAGCCTCGTTCACATTTGTATCCTCCCACTGTGGGCGTGAGCATCACTGGCTGAATCCAAACCCCCTGCAGAGACGTCTCCACAGAGCAGGTAAGGCAGAAGCTGCACAGAAAATTCCTTAGGAGCTTTCTACTTAGAGATCCACATGTCATCTCTTTGGAGGGCCATCCCAGTAAGGGTGAGAGGCTCTGGGCCCTAGAGTGGTCACTGAGTGTGAGGCCCCCAGCCATGACCTCTTCCATGCTCTACTCCCCTGAAGAGCTGAGCTCCTCAAGAGGTAGCTGTTTTTAGGGTCCGTGTTCTACCAAAAACATGCATCAGAGCATTAGAGTTTGCTTAAAGGGCAGAGGGACTGACAGGCTCGGAGGGAGGGTGTCCTGTGCCATTCTGCCATGGGGCCCAGTAGGTCTCTCTCTCTCTCTCTCTCTCTCTCTGTCTCTCTGTGGAATGCACATGGCGGGTCTTTGTGAGGTGAGCACGTTGGGATGGCCTCTGTCACATCCCCTCTGCAGCTTCTCTTATGGTTGTAATTTGGCATTTATCCCCATGGTTATTTGATCAATGTCATCTCCTTTATTAGTATGCGAGCTCCATGATTCTACGTCCTCAGCCCCTAGCACTGAGCCTGCATATGGCGGATGCCCAGTGAACATTGGTTGAATAAATGATTCACAGTCTGACTTCAGCTCTCACTGTGAAGATTCCAGGCATAGAGCAGTCTGCTTGAGCGAGGGGAAGAGAATAATCAATCATCCCTCAAAGATCCTCAATCTCGATGAAAGTCAATAAAAGTGTAATATAAAGACGGATAGAAAATTTGGGTAGATGGATGGGCAGACAGATGAATGAATGGATGGATGGATAAAAGGGAGATAAATTAATAAGCACAGAGAAGCAGAGGCTGAATCTTGAGGTAGGAACATACAGAGAAGCACACAGTGAGATCTCTTTGTAGACATGCATAATCCACTGAGGCAAAAACATAATGCAGCTTGCATTGGGTGCCATGTAAATTTGTTCCCAGAGAAGTCACCCAAAGAATTTCTCTGCAGAAAATTGCTAACTCCATTGTGATTTCCTGGTTAAAGAAAAGGTTAGACAAACATTCATAGAAATGAGCCCTTTCACTGAGGGGGGTGCTCAGAGAGGTGTTCTTTTCTTCTTTCCTCGCTCTCGTGGCTCCTGGGAATTCCACCTTGGTTTAATTTAGAAACAGTCTTTAGCTCTTTCTCTGCTCACCCTTTCCACCCTTTCTGTTCCCTGTAATTGGCAACATCTGTCCATATCCAAAGCAGACCCTACCCTCAGGAAGGGGAATGGTGCGGCCTCCAAGTCTTGGCCTTTCCTGACTTTGCCGTTGGGTTGCTATCTTGTGGTGGAATCTACCAGTGGATGCCCATCATCTGCTCTTCTCCACTTCTAGTAAAAAGTGCAATAAATGTCTTTGGGACCTCCCCTCCTCCACTCTAAGCGCAATACTTCGAGATTGCCTCAAGGCTTCCATGAGTGGTTCAGGGTCACTTAGTGACCCAGGGATTGAGCCACCCAATTAAAGTCAGTAACACATGCGGAGATATTTATTGCAGCTATCAGCTCCCTCTCTTCCATCAGATGTTGATGAGCATATAAGATCCGTAGCTTCTGCTGCCATTTTGTAAGCCAAGACGCCAATCTTAGTGACGGCGTTGGAATCTGGAATTGAGCTGCATCTGATGCCACTGGGTGAATTCATACTTTGCTTTTAAATCAAGTCAGACTGTGTTGAGTTTTCCATCTCTTGCCATCAGTAGTGGACACTGTTGGTTGTTCAGTGAACATTCCTATTCTCCCTTCTTCCTCACTGAAAATGCTCATTAACTTCAAGTGCCTCCTCCTCAGGAGAAGCAACCCTACTCCCAGCTCAAGTGTGAATCCTGATCTGTGTAAGTCAGATGAGGCAATCCCACTCTACTAAGCAGTGGGTGGTCCAGGCATGAGCATTTGAGGCAATTCCAGCCAGTGAGACACGAAGGGAGGCTGCCTAGAGGCTCATGGGAGCATTACTTTTCTCACTTGGCCTCTGGAAGTTGTAGTGTTGGGATGAGATACAGAAGGGTAAGGCTGCCACCATTGTGGACTATGAAGGGGCTCAGCCCAAGAGAAGTTGACCTGAACCTGTCAGTCCATGGTTCTGTGGTTTCTCCACCAAGTTTCTGTGCCGGAGAGGAGGTCCTCTCTGATTCCCCCTTGCACCTTCAGCTTTCGGCCTGCATGGGGCAAACCTGACCTCCAACAGCCCTTTCTTCTGCTGCCTCGAGACATGTTGAAAAATATGTTCAATTACCTAAAAAAAATCCATGATCATTATAGATCAGGGCTGTTACACAGAATGTTCTGGGACGACGGAAGGGTTCTAGAGCAGCACCATCCAATTCCATAAACCACTTGTCACATGTGGCTGTTGAACAACAGAAATGTAAATAGTGTGATTGAGGAACCAAATTTTTAATTGCATTTAATTTTAATTAATTAGAATTTAATCATCACACGTGGCTGGCCACTACTGCGTTGGACATCACAGAACTAGAACGATTAGAATGATAGAAATAAACATAAAAGGAAAAATGAATCATTCCTGATATCACCTCTAAGACACAACTAATATTAAACTTTTGATTATGTTTTTGCATGTTTTATCTTACGCATATAAATCCACTACCAAGCCTCTGTCAGTAATACACAAGACTTAAACTTTATTTTCCCACTAATATATTCCAAGCCTCTGTCAGTAATACATAAGGTGTAAACTTTATCTTCCCACTAATATATTGTGAACATCTCTCTATCTCAGTGGATACATTTCTAAAGAACGTAGAACTGATATCAGGAGTGCCATCGCTGGAACCAAACAGACAGGGATTCATTTCTTGAGTCTGCCGAACTAGCTGCACCACCTTGAATGAGTTGTGTGATCTCTCTGTACCTCAGTTTACCTATCTGTAAAAGGGGAAGTTCATAGTACCCATACCACAGTGCTGTTGAATGGATGAAATATGATAATACCTAGGAAGTGTTTAGCACGTTGCCTGGTGTTAAGCAGGCATCAATGTCTGATGGTTATTAATATCAGTTCTCTAACATCATTTTGTTTCTGCAGAGCCTCTCATCACATGGTTGTGTCAAGATCTGTTGTTCAAACTACTGTTATCAGACATTTGGACATTTGTTTGTTTTTTAAATAAACAGTGTTGCAATTTTATTTATGAAAGACCCTATACCAAAAACTAATAAGAAGTAGTGCTGGGGTGGGGATTAGGGGTCTTCCTTTTGATGGAGGGGCTGCTGCTGAAGAAGGATTCTCAATTCACCCAGAGGATGTCAGGAGAAGCCAGGCCAGATTTCTTTGACGTTTTTCGATTTCTTTTTGTTTTTCGTGAGATTGGTTGTCATTCCCTCAACAGCATTTGGCCAAAAAGTCTTGTTCTTTTCATTCCTTCTAGGTCAACTTCAGCTTAAACTATGAGATAGCATCACAAAGCAAAGCCTGTCTGTGTGTTGATGTTTGGATTTTCTTTTATGATTCTCTGCAGGATGGAGTAGTTGGACCGATACTGTAGAGGAAGGAAAAGCAAGTAATTCGAGAAGCTTCCTCCTGAGATGTTCCTTGGAGTTTCTGAACCTCTGATAGAACGGACTTCTTTAGTATGATTCTTACAAATCATGTAATTGGTTTTAATTTGGTAAAATATATATGGCATAAAATTTCCCATTTAATTCAGTGGCATTAATAAAAGTAATTCGCAATGTTGTGCAACCATTACCACAACCTATTTCCAGAACTTTTTTTATCATCCCAAACAGAAATTCTTTGCTCATTAAACCATAACTCCCCAACCTGCCCTCTTCCCAGGCCCTGGTAACCACCAAGCTATTTTCTGTCTCTATGAATTTGCCTATTCCAGATACTTCCCATCAATGGAATTATAAAATATTTGTCCTTTTGTATCTGGTTTATTTCACTTAGCATAATGGTTTTAAGGTTCACTCGGGTTGTAGCGTGTATCAGAAATTCATTCCTTTTTATGGTTGAGTAATATTTTATTGTATGGACATACCATATTTCATTTACCCATTCGTCTGTTGGTGGACACCGGTTATTTTTGTTAGACTATTGTGAATAATGCTGCAGTGAACATTCGTGTACAGTTTCTGAGTTTCTGTTTTCAATTTTTTGAAATTGCAGAGTCCTATGGTAATTCTAAGTTTTATGTTTTGAGGAGCTGCCAAACTGTTTTCCACAGTGGCTACACAACTTTACCTTCCCACCAGCAATGCACCGGAATTTCAATTTCAGTTTCTCCATATCTTCACCAACACTTGTTATTTTCTATTTTTTTTAAATTACAGCCATCCTAGTAAGTGTTCATTGGTATCTCATTGCGGTTTTGATTTACATTTCTAAGATGTTGAAATTGAACATCTTTTTGTGATTATTGGTCATGTGTGTATTTTCTTTGGAGATACACCTATTCATGTTCTCTGCTTATTTTTTTAATTGGATTGTTTGTCTTTTAGTTGTTGAGTTATAAGAGGTGTTTATAGATTCTGAATTCAAAGCCCTTATCAGATACAAAATTTGAATATATTTGCTTCCACTTTGTAGATTATCTTTTTACTTTCTTGGTAATGTCCTTTGATGGCCCAAAGTTAATTTTGATGAAGTCTGATGTATTAATTTTTCTTTTGTTGCTCATGCCTTTGTTGTCATACCTAAAAATTCATTGCCAAATCTGCCAGGTGCAGTGGCTCACGCCTGTAATCTCAGCACTTTGGGAGGCTGAGGTGGGCGGATCACTAGGTCAGGAGATCGAGACCATCCTGGCTAACATGGTGAAACCCTGTCTCTACTAAACATACAAAAAATTAGCTGAGTGTGGTGGGATAAAAAATTAACCACTCAGGAGGCTGAGGCAGGAGAATGGCATGAACCCAGGAGGCGGAGCTTGCAGTGAGCTGAGATTGCGCCGCTGCACTCCAGTCTAGGCAACAGAGCGAGACTCTGTCTCAAAAAAAAAAAAAAAAAAAATCTTTGCCAAATCTAAGGTTGACGATCATTCAGAATCACTAAATAACTGGGTGCGGTGGTTCATGGTTGTAATCTCAGTGCTTTGGGAGGCCAAGGCAGGAGGATTGCTTGAGCCCAGGAGTTCAAGATCAGCTTGGGCAACATAGCTAGACCCAATCTCTACAAACAAAATTTAAAATTAGCCAGGTGTGGTTGCACACTCCTGTAGTGCTAGCTACTCAGGAGGCTGAGGCAGGAAGATCCCTTGAGTCCAGGAGTTTGCGGCTGCACTGAGCTGTGATCGTGCCACTGCACTCCAACCTTCAGGTATGTCAAAGAGAAGCCATTAAGTGCTTCCTTTAAGTGAAGAGGTGGAAGTTTCTCATAGGTATGAAGGTATAGGAAAAAGTGTGTATACTGTCCACAGTTTCAGCCATCCACTGGAAGCCTTGGAACACATCCCCCAAGGATAAGACAAAACTGCTATATTCTCACGAGCATGTTTTTCTGAAACTTGTGGAGCTTCAGTGATTTCATTGCAACCCATGAAGGTCACTAAGTCTCTCCATTCTGAGCTCCCCTCACCCCACACCCCCTTGTAAGAAGTGGTGTTGGAGAAGGTGGATCTTGACTAGATACATTCAGCCTGAGATTAGCGAGCTTAGCCTCTGTGGGTCCAGGGCCAGGACAAGGGTGACATGAGTGAGGCGTCCAGGACACAGAATTGAAGGAGGCATTAGCCGGACTCAGCATGATCACAGCCTTGGATTCTATGTCCCTGGTGCCCTACTCGCTCATCCTGCCCTGCCTCAGTGCCTCCTTTTCTCCTTCCTCCTCTAATTGTCTTTCTTTGTAGTATATTGAGAAATGAAGTGACTAGCAGTGAAATGTCTAATCTATTTTGTTACTTTTCTCTCCTCCTTAGTCCATGCTTACTATAAGAGGCCAGAATTTCACAAAGGAAGGGAGACAAAAAGAAGACCACTCCGGCTGGGCACAGTGGCTCACGCCTGTAATCCCAGCACTTTGGGAGGCCGAGGCGGGCGGATCACAAGGTCAGGAGATCGAGACCATCCTGGCTAACATGGTGAAACCCTGTCTCTACTAAAAATACAAAAATTAGCCTGGCACGGTGGCATGTGCCTACTCAGGAGGCTGAGGCAGGAGAATCACTTGAACCTGGGAGGTGGAGGTTGCAGTAAGCCAAGATCGCCACTGCACTCCAGTACAGAGCGAGACTGTCAAAAAACAAAACAAAACAAAACAAACATTCCATCTCCTCTAAATAGCCACATTTAGGGGGTATGTAATTGTAGCCACCTTCAAATAAAGAAATCACTTAGTTAGTTCTCTCTAAGAGATCCCAAGAATCTTAATACTTAATCGAGCAGCCACGCTGAGTTTAAAAAAAAAAAAAGTAGGAATTTAAACTTTCACGTGAAGTTTGAGTTTGACTTGAAGCATTTAATTTATTTAAAAATAGAAATGTAAATGGAATCTGTATGTTTTCCTCCCTGCTGTCAGGAGCTCTCTTCTGCTCTGACTGACTCATTAACAAATTAACATGTTGTGATTCTGCTGTGAAAAGTTGCAAGATAATTGTTACAGCCACAGTCCTGAGGCTCCAGTGCTGTGCTTCCCAAACTCTTTTATAGAGTACAAATTAGATGCTTTTCATATATGCTATCTAAATTTAATTAAAATTTGCCCTAAAGCTATGCTTAACAGCTTTGAAGTTACTGGAGTTTTGTCATCTTGGGGTGGTGAACATTTGCAGTTGATAATGTCAAAATCTGTACCCATGGGAACAGTTTTCCCACTGCTTCTTCCCAGGACAAGCTCAAATCTGCTGGGGTTTGATTTCAACTTGGTTCAAGAATTATTATCTATGTAGAGAAGGAGTGTGCTTCCATGGACAAAGTTGAGATTTGGAGATTGTAACTGAGAGACACAGAGAATCCTCTCAAAGCTCTCTGAGGAGGGGAAAGGTTACAGCCCCTTTGAATATTTAATTTTTCTTCATCTATAAAATAAAAATCATCGCCATTCTGTGTCCTGTTCAAATGGCTAAGTCACTCAAGATTTTGAAATTTAGAAAGATGAAGAAAACTATTTTTCGAAGACTAAAAAAAAAAAAAAAATTGTACCAGCTCAGCCCTGTGACCAAGGCATACTGCAAAGTATCGTCTGTTTGTTTTAGCAAAGGTGTTTTGAAAGTTACATCGAAAGAGTAGTCAGACCATGAGGTCCTTGAGTAGCCCTGGGGAAAGCACTGGTAAACTGGAACAAATGTTACAGATTCCCTCTGAGGTTTCATTGAGGGTGTCTTGGAAGCTTTTGGGGTCATACTCCCTACCCCAGGGAGATGATATAATTGGGCAAAAACTCATAAGTGCCCACCCTCTGCCAGGATCCTGGTAGTTGAAGACACGGACTCAACTACCCCAACATAAGGTACCCCAGAACCATGCAGAGATCACCCAGGTCAACTTCGAGGCTCTGCTTCTGCCTTGGTCCAGGCCTGTGGTGTAATAATAGCATTTCCTGGGCTTTTCTGGGGAGATTGTATCAACATTGGCAATGACCCCTGAGGGCAACAGATGGGAGGCTCTCTAAAAGCAACAAGTACTATAGTCCTTGCAGCGTGCACCCACAATGCGTAACTCTGAGGCCACATCCGCACACTGTATATAAGGGGAAAATTAAATTTCAGAGAACTCATTGATGATGTGACCACTCACCAGGAGAACAGCAGGGGCTCCTCTTGACTCGCAAAGGAGATGGCAGATGCCATCATTAAAGAGCTCACAGAGCCCTGTGAGTTCCCTGTGTCCTGCCAATAAATTCCCTTTTCCTCACATCAGCTGGTCAGTTTCCGTTGCTTGCACCCACTAAACCCTGGTGATTTATACCACGTGAAGCATTTCACAGCCCAGTTACAAACACTGGGTCCTGTGTGCAGCCACAGTGAAGTCCTGCCCTCTGTCCAAAGCTAGAGGTAATCAGGGTGAAGAAAGGCTCATGTGTTGGAATGTGTGAAACGGTGCGTTGTGGGGTCAGGGGGCTGTGAAAAGCATGATCTACTCCTAGCCCTTCCCTTTCTGTGTCAATGGTTTCCATCCTGTAAGGGATGCACACTGTCTGTCCAGCATCCTTCCTTTGGGAAAACACATCTCCTCCATTCCCCATGGTTGAGGTAGCACTGAGTTGGAGGAAAGATAATTTTAACACAGACTCCAAAGCCCTGAATTTTCCGTACACATCAGTACCTGCACTTCTTAGATCATGATTTGGCTGTCTGAAGTCTCCATTTCAACAGCTTGGATTCTTCTCCTCCAGTAACTGATTGGAGCAAGCCGGGGCTCTGGGCATCAACGCCGTCTGTGGAAGCATCATAAGACCCACACTTTCCCTCCTCTCGTGGTCCAGCCAGAGATCCTGCTTCTAATTGGTCCCCTCCCATTGGGCTGTGACATCAGAGCCAGGAGCCTCCTCCTTACTGGCTTACTTACCCTGAAGTGGAGAGCAAGTTGGGTAAATATTGGCCAAATGGCTTCTTATTACTGCACAAGAGTCATTTAACAAGAGTAGAAATCAACAGAGATCCACCGCCAGGAAGTTGAAATCCTTACAGTGTTATCTCGGATTCATGGTTCCTATGAGGCCAAAACACACTGAACTGACACATCCACATGAGGGGATCTCTGCTTCTCCTTTTCAGGGGAACTCTACTGAATTACACCAGGCAATTTTCAATACCCACGTGCCATATTGGTTTCCCAGGTCTTCTGTAACAAACGACCACAAACTGGGTGGGTTAAAACAACAGAAATGGATTCTCTCTCCCCCTCTTCTGGGGCCAGAAGTCCAAAAGCAAGGTTTCGGCAGGGCTGCGGTCCCTCTGAAGGCTCCAGAGGAGGATCTGTTCCTGGCCTTCTCCAGCTCCCAGTAGCTCTTGGCATTCCTTGGCTTGTGGCCGCCTGACACCCATCTGTGCCACAGTCTTCACATGGCCTTCTTTTCTCTCTCTCACTGTGTGTCCCTTTTGGTCTTGTAGAAGATCACCCTCATTGAATTTAGGGACCACCCAAATCCAGTATAATCTCATCTTGATCTTTACCTTATCTACATCTGCAAAGATCCTATTTCCAAGTCAGACCATATTCTGAGGTTCCAGATGGACATGAATTTTGCAGGGAAACTGTTCAACCCACTACACAAGTGGGCACCAGCTTTACCTTATCCCATCTTCAAAGCCAAGGTCATTGTGAACAGAGTTCTAAGAAATATTCTCTACCCTCCCACAGCACCTAGTAGGAGGCACCCAATGGGAGCTCAGGAAAGGCCTGTCTGCTGATTCAGTGGTTTCCATGCCCCTCAGCTAAGTAGCTGATTATGTACAAGGATCTGCAAACTCTAGCCCCTGGGCCCAGCAGCCTGTTTTTATAAATAAAGTTTGATTGGAACACAGCCTCATTCATTCATTTACATATTGTCTATAGCTACATTCATCCTACAAAGACAGCATGAGTTGACTGGCTGGAGTGAGACTCTATGGACCACAAACTCAAATGCATGCTGTGTGACCCATTATATAACAGTTCCCCAATCCCTGACGTGGGAGAGTGAAAAATTCTTTCAACCCAGCAGGTGTGTCAGAATTTTTCTAGGGTAGAGAGTTGGGAATTAGGAAAATACCCCAATAAGTGTTCGAGGATGTGGAGGCCGATACCCAAAGAAAGTTTTGGAAAGACAAGACACTTGAATTGATGAGGCTTAGCTAGACTTAACAGTTTTAGAAACAAAGCTGGCGGGGAAGAGCCAGGAGAGGGAGATGCGGGACGAACCTGGGGCTCAAACTGGTAGAAATGGCAAAGAAGTTTTTGGCAGAACACTCTTTCTTTTGAAGTCACCTGTGTTACAGCAGAGCGACCCTCTGTTTTTGCTTAAATTTTCAGCCATCAACTGTAAACAGCAGCAGACACAGAGGGCGTGTGGGAGTCTGAATTGGAAATCAAGGAAAGGGTCTGGGTTCCACAGCCAGATGCTGCCAGTAGAGGGCCAGCAAATATGGACAATGAGAGGCTCTTTAGTTGGACACCAGAGGGAGACCAGCCAGAGGGGACCAGGAGAGTGAGAGGCACGCTCTTCCTGAGAACCATACGAGACCTGGGGACTCCGCGTCTCCAAGGACATCGGCTCCACCGACAGATGGACGAGAATGGCATTTACACGCCCGGAAGCTGCAGAGAGGGGAGAGATGCGGCAGGTTCTCCAGCCCCTGGAGACTCCTCCATACTCCTGTGTGTGTCTCTGACTCTGGATGTCCCTTTCCAGGACTCTTTTAGATGCCACCTCCTCCCACCTGCCCTCTGTGTCCCTTCAGCCTTGGCCTCGTGGCTGTAATGGGCTCTGGGCTCAACTTCCCGGGCAGTTTGCACCCTGGAAGAATTCGGCTCATCTGGGCTGAGATTCGGAAAAGACTGAGCACATCCCTGCACACAGACCTCAGACATCTCACCCTGTGGTGGGCTCCACTTCAGAGAAGGATGCAGCTATGGGGAGGGCATGAGACACGGAGGCAGAAGTCCCGAGTTGGAGTCCTGGCTGTGCCACTTGCAGGCTGGGTGACTTTGGGCAAGTCACTTCACCTGGCTGAGATGTCACTTGCCTGTTGGTAAAGTGAGGACCACTGCCCCTGGTTTATGTGGTTCGTGTGTGGATCCAATGAGCCATGTGCAAACCGTAAAGCGTCATCCCCATGCGACTCTCATGAGAGTCGGGAGATGCCTGGGGCAGAGTGACTGGAGAGCTCAGGCCAGGCTGGGAGACTGGACCAGGGCAATGGTGGCAAAAGCATCCCACGCGCCAGGACCACCCTCCGTCCACCTAGTAAGGCTGCTCTGCCCACTCCCCTCCCTCCATCTCACCCACCTAACTCAAGCAAGGAAGAAACAGCTAAGTTGACTTGAGATCTGATAGCCCCATTGTTGAAATCTCAGAAGGGAGTTTTTGTTTCGGGGGTGCTGAAAAAGTATATGCGATACTCTCACAGGGCAGGGAGGAAACACTAATAAAAAGCGCCCAGAAAGTCATGTTCAGCGCTGGGCTGACTTTCCCAGCTGGTTCCTTCATTTCCCATGCCATCTCTCCCGACCCTACTCTGTATTTTAGTATGCACGGCATGGACATAAGTCATAAACGTCAAATGTCACCTTCTCAGAGAAGCTTTGCCAACCCCCCAAGTACAGGCCCCCCGCAGCATCTCTCAATTCCTCTGCCGGATTCCGGCAGCACCGCTCACAGCAGAGCCCGCGGGTTTACCAGGACGGCGCCTGTCTCCCCAGCCTGACAGGACTCCCCACAGGGGCTGGGGCTTGGTTTGCTTTTTTGTATTCCCCATGCCTGGCCCAGCGGTCAGCACACAGTAGGGCTCTGTGAATATTTGTTGAATGAATGAACGATGGCGCCGTCTGGGATGCGGATGCCACTGGCTCTGGGAATGACCGCAGTTCTCAACTGCTCAGTGCTGAGGACAGACCAGCTGCATTTTGTTTGTTGCCTTTCCGATTGTTTCTGAGGTTTTGCAGGAGGAAAATCTAATCCGTATGCTTCTGACGCATTTATCGTTTTCTCCCTAAACCATGGTACTTGGGGAGCCGTTTCAGGTCTGAAATGCCTGTGTTAAAAAACGGCCTCTTAAATGTGTTGTTTTCCTCCTCCTCTTCTGAGAACCAAGAAGTTTGGCTTTACCAAAAGTGAATGTGGATGAGCCCCAAATGTCAGGTGGCTCCAGGAGTGGGAGGGCGAGTGCCCCTAAGGGTTTCCCTGGATACCTCCAGCAGCCGACCCAGCACCCCCTCTCTCCTGCCTGCAGGGGAGGAGCTGGGAGGCCCTTGGGTGGGGAGCACAGAGCCATCCAACATGAAAGCCGGCTGGAGGTGGAGCTGTCAATCAGCTGAGAGAGAAATATTTCATAATGGGCACTTAAAAGGAAGGGGGGCGGGGAGGCCGCCTGACCACCTCACCGCTTCCCTCCACTTTCATGTTCCCTACCCCATAATTAGCGGTGTCGACATTTGAATGACACCCGTCTTTAAAGGGCGCTGCCAGCACAGACATGTGAAAGGGTAATTACGCCTCTCTTTCTTTTCATTCTGGACGCTCCGCTGTACGTGGGCAAGTGTGCAGGGAAGAAAGACTGCTGGAGAAATTTCCAGTTAACTGCCTTCCTTGAGTGCAGAACCTTGGGACAACTCAGGGAAGTTCCTTGCATTAATATTATTTTGCAGAGAATAACGTGTGCAGACCACAGAACTTGCCAGAAACAGAGCCACTGGATAAGGCAGGGATAACAACACTTTTCTATATCCTGCAAAGTTGGAAGATATCAGTAATAATCCTTAACATGTATTCTGGGTTTATATGAATCTGGGTGAATCACAGGCTCTAAGCCAAAGGATCTTTAGAATATAAACCAAGCCAGTGCTTTGAACGCATTTTCTCACTTATTCTTCCCCAAAACCAAAACCATATGAGGTGGGCACAATTATCATTTTCATTTTACAGTTGAGAAAACTGAGGCAAATCACAAGGAGTCGCTGGGATCAAGAGACCTTTAAGGGGAGAGAATGGAAAATCCAATTTCTTTTTTACAGTTGTCTAGCCCAGCCATTCCTGGACTCTGGAATTTCACTCCGGTAAAACTTTAAATAATAATAGTAATAAGGGTGGATTGACATTTATTGAAAAAAAGAAAAGGCAGACATCCTTCAGCATCAGCACTTCATAAAAGACGCGTTTGTGCTAACAAATGAGATGGCCTGGAAAAAGACATTTCCCCACATCATCACGTGTCCCTAGAAAAGATTCGCTCTGATTTTTTTTCCTCATCCTGCCAAGGGCTAGCTGAATTGCAGGCTCACCATGGTCTGAGGACTTGCATTTAGGATATGACTGCCCTAGAGTAGTGGTTCTCAGCCAAGCGAAGGGGAGTAATTTTGTCCCCAAGGGGACATTCGGTAATGCTTGGAGAAATTTTAAAATTTCACAACCTGGGCCGGGCATGGTGGCTTACGCTTGTAATCCCAGCACTTTGGGAGGCTGAGGCAGGTGGATCACCTGAGGTCAGGAGTTCGAGATCAGCTTGACCAATATGGTGAAATCCCATCTCTACTAAAAATACAAAAATAAGCTAGGCATGGTGGTGTGCGCCTACAGTCCCAGCTACTCAGGAGGCTGAGGCAGGGGAGTTGCTTGAACCTGGGAGGCAGAGGTTGCAGTGAGCCGAGATCACACCACTGCACTCCAGCCTGGGCGACAGAGCAAGAGTCTATCTCTAAAAAATAAATAAATAAATAAATAAATAAATAAATAAATAACATTTCACAACCTGGGGGTGGGGGTTGCTCCTGGCATCGAATGGGTAGAAATCAGGGATGCCGCTTAACATGCTACAGTGCACAGGATGCCCCGCAGCAGAGAAGGCGCCCGCCTCGGTCCAGCAGCATGGTGTTGGGAAACCGTGGTGCACAGAGGTCTGTGGGGATTTGAAAATGGTGCCATACATCAATTTGTCAGAAGGGCAGAAGGTGGGTTGCTTGTCTACACTCCACATACGTGCTGAGGGGACATGAGGTGTGTGGTCAGAGAAAGGTAAGTATGCTTTGCCCCGTGCATGCCCCTCACTGCTAGGGAAACTTCGCCTTCAGGGGACCCCAGCACCTTCACCTCCTGTGGGTTGAATGATTTTCTGTCATTTGGGAAAGGTCTCCAACAGCCCAGCAGCATGACCTTGGAACAGGATCTTTCTGAGGTCTCTTTTCTTTCTTCTGGCAAGTTCCACAGTCTCTCCTTGGGCCTCCGGCTCCTGGACTGACAGTGTCGGTCTACAGCAGCGGTTCCACTGGCAGGGCTGAGTTATTTTAGTCTGCAATATAAGGTGCTGCGTACACACCCCAACAAAGGAGATCAAACAGATCTGTGAACCATGGTTGTGATGGGAGCTAATTAGCATTTCATAACATTCGGCAGGGGAGAAAAAAGCAACGACACTTTAGAGCAAATAAAACCCATTTGCAAATTTAATATTTTTCTGACAAGTTAATGTCTCTAACCATTACCTCCCCAGTTCTGTAATTTATTCCTTCAACAACTATTTGTCAAGTTCCACTCTAGGGAGGCTTTGCTCACTGGGAATTCACTGGTTAAAGGTTACCGTTGCATCTGGATTGGGACCTAACTGAGCTCACGTCTGCGACCTGGGATTGGCAAGCTATGGCTGAGGGGTCAAACCCACCCATCCTCTACTTTTGGACAATTCACAAGCTGAGAAGGAGTTTTAACATTTTAAATGGCTGAGGAAAAAAAGGGTAGAAAGAAGAACAATATTTTGCAACACACGAAAATTATATGAAATTCAAATTTTAGTGTCCACAAAGTTTTGTTGGAACAGAGCCACACTTATTTGTTTTGGTTTTATCTGTGGCTGCTTTTGCACTACAATGGCAGAATTCAGTAGTCGTGACAGAAACTATAAGACCTGCAAGGCCTAAAATATTTATCATCTGGTTCTTTATTTTTTTAAAACTTGCAGGTCTCTGATTTAGGGAGAAACACTCAAGTAAACCAGGCAATTATAATTCTGGGAGAGAAGTGCTAAGTTAGACAAAAGATAGTTCATGGGAGCCCAGAGGAGGAACACCAACTCCACTGGGGATCAGCAGGGAAGGCTTCCTGGAGGAAGTGGTAAGGAAGTTGAGCTGTGAAAGATGAATAAAGTGACCCCCAGGATTCAGGGCCCCACAAGGTCAGTTCTCCTCTCACATCCCCCAGCTCTTTTTTTCCTGCACCCCACACTGCAGGGTACCTTTATTTGGGTAAGGGGAGGGGAGGGGAAATGCTGTTACTTTAGTGTCTCTTTCCCCAAATCTGTGGTCTCTCCACTTGAGCTCTTCCTTTCCCTCTGAAGCTGTTGGGAAGATGATTCTAGTTTTAACCAGACCTTTCCCCAAACATTCATTTCCACGTCTCTGAAAGTAATAACCCTAAGGCATGTGTTCATTTTGAATCTGCCATGATTTCTAGGAAGTGGCCTGGATTTTTGTCTGATCCTGGACTAGATGCAAGAACTTAAAATCTCCCCACAATGTCTAACGTTTTACCGATTTTCACTAGACAGAGGTTGGACAGTAGAGTGCTCCTCTTTAAGAGAAGCTGATTCTTTGAACGCCTGAGTGCCCAGCTCATTGTCTGGCCTCATTTGGACAAGCAGTAAATATCTGAAGAGCTGCATCACTGGAGTCTGTTCCTGCTTGTGAGGATTTAAGAATCTGGTCTGCCTTAGGACAACCATCTCATATTGCCAGGTACTAAGCTGAAGGAAATACTATTAGGAAATCCCCAATGCATTCATTCATCACTAGGAATTCATTAGAGGAGAGAATATTGGAACAATGTATGTAGATCCCTTTGCACAGTGCTTGGAAGACAGCAAGCTCTCAATAAATGTTGGCTACTATGTTTTAGAGACAGGGTCTCACTGTCACCCAGGCTGGAGTGCAGTGGTGCAATCATCACTCACTGTAGCCTCAAATTCCTGGGCTCTAGCAATTCTCCCACCTCAGCTACTTGTGCAGCTGGGACTACAGGTATGCACCACCATGTCCAGCTAATTTTTTTTTTTTTTTGAGACAGAGTCTTGTTCTGTTGCCCAGGCTGGAGTGCAGTGGCACCATCTTGGCTCACTGCAACTCCGCCTCCTGGGTTCAAGTGATTCTCCTGCCTCAGCCTCCTGAGTAGCTGGGACTACAGGCATCCGCCACCACGCCTGGCTACTTTTTTGTATTTTTTAGTAGAGACGGGGTTTCACAGTGTTAGCCAGGATGGTCTCGATCTCCTGACCTTGTGATCCACCTGCCTCGGCCTCCCAAAGTGCTGGGATTACAGGCGTGAGCCACCGTGCCCAGCCAACCCAGCTAATTTTTAAATATTTTGTGAAGACAGCATCTTGCTATGTTGCCCAGACTGTTCTCAAACGCCTGGCCTCAAGTGATCCTCCTGCCTTGGCATTCCAAAGTGCTAGGATTACAGGCATGAGCCACTGAGCCTGACCTTGGCTATTATTTTTATTTCAAGGGGTGAGTGAAGGGCCATGGAAAATACTGGAATTTTCTAGACCTGCACTGTCCAATACAGCAACCACCAGCCACACGCAGTTACTGAACACTGGAAATGTGGCTGGTCTGAACTGAGCTGTGCTATAAGTACAAAACATACTGTATTTCAAAGACTTAGTACAAAAGAAAGAATGTAAACTGCTCACTAAGGATTTTTATAATGATTACCTGTTGAAATAATATTTTGGGTGCACTGGGTTAAATGAACTTTATTACTTCTTATTTGTTAAATTATATGATATTAAATAATTATTTGTGAAATCAGTTTATTAAATTTACAGAATTAACTTCACTCATTTCTTTTTATCTTTTTGAATGCAGCTCCTAGAAAGTGGAAAATTAGGCCAGGCACAGTGGCTCACGCCTGTAATCCCAGCACTTTGGGAGGCTGAGGCGGGTGTATCACCTGACGTCAGGAGTTGGAGACCAACCCAGCCAACATGGCGAAACCCTGTCTCTACTTAAAATACAAAAATTAGCTGAGGGTGGTGGTGGGCTCCTGTAATCCCAGCTACTCGGGAGACTGAGGCAGGAGAATCGCTTGAACACAGGAGGTGGAGATTGCAGTGAGTCGAGATTACACCATTGCACTCCAGCCTGAGGGACAGAGTGAGACTTCGTCCAAAAAAAAAGAAAAAGAAAGAAGGAAGGAAGGAGAAAGAAAGAAAAAGAAAGAAAGAAAGAAAGAAAGAAAGAAAGAAAGAAAGAAAGAAAGAAAGAAAGAAAGAAAGAAAGAAAGAGAAAGAAAGAAAAGAAAGAAAGAAAGAAAGAAAGAAAGAAAGAAAGAAAGAAAGAAAGAAAGAAAGAAAGAAAGAAAGAAGGAAAAAAAGAAAGAGAGAGCGAGAGAGAAAGAAAGTAAGCAGGCAGGCAAGGAAGGGAAGGAAGGAAAATTATAAGAATTAGCAAAGTCATGTTTCTGGAACATTCTCTTCTTTCTCCTGTTCAGGTGATTGGCCCACTCTGTGCTTTAGACACCAGCCTCCCCAACATCCTCTCCCAAACCTAAATTAGGGGCCTCCTATTCTCATCCCTCATAGCATCTTACCCATGTACCTGTGTGTGTACTATCTACATTTGTTTGTGAGAGCTGCTGTAACAAATGCCCACAACCCAGGTGGCTTAAAACAGCAGAAATTCATTCATTCTCACATTGTTCTGGAGGCGAGAAGTCTGCAACCAGGTATCAGCAGGGCCACACACCCTCCTGAGGCTCTAGGAGGGAATCCTTTCCAGGCCTCTTCCCATTCCCGGTGACTCCTGGTGTCACTGGACTTGTAGCAGCGTCACTCCAATCTCTGCCTCCGTCTTCACGTGGCTACTTTTCCTTCCTATGTCTCTCTGTGTGTCCTCTCTTCTTCTAGGGAGGACACCAGTTATTGGATTTAGAGCCCTTCCTAATCCAGTATGATCTGTTCTTAACTAACAACCTCTGTCAAAACCTACTTCCAAATGAGGTTGTTTCTGAGGTTCTGGATGGACATGAATTTTGGGGACACTGTTCAACCCACTACATTAGTTTGAAGTTTGTCTCCCACAAAGATCATGGGCTGTATGTGGGCTGAAGCATCTCTCTCTTGTTCACTGTTGTATCTCCAGGCCTTGGCACTGTGCCTGGCACATGGCAGCTGCTCAATAAACATAATGAAACCTAACCTAATGTAGCATATACTATACGAGTGAAATTGAACTCTAGACAAACAAATTAGCTCAGATTTCTCCGGTCAGGCCAACCTGGGTTCAAATCCCGTCTCTTCCACTTAGCTGTGTGTCATGTCACTTAGATGTGCCTCTAAATCTCTCTGAGTTCTGCTCCATCTGCAAAGCAGAGATAATAATATTACCTACCACAGTAAGTTATGGTGAGAACTCAGTGAGAAAGTGAGCATGATAAGCTTAGCCTAGTGCTGGCTCAGAAAAACCTGGTGTTAGCTGCTGAGATCATTGTACACCAAGTATTGCAGAAAGTACCTGCTCATTGCTGACGGATGCCCCAAAGAACACCATCCAGTGTCTTATGGACCTTGAGTAAAGCTTGCTGCCACTTGTGTAAAAAGAAGGAAAAACGACTATATGCACATATTTGCTGACATATCCATAAAGTATCTTTGGAAAGGTACAAGGCACTGGTAATATTAATGCCTTGGTGGGGCACAGTGCCTCACACCTGTAATCCCAGCACTTTGGGAGGCCAAAGTGGGTGGATTGCTTGAGCAAAGGAGTTTGAGACCAGCCTGAGCAACATGGCGAAACCTCATTTCTACAAAAAATATAAAAATTAGCTGGGCTTGGTGACACGTGCCCATGGTCCCAGCTACCTGGAAGGCTGAGCTGAGAGGATCACTTGAGTCCAGGAGGTCGAGGCTGCAGTGAGTAATGATTGTACCACTGCACTCCAGCCTGGGTGACAGAGTGAGACCCTGTCTCAAAAAAAAAAAAAAAAAAATATATATATATATATATATATAGAGAGAGAGAGAGAGAGAGATAGATAGATAGATAGATAGATAAATTTGCCTCTGGGGAGGGCAACCGCATGGCTAGAGTGAACGGGGGAAAGGAGTTTTCTTTTTCTCTAGCACATTTGTACATCTACTAATATAAAAATTATCTACTTAAAAAGGACATCCGTTTTTACAATACAAGGTGCCCTATCAATGAAAATGGTTTGAAGATATTAGGGGTGGGGTCAAACCCAGCATTCGAGTTGAGGGTGAGGGGCGAACACGAGAATTGCAAACAGGTAGAAGGAAAACGCACAGGTGAAAGATTTCAGGTGCAGATTTTACATGAACTGCCGTTCCTTCGAGGCAGCAATTAATTTCATGAGTAAACGAGGTGGAAGCAGAACTCGTTCGCTTGGTGAACACCGGCCAGGCCGCGGATTCTGCAGCAGTACCGTGTGCGGGAGGGGCAGGTAGAAGCGGGGCCTCTCTTGGAGACCTCTGATAAGGGATCATTCCCTCAGCACCCGAGGGAAAGGTCTTGAGCGCTCTGTTGCCGGGACCGTGCGGACCAGTGGCATGCTTGTCCAGGCACGCACTTTCAGAAAATTGCTTTTGACATGTACTCCCTTGTTTAGGTCTTGGCCATCCCCTGCGCTCTATGTGCTCAATGACCTTTGACGTGAACTTGCTAACAAAGGTCACACCAAATCAAAATGGCATTCCAGAAGATTCTTTTCAGCAGCAGGTACTCCCCGACCTGAATTAAGTTTTCTCAAATGTCAAAACCCTGAAAAAGAGATACTGAAATTGACCCAAATCACTTGGGCAAAAAATACATATTTTTTTTGTGACCAAAGGAATCAAATCGGGAAATAAAAACAGAGGAAAACATAGGAGACAGAGTGCAAAATCAAAGAGAAACATTCACTTTTGTAAAAATGTTTAAATTTTTTTTTGCCCTTACAAAAATAAAATAAATATTCTTATACAAAGCAGTGCTGGAATAAAACCAAGCCACTTGCAATGGAGATTTTGCTGTAACTTGGCTGAGAGAGAGAGAAAGTTTTAGTAAGGATGAGGAGAGTATTAACAAGATGATGGTTTTATGAGTTAGTTTTTCACTCTCTCCAAAGTGAAAAAGAACTGAATTGGAACTCTTATTGATAAACAAAGGCTTTTCATAGATTACAGTCTCTTAAAGGAAGTCATATTAGAATAAGCTGACTTAGAAAATGTTCACTATTTAAAATGCACAGCAACTTACTTTGAGCTATAAAAATTGCTTTCACATTTTTACTCTTGCATTTCATTTTATTTGAATGGCAGAGAACTACTTAGTGTGACTAAAAATATGTTTGTTTATACATAAACAGGAAAGAAAGGAGAAAAATCAAGAATGGAAAAAATAAAAACTCTCACAGAAAGTAGGAGCATCAAAGGGGCGATTGTTCTCTGGGGGCTATCTCGTGGTGGTTTGGAGCTGGGGCTTAGACAGACCTGGTTGTAAATCATTGGTCTACCACTTACGAGCTGTGTGATTCTGGGCAGGTAACTCCACCTCTCTGAGCCTAAGTTTTCCCAATCTATTAAATGGGCATAATAGTAGTAACTACGTCACCGCTTGTGGGAGGTGAAGGGAAGTATGTTAGCTATTATTTTTATAGCAGCCAGGTG
Source organism: Chlorocebus sabaeus (assembly GCF_047675955.1). Taxonomy (NCBI): domain Eukaryota; kingdom Metazoa; phylum Chordata; class Mammalia; order Primates; family Cercopithecidae; genus Chlorocebus; species Chlorocebus sabaeus. Next base: position 7,183,112 of record NC_132905.1, read on the forward strand.
GTATTTTTAGGTATTTACCTTTTCCTCCTCTTGTTCTCCCCACCCCTGCCTCTTCCTGGGCTCCTTTGTTCCAGTGGAACCAGGCAGGGGAGAGCAGAAGGGGCCTACAAGTCCGTCTGGCCTTTGTTTTTCGAAAAACAAAAGAGAATTTAGAGAGAGCATAGAGTAACTAAAAAGAAGAGCGAGGAGGATTTGTGGGCAGAGACGAAATACAGCTACATGCTGCAGAGCAATGTTTCAGCCAACCATGGACGGCATATACGACAGTGGTTCCCTAAGGTTCTAACATCGTATTCCTCCGGGACCTTTCCTATGTTTAGATACACACGTACTCATGATTGCCTACAGTATTCAGTACAGTCACACGCTGTGCAGGTTTGGCGCCTAGGAACAATGAGCTACACCTCGTAGCCTAGGTGTATATAGTAGGACATACCATTGAGGTTTGTGTGAGTGCACTTTATGAGGTTTGCACAACGACACCTAATGACACATTTCTCAGAACATATCCCCAGCGTTAAGTGATGCTTGACTGTATCTTCTTCTTCTTTTTTTTTTTTTTAGACAGAGTCTCGCTCTCTCGCCCAGGCTGGAGTGTAGTGGTGCCATCTAGCTCACTGCAATCTCCACCTCCCGGGTTCAAGTGATTCTCCTGCCTCAGCCTCCCAAGTAGCCGGGACTACAGGTGCCCGCCACCACGTCTGTCTAATTTTTGTTTCTTTTGGATTTTTAGTAGAGACAGGGTTTCACCATATTGGCCAGGCTGATCTTGAACTCCTGACCTCAAGTGATCCACCTTTTTCAGCCTCTAAAAGTGCTAGGATTACAGGCGTGAGCCGCCACGCCCAGCCATGACTGTATCTTTGAAAAGCAGGAAGGTGAATGTGTACTCTTATCCCCCACAACACACACACACACACACACACACACACACACACACACACTCAGGCTGGCAGAAGTAGAGAGAGAACTGTTCTCTGGGTGCTCCTGGAGCCCAGGAGGACTGGCCCTGAGGCTGGGCGGGCAGGCAGGCCATGGGAATCCTTGCAAGCATTCTCACCCTCAAGCATGAGAATGATCCCATATTTCCAAATGAGGTTGTGGGAAGGGCATGGAGGGAACATAGGAATGGAGAAGGTCAGGGCTGAGCCAGCATTGCACATGCTGAGTTTGAGGGACCTAAGGAGCCCATCGCACCCCTGTTACCTTGGGCCCCCCTGGCCGGAACCCACCTGGTCCCTCGCTCACTGCTCTCCCATCCTTGTCTCTCGGCTGCCTGCTGGGAGATTACCTCTTTGGGTCCAACCATCCAGTGAGTTGGGCTTCACAGGTGAGCCTCCCAGCTTCTGAGATGCTTTTGGAACAAGGGAGGGATGATAGGAAGGCACAAACCGGACACGGGGCACTCATGGAACTGAGATTGACTAACAACTGGGAGGCCAAGTGAATTATGTTATATCCCAAGATTTAATCCTATGAAGCCAAGACCAGTGACTGTGTAGAAGAATATTTAATGGAGAATATCTGCAATGTGGGAAAAGCACCTTGTAAACAGCACGTAGATTTCACTCCTCAAAAATATATATATACGGTAAACACTTGCACAGGAATGCTCACGGGGGCTTTATTCACAATAACACAATAAAAAGTAGAAGCAAGGCCAGTGTTCGTCGGCTGGTAACATGCACAAACCAATGCGGTCTATCCATAGCCTGGAATATCGTTCAGCCATAAAAAGACATAGAGTGCTCTCCATGCTACAGCACGGGTGAAACTTGAACACGTGAGACCGAATGAATGAAGCCAGGCAAGACTCCATGCACCAGATGACTCCATATATGTGAAATGCTCAGAACAAGTAAACCCACAGAGACAGGGAGTGGATTCACGGTTGCTTGGGCTGGGCAGAGAGAAGAAACATGGCATGACTGCTAATGAAGATGGGGTTTCATTTTGGGGCCAAAAAATCTTCTAAAATCCGACTGTGATGATGGCCGTACAAGTCTGTGAATATACTAAATAGCATTGAATTGTTCACTTCAAATACGTTAATTTTCGATAGGCAAATTGCATCTCAAGAAAGCTAAGATAGAGATGTAAATGTGTATGTCGTATATATCTGTTTATGTATATGCATATTTCTATTTAGACTTTGGTATAACTATCTGCATCGGAAAAGAACTGCAATCATTTTCACCGAAATGTTCATCCTGGTTGTTTCTCATTGGTAGGATTATGGGTGATTTTTTTTTAACCTTCTGTTTGCTTTTCTGTATTTTGTTGTTGTTTTTTTTTTAAGATATGTTAAATGAAAACATAATGCAGTAAAAGTTGCCTACAGTTATTGAGAGCCTGTTGAGGGCCAAACATTATAATATGTCATTTGCTGCTTCAACAGCCACCCACGAGGTGGGTACCATCATCATCCCATTTTCTACAGGGGGAAGGTGAGACTTTTGGGGAAGAGGTGGCTTGCCCAGAGCCACAGTCAACAGATGACGAAGCCAGGACTAGAACCTGCAATCTGGCTCCTGCTAGTAGGCTAGGTTTGAATGCCACTTCTATCATGTGTGTGATTTGGGGCTTGTTGCTTTTCAAGTAGAAACAATGAAGACAACAGAGGCTCAGCCGGAAGCAATAGGATTGTCACTGTGATTGACACCTGGGTGGGAGAAGGCTGGAGGCATAAGGCTGGGGCCTGGGGAGGCAGGCAGGCATGTGGGTCTGCTAATGAGGGTGGGGGCACAGGGAAAAGGCAGCTCTCCTCCTGGGGCATCCGGGGAGGAAGAGTCCAGAGCACCACGGCTGAGTCTAGGCCATTGGGCAGGACTGGGCTCCAGGGCCTGGGAGCCACAGTCAGAAGCCTGGACGGACCCAGGGCCAGTGGCGAGCCAGTGAAGTGTTTTGCCTGAGGGTCAGACAGGATCCCGTTTGTTTTTAGAAAGATCACTCTGGCTCCTGGGTATGGAGTGGAGCAGCCTGCACTGAGTCAGAGATGGGTGCACAGACGTGGGTGAGGGCCTCTTCTGCAAAGATCAGCCTCCTGCAAAAACTGTTTCGGTGCTGAGAACTTCAGGATACACCTGCTGAGAGGGGCGTCAAGGACTTCAGCTCCCAACCACCCAGAGTGGAAGGCCCTTTGACTTCATGGAGGCTTTCCAACCACAAAAGCCGGCTCCCACTCCCACAGCTGTTTCTGATTTGAGACTCTGCTGGGGGCCATCCCTCCTGGGGACAGATGTCAAGAAAGAGATCTCCTGAGTTCAACTGTGCATCCCAGGGAGATGGCTAGAGATTCACAAAGGGACCCCTGGAACCGGCGACCTAATCTCAAAGGGTTGGGGCCTTGTTCCCGCTTCCTGAGAATGTTACATGCTTGGAACTCCAGTTTCTCCTCCATCAGGGATTTTTTGCTTTTTCCCAAGCTCTCAACCCATTGGGTGTCTAGAAGCCTAAGTTGGCCCAAACCACACAGAGTGGGGGAGAGAGAATGCAGCGCCAGATCACCTCTGCGCCAGGCAAATGCTCCCTGGCGTACCTCAAGTACCGGGTGAGAATATGTGGGGGTGAGGACCCATCGTCAGAGTCCGACCCTCTCCTACCACCGCCATATCCACTGTGTCCTGAATCGCCTCATTCAGGGCTCACATCAACCCACCACATGGGCTCCATGATTAAAATCATTTCAGGAATGAGGATCTGAGGCGCAGAGGGGTTAAGTAGGTACCCCAAGGTGACAGAAACGGTCAGCAATGGCCCCAGAATTCAAAGCCAGGCTGTCGGGGTCTTTCAGAGCCCATAAGTGTCACCAGACTCAACATCTTCTCTCTTAGGAGCACAAGAGTCAATGAATTGTTCACCCTTAGATTCCAGGCAGGCAGGAATTCTTGCTCATCAACACGAGCAGATGCCATATCTTGAATTTTCCCTACATGTTAAGTAAGGATTTGGCTCTCGCCTGTTCTCTCCTCCCCCACTCACCTCTGCAGCTGACTTTAATGGCTTTTGACAGTTATTTGTATAATTTGAGTTTTGTGGCATCACAAAGATCTTTCTCCTGGGGAAGATTACATGAAACTGTTTTGACAGCTCTCACCAAAGGGGCAACACTTAATATATAACAGTTCATAAAACAAAACTGGGATCCAAGAATACCTTTTGCTGTTAGTCACGATGATATCACCTTTAGGTCTAAGAAAAAAGAAGGGAAAAAAAAAGACAGAAACCCTTCTTTATGCTGTGACATTTCTGAGAGAAAATCAAAATGTCGAACTGATGTATTTTGTGAAGGTGAAAGATTTGTCTGTTCTGCACGTGTGATTAGAAAGTTTTGGAAAGGAATGAACACCATTTGTAAGATAAATTTATGGAGTCCTGAGTTGACTCCAACCCCTCTGAGCTTTTTCTTTATTCTCTCTTCTCTGGTTGAGGAGTTGTTAAGTCTCTAAATCAATCAGCTATCTCCTTTTGAAATCCTGTTTGAAAACACACATTCCCCCTGAGGCCAGCTACTCTTGTTTTTTTTTCTTTTTTCCCCCTCTCTCACTGCCTGGGTAATTTATTTTTAACTCTGCAACCCTGTTTTTTTCTTGTTGGGAGCATTTTCACATAGAATTTGTGTTAAAAGAGCTTTTGAGAGGTAAAGGTGGACCCAGACCTTTCTGGAAGAGGACTGGAGTTGGGGATAGTAGCCGGAGAGCCAGGTACCAGCTGGCTTAATGCTAATAAGCAAATGCTGCTGTTTCTTTCCTTTTCTATTTTTTTTTTTAAGATGGAATCTCACTCTGTCAGCTCACTGCAACCTCTGCCTCCCAGATTCAAGTGATTCTCCTGCCTCACCCTCCCAAGTAGTTGGGATTATAGACGTGCACCACCACACCCATCTAACTTTTTGTATTTTTAGTGGAGATAGGGTTTCGGCATGTTGGCCAGGCTGGTCTGGAACTCCTGACCTCAGGTGATCCACCTGCCTCAACCTCTCAAATTGCTGGGATTACAGGTATGAGCCACCACGCCTGGCCAAATGCTGCTATTTTTTTAAATCTCCCCTGTACCACTAGCCCCAAACCTCAAGCAAACACAAAAAAACAAAAACAAAAACAAAAACAAAGAAAATATCCTTAAAATAGAAGAGGCTTTATTCTCAAGGGACTGGAAGTTCCTTCTGCAGACTTCTGCAAACTAGCCACAAGGGCAGTGAACTAATTACTAGAAGTCAAAAAGGCAAAGAAAAAAAAGCTTCCTGTGAGAAATCTTGGAATAACTGTCCTCAACCTCCATGTTTAACGCTTGACTCAGGAGCCCCTGAGCACTTGCTCTTATCTGGAGGATCTTCCTGGGCTCAGGCTGTAATGTTCTTTGGAAATCCCAGTTTTCCAAACCCTTCAAGGTACAGACGTTTGAACAAAGCTGAGAAACAGGCCTATTAGTCATGAGGATGGGAAGGGGGAGATCCTGTTTAAAAGGCTTATCAATGTCTTAAATCTAAGCGGAGGTAAGGTGAGAAACGGGGGAATTCCCTGGATGGTCTTGCAATTGCTGTAAATCTCCATGGGCTTGGATGCAACAGAGATAGGGTTTTATATGGGCAAAAACTCTCAGGAATTTCTGATTTTGTTCTTGCAGCCTCCCTCCCCTCCTCTATCATCAAGAGTCATAAAATCATTGCTGACTAACGTGATAGATTTGGGGTTTTGTTTGGAGGTTTTTTAAAGGGAACAGCAGTGCTTGAATAGTTTGATCATGGTCCTGGGGAAAATATCAAAAACAAGATCTGAAGACTTAATTGAAGTAAATATAAACCATGTTTTGTTCCTTTTCTTCAGAGGGGGTCTTGCTCTGCCACCCAGGCTGGAGTGCAGCAGTGCAATCATGGGGCTCACCGCAGCCTCAACCTCCTGGGCTTAAGTGATTTTCCCACCTCAGCCTCCTGAGTAGCTGGGACTACAGGCGTGTGCCACCACTCTTAGCTAATTTTTAATTTTTTTTTTTTTTTTTTTGTAGAGGTGGGGGTCTCACTATATTGCCCAGGCTGCCAGGATCTAAACTCTAAAGACACAACCTTTAGCTGCAAAACATATCCCCACTTTTTATGAGTTTTCATCCAAGTCAATTAATAAACAAAATGGGCTGGGCGCAGTCACTCACACCTGTTATCCCAGCACTTTGGAAGGCTGAGGCAGGCAGATCACGAGGTCAGGAGATCGAGACCATCCTGGCCAACATGGTGAAACCCCGTCTCTACTAAAATACAAAAAACTAGCCGGGTGTGGTGGCGCACGCCTGTAGTCTCAGCTACTCGGGAGACTGAGGCAGGGGAGTCGCTTGCACCTGGGAGACGGAGGTTGCAGTGAGCCGAGATCGCGTCATTGCACTCCAGCCTGGCGACAGAGCAAGACCCTGTCTCAAATAAATAAATAAATAAATAAACAAATAAATGTTACATTATATCATGTCAGGAAGTGATAGGTGCTCAGTGACAAAAATATAGCAGGAAAACAGAGGGATGTGGGGCGTGCGGTGCTGCTTTGGCTGAGCCAGTGAGGGAAGACCTGCCTGAGACTGGAAAGAGAGGCTGGAAGGAGGTGAGAGAGGGAGGCCGGCTTCTACTTGAAAGAGGAGTGCTCCAGGCAGGGAAGGGTAAATACGAAGCAGTGAGGTAGCACTAGCAGGGAGCAGGTGCCAGGGAAGAGGGAGGCAGAGAGGGCAGGAGCCAGACCACGCACAGGGCCTTGAGGTCTGTGAAGATCAGCTCGATGTGTCACCCCAGCAAGGCTGCAGTCTGGTTATTCAACCAGTCCCTCATCTGAGTGTTGCAGGAAGAGGTTTTCTAGATGTGATTAAAGCCCGCAATCAACTGACTTTATATAAAGGACCCAGGTGGGCCTGGTCCAATCAGTGAAAAGACCTTGGAGCCAGCAGAGGCTCCCTGCATAAGGAGAAACTCCTCCCGTGACAGCGACCTGGGCCCATGCTGTGAGTCACAGCTGTTCCTGACAGCCTGCCCCCATGGACTCAGGACTTGCCTGGCCAGACCCCACAGTCACCTAAGCCAACTCCTTGCAATAAATCCCTTAGTGTCTGCCTCCTACTGATTCTGCCTCTCCAGCTGAACCCTGACTGATACACCAACCATTGGATTCTCCCCCATGGGTTAATGGTCGTAACCCACCTCGACGTCACTTTCCTTCCTCCTTAGGATTCCTGGCAGCTCTGACCCAAGGCAAAGACCTCAGCTTCCCAGACAGCCTGGGCATCCCAGCCCCAGGACACACCTGCTCAGGCGGTGTGTGGTCTGCCTGAGTCCCCCGCACCCTCCTTCCCTTCCCCGCTGGCACCTCACTGCCCTGGGGGCTCAGCCAAGACGCACCCCACCCTGACCTGGGGCACTTCATTTATCACCCAGCTGCCAGGGACGCAGCGCCTCCAGATTCCAGGAGCTTCTCTCTCCACATGTGTATCAATCTGGAAGCCCTTTGCGGGCAGCATTCTTTTTCAGTCCCAATTAGCATCACCTAACAGCTCATGTTCATCAATACCTGCTCAGTAAGGGACTGTGGACCTGAACTGGCCAAGTCAATGGATGAAGGAGGATGAGCCTCCTTTTTAAGGAGATGCCCATGACCCGTGCTGGTTAATAATGCAGTTCCAGCCCTGTGGCCATCCTGATAAATTGTATTGCCCTGGGGCTGTCGCTTAGGGCTTTGGAGTCAGAGATGTGCTGGTTTAGAATCCAGGCCCCACCACTGCAGTGTCCCCATCTCCAGGACAAGCATAATCAACCCCACATCATGGGGGTAATTGTGAGGACTAAGAAAATAAGTGATTTCACTAACGGACAAGTGTTCTTGGTGTCACCAGGTGTGAGCCAGCTCTGGGTACTGAGGGTGCCTCAGTGAACAAGCTAGTCCTGGTCCCTGCCCTCGTGAAGCTTGGAGTCAGGGGAGGTCTTGCAGAGAAGACCGGTCCCCACCATGCTATGTGGACAGGGCTCTGGTGGGAAGTGATGCCATCAGCACTGGGGCTAACCACCCAATGGGAACGGCGCCAAGAGCGTGCTCCTCTAGGGCCATGCTCAGCCTATCCTAAAGCCTTAAAGAGCTCTTGAGCTTCTGCTGACACCAGTCACAGCAGGGCACCCTCCCTGCCTAACCTCCATCCAGGCATTTGACAAATCCTTACCCAGTGTCCATTCTGTAGATGTTCTAGAGCTGGGGAGGCAGCCGTGAACTAAACACACAGCAATCTCCCCTCTCTCAAAGCTCTTGAGTGTGCACCAAAAATCAAATAAATAATGGTACAGGAGATGTCCAAGGTCTGAGTCCTGTAGAGGGAGGTAAGGGCGATGAGGAGCACAGGAAGTGCCAGGGTGGGGTTAGAGTTCCTTTTTTTTTTTGAGACAGAGCCTTGCTCTTGTCTCCTGGGCTGGAGTGCAACAGCACGATTTTGGCTCACTGCAACCTCTGCCTCTCGGGTTCAAGCAATTCTCCTGCCTCAGCCTCCTGAGTAGCTGGAATTATAGGTGCCCGCTACCACACCTGGCTAATTTTTGTATTTTTAGTAGAGACAGGGTTTTGCCATGTTGGCCAGGCTGGTCTCGAACTCCTGACCTCATGATCTGCCCGCCTCAGCCTCCCAAAGTGCTGGGATTACAGACGTGAGCCACCATGCCAGGCCTAAAGTTCCTTTCTTTTGGAGGGTGGTCAGGAAGGACTTCTCGAAGATAACATGGTAAAGGAAATGAGAAAGTGAGACATATTTACATTGTGGGGAAAAGAATTCCAGGCAGAGGGAACAGCACATGCAAAGGCCCTGGGGCGGGAGGATGCCTGGCACATTAGAGGAACTGCGAAGGGGTCAGTGTGGCCACAGCTGCGGAGCAAGGGCAGGAGATCAGAGCCGTAACTGGGATGGGGTTGTGTAGAGTCCTGGGGGGGTGGGGTTGGCCAGGACTGTGGCCTTTTCTCTGAGGGCCAGAAGAGCTCTGCAGGGTTCTTATGGCATTCTCAAGATCTGCTTCTAACCCATTCCCTTGGCTTCGGGTCTCCTGAACTGTGAACCTTCACCATGGCTTCTTCTCCTCCCCTCCTCCAAACCTCCCATCCCCATGTCTGGATGCAGGCACAGATCCTACACTGACTGTTAATCCTAAATAACCAGAAAGAAGAAAATCTCTGAAGCAACCCACGAAGCCCTCGTGATAATTTTAATGAGCTTCCAGTTACTGTTTCCTTGCTAAAGAACAGTTCAAGTCCAAAGCAGTCTTTTGTTCTTGGGCTGGTGCCTAGAGAGAAACTTCCCTCCCACCTGCCCTGCCCACAGCCCAGGTGGCTCTGAAGACTATGTTGTCGTTTTCATCTGTTTGCCATGAAGTGGGCCTGGGTGACAATGTGACACACCTGCACAGCACGTGGCAGCACTTCCTTTGGCTCCACAAGCGCCTGCAGCCAAGCAGAGGTGTGTGTGGAAGGAGGCTCAGCCATGACTCCAGTAAATTCAGACAACAAAAACAGCCTTCTCACCTTATAGGTAGGGAAACTGAGGCTCAGGCTGGAAAAGGGTCTTATCCAACAGGGAGGTACAGGCAAGCCAGAGCTTTGACCTGGAACTTCTGGCTTCAGTATCAGGTTCAGAGAGGCGACGGGACTGACTGGGTCAAATCCAGCTCCCAATTCTCCATGCCTCTGCTCTGGACTTCAGCAGCTCACCTAGCTCAGCCCACGGACCCTGGCCCCGCCTCTCTGGATCCCCAGATCCACGGCAGGAGTGGACGGAAGAGGAAGGAAGGAGGGAGGGATGGGGCTCTAGATTCCATCTCACAAAACAGGAATGGTCAGGGGCCCTATGGAGAAGTGGAAGAGCAAGACACGAGTTTAATTCTATGTCTCCATTTACAAAGGCTGCCCAAGTTTAATTCTATGTCTCCATTTAGAAAGGCTGCCCACACAGGTTCTGGAAGCAGTGACGTGAATATATGGGCAGGAGGGAGGAGGTTCGGAGTGGTTACATACCTGAGCGAAATATCCATCCATTGCCACCTGTGCCTGTTGGACCTGCGGACTCAATACACAGCTATTCAAGGGGAATTTTTAGGAACCAGGTAGAAACCACAGGAAGAGCCAATCCTCGTGAGCCACTGTCCTTGGGTGTGCGCGGGGTGGGGAGGGTGGAAACGGGACTTTGCTTTCTGTTAGGAGTCCTCCTGCACCATATCTGATGTTTGTAAACCCCAAGAGCATTCATTTCTTGAACGAGTTTTTGGAAAACAAATTTATTTGTTTATTTATTTATTTATTTATTTATTTATTTATTTATTTATTTATTTTTGAGACTGGGTCTTACTCTGTCACCCAGGCTGGAGCGCAGTGATGCGATCATAGCTCACTGCAGCCTCAAACTCCTGGGCTCAAGCAATCGAGCCTCCCAAGTAGCTGGGATTACAGATGTGTTCCACTAGGCTCTGCTAATCTTTTTTTGGTTTTTGGAGAGACAGAGTCTTGCTTTGTTGCTCAGGCTGGTCTCAAACTCCTGGCTTCAAGTGATCCTCCTGTCTTGACCTCCCAAAGTGCTGGTATTACAGGCATGAGCCATCTTGCCCAGCCTGGAAAACAAATGTAAAGAACCCATTAATTCATGGAGATGAGGGATTTCAACATGCAGGGAGGTGAGGTGTCATTCTGTTCTCTGCACCAGTAAATCCCAGACGGTGACGTGTGTGTGACCTGGCCAGGGCGCAGACTCTGCTCAGCAGGTCCGAGGGCACCCAGGCCTCTGCATTTCTAGCAAGCTCCCATGGTGCCGAGGCTGCTGCGTTGGGGCTGCTGTTCACTTGCGAAGTGAGGGTCTCGGGTCAGCTGGGAGTCAGAAGGGTAGTTATTATGGGCATGGACTCAGGAATCAGACACATTTGGATTCAGATTCTAGCTTCATCACTTATGAGCTGTGTGACCTCAGGCACGTTGCTCAACCTCTCTGTGTCCTCATCTGCAAACAGTGGTGCATTTTCTGTCCTGTTCTGGTGAGGATTCAAGGAGATGATGTCTATAAAATGCTTAGGCAGTGACTGGCACAGACAGAATGTGCAATAACAGTAGCCATATTATTATGGTCGTTTTGTCATGAAAGTGAAATGCCTTTGAGAATTGCACAGAAGGTTTGTGAACAGTGTTTGTGCTCTGGAGTTGGGTGGTCATGGATTTGAATCCCAGATAAAACAAAATGCTTTGGAGCGTCAGTTAGAGATGCCGACTGCATGATGTACAATCATGCAGGGTAATTGCATGAATGGGAGCCCTTGTTTTCCAAAGACCTGCTCAGACCTGCCGTCTCTTCGCCACCCATGTGCATAGGAGTGTGTGTGTGCGTGCGTGTGTGTGTGTGCGTGTGTGTGTGTGGAGGTTCCCCCAAGGGTTAGATTGGCAGTTCCGGGCCCTTGGTTCAGAGGCATGTTTGTTTGGTGTTACCGTCTTGGGTCGCTTCCCTTCAAAGGCAACCTCAACGTACACAACCGTAAACTTACCCACATCGTGTCTGTACATGAAATGGGACACTGCCTCCCTTCTCTCTTGGGTATACCAAACATAACTGAACCGGCACTGGTTTCTGCTTGTGAATGGTCTGGTTTGTTCTCCTGAGTGAGTCACTTTGATTGCGTTTCTACACTCTTCTCTCGCAGCCAGGGGAGACCAAGCTTCAAGATCAGCGGCAATCAAGTTCCACAGGAGGAGCTCCTCTGTCTCCCAGGTATTCTACGTCTGCTCATTCATTCCATTCATGTTGTCATCCAGCAACACATACGTCCCAGCCCTCTGGGCTTCCAGTTGTACAGAGGCACCTGACTTGGGTCACTAGTTCTTTCTTCCTCTTTTCACTATCATCTCACAGTCCTGGGCCAGTGTTTCTCAATTGGGGGCAATTTGTTCCCTTCAGGGGACATTTTGCAATGGCTGCAGACGTCTTTGGTTGTTAGGACTGGGGATGGGCGTGTTCCTGACCTCCAGTGAGTAGAGGCCAGGGATGGTGCTCGACGTCCTACACTGAGCAGGACAGCCCCACAAAAGAATTATCCAGGCCACGATGCCACGAGTGCCAAGGTGGAGAAACCCTGGTCTAGGTAGCATCTTACTCTTCAGACTGGCAACGTTAATGTTTCCTGGAACTTGTTAGAAATGCAGAATCTTGGGTCTCACCCAGATCTGCTGAATCAGAATCCGCATTTTAACAAGACCCCCAGGCGACAGATCAAGACAGGTGCAAACACAGACCTGGAATGTTCAATCTCTGAATTGTAATAGCCAAGGACCTCCCATTTATTTTGAACCTACTATGTGTGGACCACTAAATGTCCACCTCCTCACTGATGCTCACCAAACCTCATCTTCCAGGCCCGAGGAGTTGAAGCTCAGAGACTGCAAGCCACCTCCCCAAAGGCACACAGCTGGTGAGCTGCTATGCCAGCATCCCGACCCACTAAGCACTTTGAGAGGCTGAGGTGGAAGGATCCCTTGAGGCTGGGATTACAGGCATGAGCCACCTCTCCTGGCCCACAGGAACATTTCTAAAACTTATCTGATTATCAAAATGCCCTGAGGCCCTTGTTAAAAATGCAGATTTCCAAGTTGTTCTCTTGATAGTTCTGAATCAACAGGTCTGGATCAAGGCCAGGGATTTGTATTTTTAGCAGGGTTCCTCTGGTAAGTCTGATGTTAGGCTAGTTGGAGACACTCTAAACACGAGGTCTGTCTCTCCATGCAGTCTCAGCAGGGCAAAATTGCCCCCAGGAAGGCAAATATTGGTTGGGGAGGATGATGGAAAGTGGATAAGAAGGTCTTACTCTTTTTATTGATAAAACACAGATAAACAGACAACACCTAAAGAGATATGCAATATATGCCTGGTATTAATATCTCATAAGAAAGAACAATTCGGGAGGAAACAAAGCCTAAAAATGATTCTTACAGGAAAAATCATGAAAGCAAGTTATTGTATATTTAACTAGATAATGTTGCTGACCCTAGACCCAAGCCTGACACCTGCCTGTCTCTGCTACCAGGGGAGATGAGCAAGAGTCAGAGAGAGATTACCTAGGAGGTAGAAAGTGGCCCGAACAGGAGAGAGACAATACATGGTTCACAACGAAATTCAGTGTGGCTTGAGGTACTGTTACTGAACATCCTGTCTCTGGATAGGCTGGTCCTTTGTCAGGTTCCGCCAAACCGCCATCCCATGTCTGAGGAGTTCTCCGCCTCATAAGGCACACAGCCTATCCCTATAGGAGCTCAACATGATGCAGACTTATTTTACTAGACTCCCTTGCAGCTAGGACATGAGCACATGACCTAGACTCAGCCAATCAGAAGCACCCATCCCAAACACATAGTGAAAGCTGCCAGTGCAAAACTGCAGCTCCAGGCAGCACTGATGAAGCTGTGGGGAGGTGGCAGCTGCAGTGGCTACAATGGGCTCCAGAAGCACAGTCCAGAGAACAGTCTGGGGCAAAGTGCAGCATCTGTGCTCATCAGGTGCAGCAGCGCACCATGCCATCACTTGACCAGTTCCACAGCAGGGTGAAGAGCATTGTCCCTGGCTGCATGAACCTGGTTCTGCAGCCTCTAGATAGTTTCGGAAGCTGCCTGATGCCATAAAAATAAATTGCATTTCTGTTCCTTGCAACTTGCAAATCTCACCAGTATGGGATTCCCTCAAAGATCCCAAGGGTTTATCAGCCTTGGCACTGTTGCCATCTGGGGCCAGATGACACTTGGTTGTGGGGATCCTATAATACATAAGATGTTCACAGAGCACTCTTGATCCACTAGATGCCAGTAGCACCTGCCAAGCACATGCACTGTGACAATGAAAATGTCTCCAGGTATTGCCAAATGCCCCTGGATTGCCTGGTTAAGAACAACTGGTCTAGGCCCCGTTGAGTGTCAGCAGAGTGGGGTGGTGTGCACTTTGGGAAACACCACCCTGGGTGTCACACGAAATGTTAGTCTCTCCCAACAGTTGCTAGGTAACAATTTTATATTTGTATCCATGTCGTCTATATGTGCAGCTGAAAATCTGAAACTGTATGTGTCAAAACGCTTTATAGTATAGTGATTACTTTTGAAGAGTAGAATTGGAGGGTGAGAGTGTTTTATTTATGTTACATATTCCTCTCCCATTTATATTTGTTACAATGAATGTATATTAATTGTGGTGAAAAATATTTAAAAGACAGGCTGAAGAACTAGATGGAGGCAGCTGAATCCATTTTCCACACTGCAAACAGGACGATTTTTCTTTTTTAAAATTATTATTTTTTTCAATAGTTTTTGGGGTACAGGTGACTTTTGGTTACGTGATAGGTTCCAGAGTGATTTTTCCACCTTTTTTTTTTTTTGAGACAGGGTCTTGCTGTGTTGTCCAGGTTGGAGTACACTGGCAGAATCTCGGCTCACTGCAACGTCCACCTCCTGGGCTCAAGTGATCCTCCCACTTCAGCCTCCCAAGTAGCTGAGACTACCGGCATATGCTGCCACCCCACTTGGCTAATTTTTGTGTTTTTTGTAGAGAGAGGGTCTCACTATGTTACCCAGGATGGTCTCAAACTCCTGGGCTCAAGCAGTCCTCCTGCCTTGGCCTCTCAAATTGCTGAGATCACAGTTGGGAGCCACCGAGCCCAGTCAGAGAGTAATTTTTCTAGATGCCAATCTGATCCTCTTGCTGCTTAATCTCCTTCCAAGACTTCCCGTGGCTTTCAGGATAAAGGCTAAACTCTATGGCATCACTGACAAGGCCCTTTGGGACCCTCACAGAGCCCTCCTCTTTCTTCAGCTTCATGCTCCACTTCTTGGTTTCCCACTTCTGCTCTCCTCCCTGTGGAGGCCCCAAGCGGCTGCCACCCTGAGACTAGCTCAGCTCCTCAGTCTGCGCTCCCTGTGGCCACCTGCCTGCATCTCAACTTTTCCCAGTTCTCTGAGGTTGTAGCAGCTGCAATATCAGCTGCCAGGAAGCCTCCTGATCCACACTCACAGGCTCCTAAAGGGGCACAATGGCCACTTCCACCTTCACATTCATTGTGACTTGAGTAACTCATCTTAAACTGAAGAACTCATCATATTTGTCCCTTAGATCTCAATTCCCCACCATGGGGCTGCCTTTGAATATCTATTTTAACACCCACAAGCCATTTGGAGTGGACGGACTTGTGTTCTAATCTCACCTTTGAACCTCATTGGCTGTGTGACCTTGGCAAGTCATTTAACCTCTCTGTGCCTCAGTTTCCTCATCAAAAAGTAGAGCTCGTTGTAGCCTACCTTATAGAATTATGGGGATCAAAATGATGAAAATAATGAATATAAAGCTCTCAGCATAGGGCCTGGCATAAAGAAAGCGTTCATCAAACGTTGTGTATTACTATTGCTATACATTTGCTATGGTGCCTGGAACGTAAATGCTCAAGAAATGATAGTAATAATAATAATAACAATAGTAATTTTTTATTTATTGAACAGTTCTTGCCAAACACTGTGCTAAGTGCTTTGGCTACATCCTCCTGCTTACTCCTTGCAACAACACTATAATCAGGATACGTTTATTCTCTTTATCATAAATAAAGACGCCCTGGGAGGTGAAGCAGCTTGTCCAAGCCACACAGGAAGAGGCGGGATAGCAATCGGCCACAGGCCTGTCGGTCCCGAGTTCCTGGTTGTCACACCACGCTGTACTGTCCTGTAGTAGGAGTTCTCGGTAATGGGGAGGTGAGAGTTTTCCTTATTCTGTGTCCCCTCCTCACTGAATCAAGGCACCCTGGGCTAATGGACCTCTGAGAGGAAGGGACACTTTCCTCAGTGGGACCAAGCTGAAACTCAGGAAACTAGAAATTGTCCTAAGCCAGGGAGCTAGCAACAGGGTTGTCTTGCCCTAAGTCCTGGCCCGGGGCTGTCGCGGTCTTGCTGAGCTGTTAACAGAGCCCCAGGCTTCCCATAGGCAGCAACTTGACTCCTAAGGCTTTTCAGTGGCTGGGGTGATTTGGAGCCTGCTCCTCTGGCTTCACCCAGATCCTGGAGGCCAGACAGGCCTCAGGAGCCTTCCTCACACCCAGTCCCAGAGCCACCGGGCAGGGTTAGCCTCCCGGGGTGGTGGGGTGGTGGCAGACATGCTGCTGGGCTGCAGTGTAGACAGATCCCGCCACCAGGTGGCACAGGTGCGGTGCTCTGACTTTTTTGTTGTTTTTCTTTTCTACCTTGATGAAAGTGCTGCCATTTGCTGAATCCCAGTGGCAGAGAACATGTGGGCTCAAGGTGAGGATCTCAGGACCTGCGGAGACAGTATTATGTACGATTTGAAGTGATTTTTTTGTGTTTTTAAAAGGTACCATAATCCCCGCCTCCGCCAAGCTGGTGGCGACCCCACAACCCCACACGTCCAGTGCCTGGTTTGCAATAGAGGCTCAAAACAATGTCTAATCACCGAATAAATGAACAAACTCGAGAACGCGTCCAAAGGGCTGTCTCTTCCTTTCCGGAACCACTCACCCTTGGGTGCTGCTGCACCTCCAGCGGGCCAAACCCTGGGGGCGGATTAAGGAGCAAATGCTCCACAGCTGGCCCAGGTCCAGGTGTTGTAGAGGGGCCCAGGCTGACAGCGGCGGTGAAGGGGAGCGGGTGGAGATGGGAGTGAAAGGGCAGGCCGGAGAGCAGGTGTCTTGACTCTACTCTGCCTCTCCCAGGAGGCCACAGCCATGGGTGCTGAGTTACCCCAGAACGGCTTTCTGAGAAGTTAGAGGGAGTCCCTCTGTTCTGACTACCTCCCACCCCATCGAGGGGGCCAGAGTCAGTTCCCAGAGAGTTGATTTATCTTCTTATAGCTTCAGAAAGTAGAATGTTGTTAACGTCCCCTGTCAGCCACCCAGCTGTTCTTTGACCTTAGATGCTTCCTCTTGTCTGAGATGCTTTCCGGGGTCTCCAGCTAGCTGATCACCTCCTTTCTCTGAGACCTCCCCACTAACCAGAAGAGGGGTCCTCCAAGCAACCTGTTTCTGCCTGTGGCGAAGAACCACTGAGTATTTACTACATCGCAGGTGCTGGTACTGTCTGTCTCCTCCCCTGGAATGTGAGCTTTGCAAGGTGAGGACGTTTGTTTTTTTCACTCTTGTAGTCCTAGCACCTAGAACTGTTCCTGCACATATTAAGTGCTTAGTAACGATTTTTTAAAGACAGAATGAATGCCTCCTTATGCATAATCTGATTAAACCTCCCAGTGACTCTATGAGGTAGGTGCAAGCATTATCCTCACTTTGCAGATGGGGAAACTGGGGCCCAAGGTCACACAGCTGGAAAAAGGTAAAACTGGGATTTGAACTCAGGCCGGTTGGACTTCACCTTCTGCATCCTTCCCAGCGTGCCTCACTCCCTCTCCCCAGCAGCAACTCCTGCCATTCTAGGAGGCAGTGGATGGAGATTTTGCAATGAGAAATCCAAGGACTTTTTCTGTCCTTGCAGGGCAGTTTAAAAGACAAGAGACCGGACTAGCCAAACCTCTTCTTTCAGGAAAAGCTCCTTCCAGCTTTCAAAGACTTCCCAAGAGACTCCCTCGGGGCCCTGGGTGGAGGGATCCTGTTGGCCAGGGAACCCCGGGGTGGGGGGTGAAAGACAGCTGGGAGGTTCGTGGAGTATTCACACTACGCTAGAGCAGCTTAGAAGCGGCTCTTCCTCCCCGAGCCTGGGCTTCCCTTGCTGCTGGTGTCTGCCCAGCACCCACGACGTGGCTGCTCTTCCTCACTTGGCCACAGACCGAGAGAGGGCACCAGGCTTCTGGCTCCACGGGAGATGGAGACGGCAGAAGACAGCCTGTCACCTGAGGGAGGCTGGCTGCCAGGGAGGTCAGAGAGGGGCAGGGGCACATGTTGGTTCTGGGGTCACAGACCAGGGTGAGGTTCCAAGAACCGCATTGACTGGTATTTTCTAAATAACTTGTTTTGTTCCATGAGTGTTACATGTTGAGAGCAGAACATGGGATGGGGCTGTGCTGTCGGCCGTCCTCAGTTCAAGTCCCGGCTCTGCTACTGACAAGAGAGGTGGCTTAGGACAAGTTAGCTTCTCTGAGTCCCAATTTCCTACCCTGTCAATAGGCCTGACAACAGTCTGTCTCGTGGGGTTATGAAGAGGAGTGAGACAAGCCACGTGCCGTGCCTGTTGCACAGTGAACTGGAAACGGTTCACCACCAGCACATGGCGGAGGAGGAGTCCTGCGATCGCCTCCCTGACAAACTTCTTCTGAAGTGGTAGCTGCTGGGAGACAGTGTTCCACGGGCTTTTAGAATGTCAGTGCATCTTGTGAGCAGAGACGCTGACAGCATTTGTTCCAGACTACCTTTCCAAGGATGTTTGTAAGCAAATAGTCTTGGAAAATAGAGATAACAGAGGGAAAGTCTGCTTGCTTACCAGTAATGTCTCCCTCCAGGACAAAGGGTGGGCAGGATCTAGAAGTTTATAAAAAACTGGGAATCACTAAACTCAAGTTTCCTCTGCTGTGATGAAAAACCTTGTGTGGATAGCAACCACCTGGGTCACTCTCTGTCACCCCTCATAGGACTTAGGGGTAGAGAGGAACAGGCACAAGCGTGAATCTCACGCTGCTTGCTGTGTAGTAATAAACTCATCTCCGACCCAGTAGTCTTATGTCATCTTCCCACATCCACGACACTGTGACAGGCTCACTTATTAGCTGCAAGTACGGAAAAATCTCAGAACCTTCACAGTTCTGTTGCATCCCTACCACCTATGACTGTTCCTGATACGTCATGCATGCTGAGCAAATATTTTAAAAGAAAGAATAGATTTGGGATTTCTATTGGTGAATTTGCACACGTTCACAGCTCAGCTCACACTTCCTCACTGGGTTGTCAGGTTTTTGAAGCAGGATCTCTGTTTTCTTTTTCTCTATAGGCATGAATGAGGTTTCGCTGCATTGGGTGGAACTAAGGATCCCTACCCTTAAAGAATGTGGGCCAGCGCGGTGGCTCACGCCTGTCATCCCAGCACTTTGAGAGGCCGAGGCAGGCGGATCACCTGAGGTCAGGAGTTTGAGACCATCCTGGCCAACATGGTGAAACCCCATCTCTACTAAGAATACAAAAAATGAGCCAGGCCTGGTGGTGTGTCCCTATAATCCCAGCTACTGGGGAGGCTGAGGCAGGAGAATCGCTTGAGCCCAAGAGGTGGAGGATGTAGTGGGCTGAGATCGAGCCATTGCACTCCAGCCTGGGAACAAGAGCAAAACCCCATCTCAAAACAAAACAAAACAAAAATAATGTACAGTCTGGTTGGGCAGAAAAGACATAGGTTAGGAATCGGGCACGGTGGCTCATGTTTGTAATCCCAGCACTTTGGGAGGCCACAGCAGGTGGATCACAAGGTCAGGAGTTTAAGACCAGCCTGGCCAACATGGTGAAACCCTGCCTCTACTAAAAATACAAAAATTAGCCAGGCATGGTGGCGGGCGCCTATAATCCCAGATACTCAGGAGGATGAGGCAGGAGAATCGCTTGAACCCAGGAGGCGGAGGTTGCAGTGAGCCGAGGTCGTGCCATTGCACTCCAGCCTAGGCAACAAGAGCAAAACTCCATCTCAAAACAAACAAACAAACAAACAAACAATCAATAACAAAAAAAAAAAAAAAAGAAAAGAAAAGGAGGTCTTCTCTTCCATCCTGAACATCCAGCTCTGAAACCCAGAGTGGTAGAGTGGTGGGAAGGAAGCAGGAGGAAGCAGGATCTCAGATGTGTGGCTTCTCTAGTTCACCTACCATGAATTTGAACGTGATTCACTTTGCAGCCAGGGCAGCAATGACCTGTAATTAAACATTATTTATTCTTAACTCCAACTCTACTGTTTAATTTGTCACCTATGTGATGAGGCCACAGAAGCACCCGGTGATACCTCTCCATCTGACTCACTCGTAAATATCTGTTTTACAGCCACGCTTATATCCAGTTACACTGGACAGTAAACGCAGCTGCTCAGGCCTGATGCCTCTCTTCATGCCTTGATGTGAAACTGGCCCCTCAATTCTCAAACCAATTTTATGAAATACTTTACTACCCATTTCTCCTTGGCCAGCTTTCCAGCTGGAAGCAACAGCCCCTGGGCTGGTATAACAAGTGATGTTCGTAAAAACGAATGTGGTTGCATTTACAACGAGTTGGGCCCACAAAAATTCTTCAGCAACTGGGAGTCCCTGGAGAGAGTGCTCCCCTTGATCTGCTTTTCCTAGTTGGACTTTCCCTCTGAAGAGCAGGAACTGTCCCCCTCATAGCAAGGCTGCCTGCACCAGGTCTTGCCCAGGGAGCCCCTCACTTTTTGTTGCTCGAATTCTCTTAGGACAAGTGAGCTACTAGGAGGTCCTTCTTCACCTTCAGCCCCTGGATGATCCACATACATGAGCTTGTGTGTTATCAACATCAATAAAAATAGACACCAATTATAGAGCAACTAACGGAGGAATTCAGCTGAATGAACATGACACCTAAGATCGAGGAGCTCCCTCGGGGCAAAGCAGCACTTGTGATGGGTGCCATTATCAGTCCCCGCCCTTCAGGTAAGGAAGTTAGGGCATTGGGGTTCTGGAACCAGACTGGCAGCCCCATGGGCACAGGAACTACATTTCTTCCCTATGGCCACCTGCTCTCTCTTTGGCCCCTTTCTGCGCATAACAGCTCATCTGTTATCCAGCGTCTACCATGGAACATCTCCTTCTCTGAATTGCAATCTTGCCAAACACGACCTACTTTTACTGCCCAGCTCACCTCCTCCAGGGAGCCCTCTTTGAGTCTCCAGCCCATAGTAATCCCTCCCTCCTCTGGGAATCTTGCTGCATTAAGGTCAGTCATCTGAAGGGACTTGGTAGGAGGGATTACAAGTTAATATCACTAATATTAATACCAGCCCTCCAGGAGCTTCTGATCAAGCTCCGGGGCCCCACTCTGAACTGTCCAGAGGGGCTGAGCTGTTTGTGTAACAGAGGTGGGGGATGGGGGGGTGACAGGGAGCCTTGGCAAAATGCAGGGCAACTGACATGTTGTCAGGGGTTTCCCACTCTCGACGATAGCCAGATCTTCCAGTTTTCCAAGTAAGCCAGAAATTCAGATTTGTTTTAATTAAAAAACATGAAAGTTTCAAATTTTTAGGTGCTGGCCACTAATTCAATTTTGCAAAAATCTTTTGCAAAGCTAGCGAACATACTCCTAAGCCAGATTTGCCTGTAGAGCGCTAGATTCTAACCTCTACTCTCGTCGGTGAGGGAAGGCTATGTCTTCTGCATTTCTGTAACTTCTCCAAACCGCTCGCGCACAGTAGCTTCTTGATGATTGCAGGTGGAGTAGCAGGTTTCTTGGAACTGAGATACCCTGGCCCATCAGGTGGAGAGTCAGCTTCAGAAGCTCAGTGATTACAGGAGTGGTTGCCTGCCAAGTAGCTTCCACAGTCTGTAGAGGGTCCTAAGGAGCATGTCCCAGCGTGCACGTGGGTGGCAGGAAGAGAACAGAGACACTAAAAACATTGAACACACTGGTTCTTGACCAGAAGTGATGTTGTCCCCCAGTGGACATTTGGCAATGTGTGACATTTTTAGTTGTCACATCTGGGAAACAGGTGCCGCTGGCATCTTGTGAGTAGAAGCCAGGGATGCTTTTAAACATCCTACAATGCATAGAACATTGCATTGTAGGATGCAGCCCCTACCACACACACACACACACACACACACACGCAATTACCCCAGTCTCAAATGTCAATAGTGTAGAGATCTAGAAGCCCTAGAACAGGGAGGTTGGAGGCCCAGACAGACAGAGCCTCAGTCGTGGCTCTGCTCAGGTTTCCTGTGTGACCTTGAACTTCTTATTAATAAGCCTCACTAACACTCATTTTTCTGTAGACTGAGGTTAGTGGAAGTAGTGTTCTTTCCAGGGTGGGTGTGAGGTTTCAGTGAGATGATGTCAGTCAAATGCTTAACTCATGCCTGACACATAGTTACATTCCCACCATGTCCCAGCCGCTGTTGCTACCCACCTACCTGTCTGTCCGCCTGAGCTATGCAAAAAGAAGGGGTTTTGCAAACTTTTGCTTGCAGGCTTAGAATTCAACATTAGCAGGACCCTGACACAGCAAACTTCCAAGCTATGAAATGAATCAACGTTCAGGATAACCGATGGAAATCACTTTTCTTTTTATGAGTGTGCCTCTTGATGCCTTGCACTTTATTTAACAACCCCGTCAAATCTAACATATGGTACCTTCCCAGCCATCAAAGCGAAGATGAAAAGAGCCATCAAAATGAGCAACTAATAAAGAAGTGCACGTCTTTCCCTCCTGTCCTTCTCATCAACCTCGCTTTGATGTGAGTCTTTTTTTTTTTTTTTATTTGAGACAGAGTCTTGCTCTGTCGCTCAGGCTAGAGTACAGTGGCACAATCTCGCCTCACTGCAACCTCCACCTCCCAGAATCAAGCTATTCTCCAGCCTCAGCTTCCCAATTAGCTGTGATTACAGGTGCCCGCCACCACACCAGGATAATTTTTGTACTTTTAGTTAGAGATGAGGTTTCACCGTGTTGACCAGGCTGGTCTCGAACTCCTGACCTCAGGCCAAAGTGCTGGGATTATAGATGTGAGCCACTGCGCCTGGCCTAATGTGAGTCTATAATTGATTATTTAATGGAAAAAAAGCCAGGTTAGGTTCTGGGCTCCAGTGAACACAACCAGGACTAGGGAGAGGCCTTGAAATAGGAAAGTGGGGGCCAGAGAGGCAAGAAATATTAACAATGTGGAAACTTACATGGAGAGTATTTGTCTTTCAGATGATCCGATCCTTCGTCTGGGCCTGTTACAATGTGGAGGAGAGGATTTTTCAATTAGAGAAGTTAGTGCCTTCCCTTCTTGACTGGCTTCATATCTAGACCCAGAGGGAAGAAAGCATTCTTGAATTCTACGAAGTTAAAGAGACAGGTTCCATGATGTAAGCCGAGGAGGATGGAGACTTAGCAAGACATCAGGTCAGATATCTTTTTGGGGAAAAGGAGTCCCAGCCAAGACTAAATTAGAATTCGGTCTCTGTTGGAGTCAATGCCTCGGCTGATCTGCAGAGGGACAGTGTGGGAGGCAGTGCTCTGAGCGTGGGCCCTTGGGCAGAGGGGACGGGAAGGCATGTGTCCCCCTAGGGGACCCCTGCGATGGAGCTCACTCCTAGAAAGAGGGGCTGCAGCTGAAGCCAAGGGAAACGCTCTCTCCAGGGATCCTGAGGCTCTGGAAAAAGCTTCAGCTTCATCGCTTTGTGGCCGGGAACCTGAGTGTGGCCTGGCCTTTAGGAGAAGGCGGAGGCAGCACAGCCTGGGAGGTACGTTGGCAGCTGGGTGACCTTAGGAGGCTGGGACATAGTGCCCAGGGCAGGGAAGCAAAGTCGTCACAGGGCCACAGGACAGGAAATCAGGAGAGCCGGAGAGCTGGAAGGGATCTCACTCCGCAGCCTGATTTTAGAAAAACAGAAACTCAAGCCCACAGGGGAAGCCTCTAGACAACTCATGCTGATGTCGGCAATGGCAGAAGTGGAGATAAGACCCAGGATGTGCCAGGCGCAGTCTGAGCACTGCATGAGTCACAGCTCAAATGACTGTCACAGCAATAATAACACTGTGATTCCCTCTGCTTCATGGGTGAGGAAACTGAGGCACAGAAAATTGAAACATCGTGCCCAAAGCGAGAATTGGCCCCCGGGAGCTGTGAGTTGGGCGCCCACACGGCCTCCCAGCCTCAGTGTTACAGAAACGACCCACTGGAGAGAAATTCTGGTCTTCCTTTGGCTGTTAAATCTCAAGAAATGTGATCTTTGCTTTATTCTAGTCTTACATCTTAATTTGTTTTATTTAGCGACGAATAAAACAAATTTGTTCCTTTTTAAAAAAACAAAATCAGATGCAGAAACCCAATATGAGAAATGAATAAAGATAGAGCAGTTTCCAATTTTTTAAAAAATATCAAAACAAAGATAAAATATTTTCACTTATCAGATCGGCAAACATTGTGAAAGTTGATAATCTCCAGTGCTGGGGAGGGTGTGGGAAAACCAGCACTCCCATGACTGACTGTGGTGTTCATGGGACTGCGTGTTGCTGCAAGATTTTTGGAGAGCAATTGGGCAATGTCTGTGAAACATCAACAGCCACATTCCCTCTGACCCAGCAATTCCTCTTCTAGGAATTTACCCTACGGATACTTGCAGTGGAATCACAAGAGGTATGTCCAGGGACACTCATCATAGCATCATCTGCGATGGCAAAAAATGCTGGAAACAACCTATTAAGTCCACACACAGGGGAGTGGTCAAAACATGGAACTTTGTGCACTAGAAATCTCTGCAGGTATTCAACAGAAGGAATCAGATGTAAATGTGCTGATACAAAAAGATAACCTTTTAGTCAGGAAAGTGTGCTAGTCTTAAGTACACAGCTTGAGTCATTTTTCCATGTGTCTACACCCTTGTAACCACCACCACGATCCAGAGATGGAACTTTCTCATCACTTAAGAGGGCTCCCTGTGCCCTTTAGATCAGTCACACCCTCTCCCCACACGAGGGAACCATTCTTCTGACTTTGAGAACTGTTGAGTAGTTCTGCCTGTTCTTGAACTTCACGGAAAAGGAATCGTGTGGTGTGTGTTCTCTTATACCTGGCTTCTTTCTCTTAGCATAATGGTCTCGAAATTCATCCATGTTATGTATACATCAGTGCTTTGTTCCTTTTCATTGCTATGTAACATTCTATTATAGGATACAACACAATTTGTTATTCATTTACATATGGGACATTTGGGTTGTTTCCACATTTTGACTAATATAGTAAAGCTGCTCTGAACGTTCTTGTTGAGCCTTTTTGTGGACAAGTTGCTGAGGCATTGGATAGGTGTATATTTAACTTTAATGAAAACTGTCAGTTTTCCAAAGTGGTCCAACTAATTTACAATTCTCACACCAGCAATGTATGAGAGTTCCTATTGCTCCTGGTCCTTGTCAACACTTACTAGTGTCAGATTTTTTCTTTTTTTAATTATTCTGGTGAGGAGTTCTCATTGAGGTTCAAAAAGATTTGCAATTTAAAAAGTCAATATGCAAGACAATAGCTATATTATGACTTTTTAAAGTCATATTACATAATATAATACATATTATATATGTATTTTACATATATAATGACATATTTTAACAATATATGCACTTATCTATAAAGAGGTTTTCAAAGAAAAATTTTCTGAAATAATAAATATGTTACAAAGAAAAATTGGAATTGGGATAGGGAGGGAAGTTTTTACTTTTTGTTTATTTCTGTAATGTTTAATTATTTAATCATATCTGTCAAGTTTCAAAGCAAGAAATAGAAATCTTTCTAGGGTTTAATGTAAGAAACAGGGTGCTTGCAAAACCACTGGGAGCTTTGGGGACTAGAATCCAATGTATTCTTCCAAGAAAGACTCCTATAGCACCAGAACTGGCCTTGCACGGGGCTGCAACTTCTGAGGTTGCCAGTGGAACCACAGAGTTCAAGAGCACATGACTGCACCTGCTTCTCAACAATGAGCAAGCTGGAAAATACACAGCGGGTTGTAGCTGCAGTAAACCCCATCTCTCACATCCAAAAGGGGCAGGACAATGGCACCTGCCTTGCCTTCCAAATTCCAACAGGTGCGTCCATTTAGCAGAATCTAATTCACATCCAGAAATCTAGCCGCAAAAGAGTCCAGAAAATATGATTTTCATCTTTATAGTCTCTGCCTTACAGGCAGGCATGCTAGAGGGAGGATGGAATGGAGGTGGAGCATATTCATCAGAACACCTACCATGCTAACCTTGTGCAATTATATTAACGAAATTAGGAGTTGTCTCAGGCTGCATCCCAACCAATTTTGTTTTCTTCTTTACATTTTCATGTACAAAGACTACAGATATGTGTGTTTAATTTTTTGAACAAAAGGCAGAGTTGTTTAAAGTTGAATTGAAGGAGAAAGCAACCCTCACCTTTACTTCTCCCCAAGAAAGATCCAGAGATATCTCTTTGGAAGTCCCAGGGCTCATAGTAGTGGAGTTTGAAAGCCTCAACTCTGTACTTGTTTGTTGATAAAAATCCATGCCTCTGTAGCACCTTAGAATTCAGGCGCCAAAGTTAGTCAGCATCCCACTTGCCACTTTATTTATGCCTGAGTCATGGCTGAATCACTGGTTTGGCTTATCTGTGTATCAAGAATAATGCAAGGAAGAAAATTAGTCCAGAAAGTTCCACCATAGGTGTCTTTTATTTTAAGCAATTGTAAATCAGGTTCCTACCTGCTTCGCAAATTTTCCTTCTCTAATGAATCTTTTTTGACTTCTCTATATGCTTCAGATAGTTACTAGGTACACAGGTTGTCTATTATTGATAAATTTTGAAGTCTAGCCAGGCACATTATGCAAGTTCCTTGGTTAGGACTCAGTCCTGTTACTGCTGAAAATTATTCTTTACAGCTCTTGGCTCTGTCTCCTGGGTTCTTGCTTCTACTCCCTGAATTATCTTTTCTTTTCCTAAAAGTAAACCTGTTTTTGCAGTTGAGTAGTTTATTTGCCAATAGAAATCTTCATTTCATCTTGTAGTGTTTCTTTTCTATTCAGTTAAAGCTGGCAATGTTTTTTTCTAGTAAAATTATCTTAAAATTTTTGCAAGTCTCTTATGAATCTTACTGAGATTCACTCCATTAGACAAAAGCTATACCCACAAGTCTCTTTTCTACTTTAGGACTCTATGAAGTGGCTGAAAGACTACACCTTGCATAGTTCTGAGGTCTAAACAAGAAAACCTTACAGCCACACCTTCAGTTTCACCTTTACACTCTGTTTTTCTGGCTGTACTTTGGATTTTATCTTTGTCTCAACGTGTTTTTAAAATCTTCACATTGTCTGTTACCTTGAGAGACTGGGCATTTTCAAACCCTGCAGTTTCTGCCTCTTTTGTAATAAATAGGTTTTTTTCTTCTTTAGCTTATCTTTCCTCTGATTTTTACTCAAAATAGCAACAAAAATCAAGGTGGCACCTATACCACTCTGCCTGGAAACCTTTTTAGCTGGATCACCCAGTTCAGTAGGTACATTTTCTGTTTTCCATGTTAACAAAATGTGTTAAATGTTCTGTTGTTTCACAGTAAGAATCCCCTTTCTTCCAGTTTCCAGTAACATTTTCCTCAATTTTCTTCAAGATCTTACCAATAGTCTCCTTGAAGCCTATCATATTTCTGCAAACAGTCTCTTTAAGACCATTTAGGCTTTCACTCACACTCTCCTCATGGTCTCTACAACTTTTTCCCACTGTTGGTCCCAAAACCACTCTCATATTTTTAGGTTTTTCTTACAGTAGCATCTTGCTGCTAGGAACTAAATAGTTATTAGTTATGCTTTGCCGCATAACAAGTTACCCCGACACTTAGGAGCTTAAAACAAAAATAATTGCTATCTCTTAAAGTTTTTCTGGTTCAAGAATTTGAGAGCACTTTGGATGGAATGTTCTGTCTTGGGAACTCTAAGGGTGCATTCCGTTTTTAGCTGGGCTACATTCATCTGACTGGAGCTGGGGACCCACTTCCAAGATGGTTCATTCCCTTGGCTGGCCAGTTGGTGTGGCTGTTGCCCAGGCTTCAGTTCCTCTCCATATAGGCCTCTCCACAGAGCTGCTTGAGTGTCCTCACAACATGGCAGCTAGCTTCTCAGAGAGCAAGCAATCCAAGAGGCCAGGGCAGAAGCAGCAATGCCTTTTATGACCTGGCCTCAGAAGTCACATTATAATTTCCACTGTAGTCAGACATGCCAGTCCTGATTCAACATTTGAGGGACAATATTGAGGAACAACACAAGGGCATGAAGACCAGGTACTGCCAATCTTCGAGGGCCATCTGGGAGATTGGCTACTTCACCAGGAAGCTGGGAAACAAAAGTTATTTTGGAAATTAAAGTGAGAGTGCTACCTTCAGAGGGAGAACAGGGTTCCCTGTTGGAAGGAAATACTAGAAATGGAGTTTTGACTCCCTCTCTGAGCTTTCCTCTTCTAGCATGAGTGTGAATTATGTATGTGCAGGGGAGTTTGATTGGCAGCTCCACTTAGCAGATTTAGGGCCTTTGGCAAGTGGCTATGTCTCTGGACCTCAGTCACTTCATCCATAAAACAAAGCTAATAATAGAACTTACACCACAGAGTCGCTTAAAGATTAAATGAGAACATGTAGGTAAAATATTTACAAAGGATCTGGATACAAAGTGCTTAGTAACTGTTAGCTGGCAACACCACAGCGTGCAAATACAAACACTGCTCACAAAACACACCACAGTAATATTGGGGTTCTGACTCCACTGAGCTGTGGTTAGAATTTCACGCAGGAACAGCAACTAAATGAAATATTAATTTGGTCATCCTCCCTTCAGATAATATTTGTGGTTCAATAGTTCCTGGGTGTTTTTAAAAGCCAATCCATCTATCAACTAGTAACATTCTCAGGTTATAGTTGTTCTTTGCTACCTTAAAGGATTTGACATTCTTGTGATAGCAATCATACTATTTCTTTGCATTTATTCTATTAAACAAATAAAAGCAGTAGACCTCAGTGTCATTGAGGAACAAGTACAGACTCTGAGCTGGAGGTGGGCTTCTTGGTGGGGGACAGTGGTCTCACTCTGTTGCCCAGGCTGACATGCACTGGTGCGACCACAGCTCACTGCAGTTTCAACCTCCTGGGCTCCAGCAATCCTCCTCCCCCAACCCCCCAAGTAGCTGGGACTACAGCTGCACACCACCACTCACGGCTAATTTGTGTATTTTTTGTAGAGACAGGGTTTTGCCAAGATGCCCAGGCTGGTCTCAAACTCCTGGGCTCAAGCGATCCTCCTGCTTTGGCCTCCCAAAGTGTTGGGATTACAGGCGTGAGCTACCACGCATGGCCAAGCTGGGGCTTTTAAGGCCTCTATGAATTGACTTTCCATGCCCCACCAGTAAGCACGTGGCTGCACGCACACAGGTCAGAGCTCTGCAGCAGGCATTCAGAGAAGAACACAGTGGAGGAAAAGGCCTCAAGCCTTCTCCGTGGGGTTCCCAGTGGAGCTGGCCACACTGGACAGCTACAAAGGCATTGAACACTGGGGAATCCTGAAGGGCCAACGTCAAGGTCACCAACTTGAAATGCAGCAGCCCAGTTGGGGGTGAGCCTGTCATACCATACAGTATGAAAGGCTACACAACAGAAACCATGTGGTATAGTGGTGAACAGATTCAACTCTGGGTCCAAATTGCCTGGGTGCAAAGCTTGGCTCAAGCAATGACCTGTGGATGGCCTTGGGCAAATTTCATGACACCTAGGCCTCAATTTTCCTCTGTAAGTCTGTAAAGTGGGGATGATGATAATGATAGCCACCTCACAGGGTTGGAAATAAGATTATGCATGTTATTAAAGCATATATTTTAAAGAAAATCATGACTCTTCTATAAATCTAAAACAAAGATTTTTACTTAACTCTTTAATTAACCAAGCACCGAGTAAGATGTTACAAATAGTTCAAAGGATAATTCAAACGCACACATAGATTGGCAATCAGAAACGCTGAAATGAATTTACCAATAGACATAGAACTAGTTAATAGTCACGGAGCAAAAATCGTGTTTCAAGGAACAAAACATTTGCATTTCTACAGATGAAATCATCCGGCCGGCACGGTGGCCCAGGCCTGTAATCCCAGCACTTTGGGAGGCTGAGGCGGGTCAATCACCTGAAGTCAGGAGTTTGACACCAGCCTGGCCAACATGGTGAAACCCTGTGTTTACTAAGAATACAAAAATTAGCCAGGCACGATGGTGCACACCTGTAATCCCAGCTACTTGGGAGGCTGAGGCAGGAGAATTGTTTGAACCCGGGAGGTGGAGGCTGCAGTGAGCTGAGATTGCGACACTACACTCCAGCCTGGGCAACAGAGTGAGACTCTATCTCAAAAAAAAAAAAAAAAAAGAAAGAAAGAAAGAAAAGAAAAGAAAAAAGAGAAAAGAAAAGAAAAAACAAGAAATCATCTGTATTACTATCAATAAAGACAATGAAAAGCAAAGGCTTTTATAGAATCAGATAACTAAAGGGAATGTTAGAGATTTCGTAATCTTTTTCTGCCCATTTCATAATTCTTTTCTGAGAGTGTAAACCACTTAGCACATGTCAAGTCTTCATAAACATCGTGATTGTGTTTGTTATTTCTTATGAAGCAAGATTCTTTCCTACCCATCCTGTATTTTAGGGAAGGGAAGGAGGCAGAGAGGGTGGGAGAAAACAACAAACCAAGCTCATAACATTTTTTTGGCTGAGTTTGACACCATTTGAGGTTTGGCTAATTTAGGGTTTTGGTTTGGGGGCCCTCTTCAACTCCCGGGTTTGTGTATCTACTGGCCCTTGATCATTAGCTTCAAAGACTCTGAGCCTAGATTGTGGCTCAGTCCTGTGGTCTGTCACTTCACACACACACACTCTTCCCTAAGCCTGGCCTGTGGACACTGAGCCGCAGGCTGGGATTCTTCAGTCTACACAGCTGGGCCAGGTCTTTGTCTTTATTGGCCCAAATCTTTGGAGGCCAGAGGGGAGCAGGTTGGGTCACAGGTAGATTCAATACATCTATTGAATGCACAAATGGAAACAGCTTAATCTTACTGGGTGAAATGCTGTTCTTCATGGTGTGTGTCATTTAACAGTGTGTCTCTCGTACACTTCTCAAGTTTACCTCTTATAGCCACAGGCTTAGAGATTGGATCTCTCACCACTGGCTCCCTCAACACCCAAAGCACAATCCTACCTCCAGCCTTTCGTATGGGCTCTTTTCTGCTGAGAAGGCTCCCCTGCCCGATTAGTCGATTAGTCTGCATTCAGGTCCTAGCTCAGTGTCACCTCCTCAGACTTTCTCTGCCCCTCCTATTTAAAGGAGACCCCCATCACTTCCCATTCCTTTCCTATTTTTCTTCTTCCCAGCATTCATCTCTCCCTGACACTATGTTACCTATTCATGGTTTATCATCTGCCTCTCTCACCACAGCACAAGCTTCACTCGGGGGGAAACTTCCATTCTCTGCGGAGAACAGTGCCTGGCACATACACACAGGCTGATTATCAGTCACCGGGGATGTTTGCCATCAGAAGCATCCTGGAATTTGAAAGTTTTTCAGATTTTGGATATTTGTAATATACTTACCAGTTAAGCATCCGTAATCCGCAAATCTGAGATCCCGGCCAGGTGCGGTGGCTCTTGCCTGTAATCTCAGCACTTTGAGAGGCTGAGGTGGGAGAGTCACTCGAGGCCAGGAGTTTGAGACAGCCTGGGCAACACAGTAGGACCCTGTCTCTAGTTTAAAAAAATGAAATCACACACACACACACACACACACACACAATCTGAAATCCCAAATGCTCCAATGAGTGTTTCTTTTGAGCATGGTGTCAGCGCTCAAAAAGTTTTGAGTTTTGGAGCATTTCGGATTTTCAGATTAGGAATGCTTCACCTGTAGCAGGTACTTAATGTATCTGTTGAATGGGTGAATGCAGGAGTGAGTGAATTATAACTTGCAATCATGTCCTCAGTAATAATCGATATCCCTTTTGCGGGCCTCCCGCTTGCTGCAGGCAGCTGCACTTCTTCACTGTTTGTTTATTATCTACAGTTGTTTCTGAACTCTGAGGGCAGAGTTGAGTCATTTCCACCCTATGTTCCCCCAAGCCTGAAAGATTTACCATCTGGCCCTTTACAGAAAATGTTTGCAGACCCATGTCTTAAAATGTGCATAGAGACAGCCGGGTGCGGTGGTTCAGGCCTGTAATTCCAGCACTTTGGGAGGCTGAGGCAGGCAGATCATGAGGTCAGGAGATGGAGACCATCCTGGCTAACACGGTGAAACTCCTTCTCAACTAAAAATATGAAAAATTAGCTGGGCGTGGTGGCATGCACCTGTAATCCCAGCTACTCAGGAGGCTGAGGTAGGAGAACTGCTTGAACCCAGGAGGTGGAGGTTGCAGTGAGCGGAGATCACGCCACTGCACTCCAGCCTGGCAGACAGAGCCAGACTCTGTCTCAGAAAAAAAAAAAAAAAAAGTGCATACACTCAAATCTAGCTCCAGCTTAAAATGATTTGGTAGATTCCCATTGATCCTGGGATCAAGAATAAAATCTTTAGCATGGTCCCAATGCTCTGGACTGCCCAACAGTTCAGCCACACTGCCTTCAGTCCTGTCACACCTAATTCCCTTCTGCCCCAGGGCCCTCGCACAGCTGTGCGCACTGCCTCAACCACTCAGTCCTCCCTCCCACCTCTGTCTTGCTACCTCCTGCTGATACAGTCAGTCTGATCTGACTTCCACAGTTACCCTTCAACAGACACCCTCCCTGGCTTCCCTGAGAGATCAGAGACCCCATCACCCTGTCCTTCAAAGACTGAGCAGCTGTCCTTCAAAGACTGAGTTTTAGGCCCCTTTTTTAGATTATTCAATATCCTTCTCACATGGCCTACAAGGGTAGGGCCATGCTCCTTATATGCCAAGGCCCAGCACAGAACCTGGCACAGAAGAGAGAGCCCTCAGTGTTCATTGGTGGAAGTGATCATGCTCACACATGGGTAGGGGGCTGCCACCTTACACAGGGTCTTGTTCTGTCCCCCAGGCTGGAGTGGCCTCACAGCTCACTGCAGCCTCCAACTCCTGAGCTGAAGGGATCTTCCCGCTTCAGCCTTCCGAGTGGCTGGAACTACAGGCATACACCACATGCCTGGCTAATATAGATCTTTTTGTGTTTTGTAGCAATAGAGCCTCACTATGTTACCCAGGCTGATCTCTTACTCCTGAGCGGAAGTGATCCTCACACCATGGCCTCCCAAAGTGCTGGGATTACAGGCGCGAGCCACTACACCCAGCCTGGGACTCAGTTCTACCCTCAGTCATAAGGGGGAGATAACAGCTTGGCAAAGTCCCCGGTGGAAATCCCTGGATACCCATGGTGTGGAATAGTATCAAAAACACAGCAGGCACTCATGGCAGGTGGCATCCTGTGCCCATGCACTGACCCTGATATGGCGACATGGTCCCCACCTGGGAAAGCTCGCAACCTGGTGAGAGGGACACGGGGTTACCCAAGCAATGCAGCATTCACGTTTCACTGTTCTATCATGTGTTTTGCTGTTTTGTATTGTTTTTGTGTAATCTCATAGGTCAGAGGTCGGGACTCCCTGACCACTCAAGGCTTAGGGTACCTAAAGGATCCAGATGGAACTAGATCACAGTTTTCCCACTGTCCAAAGATGGGTGTTCAAGGTAGTGGACGTTTGGGATTAGAGATGGCCTGAGCGAACTTTCCACGGCTTCCCTGCAGGGCTGGAATTCTGAGCACAGGGAAGTCACAGCAGATCCATGGGTCTCTCGGTGGCTGAAAAGCCATAGCCTTGACCTCCTTTTGCCTCAGTTTCCACATTGGGAGAGAATAGGGGGGTGCTGTTGAGATGCATAATTATTACTCATTTGCAGTGAGCCTGGGGCTGCTGGGATGAAAGTCTTCATGTGTATCGTGTATTTTATTGTTATAATCACAGCAGACTCTGGAGAAAATTCAAAGCGATGTTTTATAATTCAAATTATAGAAGTTTCTTCGTAACTGGGAATAGCCCTGCCAAGAGCCTCTCAGTCATTTTCCCAAGAGGAAGTAGAATTCCCTGAGGGAAGCTGTTTTCCCCATTGGAAACGACCGCCTGACTCCACACAGGACAACTCGGTGACCTCAGCAGGGTGGGTCGCTGGTCTGTAGAGCAGAGGGAGGGATGAGCTGCAAAGCCAGACGGGGTGCACTTGGACCCTGTGAGGATCTGGATAACTGGACCTTGGTTGTTCCTGGGATGTGGGAAGTCATCCAGGAGACTGAGCTGGGCATTTCCTAGGGGGTGACATTTCCTCCAAGGATTAGACCAACTCCAGTGCCGGTAAGGGGTTCTCAGAGAGGGACAGAGGGGCTCCCACTAATGGCAGGGTGGTGATGGGAATGGGGACCTTTTCACTTGGGTTGAACCCACTTTGTGAAGGACCAGTGTCCCCTGACCTCATCCCAGGCCTGGTTAGTAAAGAAGGCTGCCAGCCTCTTTGCCCTGCTTCAGACAGGAATGCATTGAGCTGCAAGTAAAAGAAAAATCACTGTTTCTCACATAATGGGAACCTGGACGTAGGTGGCTGCAAGGAGTTCAGCAGTTCAATAATGCTAGTGCCACTGGTTCCCTTGGTCTTTCATTCGTGGCTGGGAGATGGCTGATGCCACCTCAGGCATCACCCTTAAACTCCTGGTAGGAGAAAAAAGGAACAGATGGTGCCAGCTGCACCTGTGCTGCCCCAAGAACTGCCTCGAGGCTTTTGCACAAGCTGTTCCCGCACCTGAGCATGCTCTTCCCTTTTCGTGATGCTGTCATCTCCCACCAATCTCAAGCTTTCCGTTCCCAAAGGGTCCCCCGTCATTCTCCTTCAGGAGCACTTTCAACAGCTGGGGTCAATTATTTGTACAAATATTCTTTTAATCTCTGTCTCCCCTGTTGGACTGTAAGGCAGGCCTACAGGCACAGGGGCTTGGCTCACTCTTGTGAGCCCTGGGTCCAGCACTGTGTCCAGCACACAGAAAGGTCACAAAGGGTGATTTCCATGATAAAGACCTGGGTATACCAGAATCTCTGGGCTGTAGGCCTCAGTTTCCCTGCTTACCCCTGGTGGGGACCTGGTCACTGGATAATCACTCATATGAAAACACAGGAGTCCCACAGTGTCCACACACCTGTCATGGGGGATGGAATGAGCTGGGGCTTAGGGCTCCACATGGCGTTCATAAAGTGCTGGGTTCCTGCCCACTGGGGGCTGGCATTTGCCTCCCACTTCAGGGAGGAAAATGATGGAGGCTGATCATGCGTGGCAATGCCCCGGAGCAGAATTTTACGGCATCCCAGAGAATGCACAGTCCAGCCAGCCGATGGCCGAGAAAACCGTGGTCATTCCCCTCCTTTTATAAGATGGTGATCAAGGCCCAGTTAGGGGAAGGGGCTGAACATGCCAGGCCTTCCCCTCCTGGATGCCGGCCACTTTCCCACACTCGTGCAACAAAGACTTGCCGGGCTCTGCTGTGTGCCAGGCCCTGGTGGGGTGCTGGGGATATACTCATGTGGGAGGCGGATCCCAGTCACACAGCACTCACAGGCTGGTGGGACAAAAACAGGCTACAAAGAACAAGGAGAGCAGAGACACACACTAGGCCGACCCACCCGGGGGGATGCCAGCTTCTGGAGCCCAAGGTAGGCTAGAAGAGCAGACATGTCTGACCCCCCCCATGCTCCTCCCCTATCTGACCCCCACGTTCCTCCTCCATCTGACCTTCTCATGTTCCTCCCCCATTTGATTCCCATGTTCCTCCTCCATCTGACCTCCTCTGTTCTTACCCCATCTGACCCTCCATGCTCCTCCCGGTGTGACCCTCCATACTCCTCCTCCATCTGACCTCCTCCTGTTCCTCTCCCATCTGACTCTCCATGCTCCTTCCTCATCTGACTCTCCATGCTCCTCCCCCATCTGACCTCCTCCTGTTCATCTCCCATCTGACTCTCCATGCTCCTCCCCCATCTGACCTCCTCCTGTTCCTCTCCCATCTGACTCTCCATGCTCCTTCCTCATCTGACTCTCCATGCTCCTCCCCCATCTGACCTCCTCCTGTTCATCTCCCATCTGACTCTCCATGCTCCTCCCCCATCTGACCTCCTCCTGTTCCTCTCCCATCTGACTCTCCATGCTCCTTCCTCATCTGACTCTCCATACTCCTCCTCCATCTGACCTCCTCCTGTTCCTCTCCCATCTGACTCTCCATGCTCCTTCCTCATGTGACTCTCCATACTCCTCCTCCATCTGACCTCCTCCTGTTCCTCTCCCATCTGACTCTCCATGCTCCTTCCTCATCTGACTCTCCATGCTCCTCCCCCATCTGACCTCCTCCTGTTCATCTCCCATCTGACCCTCCATGCTCCTTCCTCATCTGACTCTCCATGCTCCTCCCCCATCTGACCTCCTCCTGTTCATCTCCCATCTGACCCTCCATGCTCCTCCCCCATCTGACCTCCTCCTGTTCATCTCCCATCTGACTCTCCATGCTCCTCCCCCATCTGACCTCCTCCTGTTCATCTCCCATCTGATTCCCACATTCCTCCTCTATCTGACCTCCTCTGTTCTTTCCCCATCTGACCCACCATGCCCCTCCCCCATCTGACCTTCTCCTGTTCCTCCCTCATCTGACCTCATCCTGTTCCTCCCCAATCTGACCTTCCATGCTCCTCCCCGATCTGACCTCCTCCTGTTCTTCCCCAATCTGATCCCCATGTTCCTCCCCTGTCTGACCCTCTATGCCCCTTCCCCATCTGACTGCCTCCCGTTCCTCCCCTACCTGACCTCCCCCTGTTCCTCCCCAATCTGATCCCCACGTTCCTCCCCGTCTGACTCTCCATATTCCTCCCCCATCTGAACCTTTACGTTCCTCCTCCATTTAAGCTCCTTCTGTTTCTTCCCCATCTGACCCCTCATTTTCCATCTCCAACTGGTCCCCATGTTCCCCCCATCTGACCCTCATGCTCCTTCCCTGTGGGATCTTTAACATACTCACCCAGCCGGGCGCGGTGGCTCACGCCTGTGACCCCAGCACTTTGGGAGGCTGAGGCAGGCAGATCATGAGATCAAGAGATCAAGACCACCCTAGTCAACATGGTGAAACCCTGTCTTTACTAAAAATACAAAAATTAGCTGGGCATGGTGGCACACGCCTGTAGTCCCAGCTACTTGGGAGGCTGAGGCAGGAGAATCACTTGAACCTGGGAGGTGGAGGTTGCAGTGAGCCAAGACCACGCCACTGCACTCCAGCCTGGCAACAGAACGAGACTCCATCTCAAAAAATAAACAAATAAATAAATAAAAAGCATGCTCACTCTCACGAGGCATCATCTGGTCCCATGGCAGTGGGACCTAGAAGAACATTTCTGGCAAACGCTTTCTGACTTTAGTTCAAGACTTGAGAAGAAAATTCATGTCTTAAGTCATAGGGAAGAGTCTTAAGATATTTTCTATCCTTCACTCCCCAAACCCACTCTTCAGACGAAGCGTGGAAGGAAACTCAGAGTGCAGAGGAGTCTCAGCCTTTGGGAATGGGGAGGATGGAAGAAAAGCACTTTGGAGTCTTCTAGAAGTCAGCATCCACACACATGTTCTCACCGACAGAGACCTGGCATGGCACAGCTCCTAGGTTGTTGTGAAACCTCCACAGACGCCTGTTTTTCTTGTTGGGCTCATTTGCATGCAGAAAGACACAGGTGCGGGAGGTTTTGAAACTGGGCGAAGGAGCGCGGAACCCACACAAAGCCATGCCCAGTTTCCACTGGCAGCCAAGGATCCCTGCGGGGGATGTGGGGCTTCCTGCCACTGCCCTGACTTTCACAGCTTGAGAGTCACCTCTGGAGACTGTGTGTTAATTATTGGGGTTATTGCCTCTTCTGAAATCAGAGATGCTTTTATAACCTCTTCCACAGAGGACAGTCTGTCAGCAACATCTTGGGTTGTGCAACTGGTGGCGATGCTATTGTTGCCCCGAAGGGACTGCATGAATCTCATTAAGTGGAGAGGGTATCGCAAAATCTTCATCTCCACCCAGCGGCATTGTCTTGCCCTGCCCCGTTTACCCGGATTTATCCTTTGGTCTTCAGTGCACCTATTATTCACATTGAATGAAGTTCACAGTAGTCTGATTCCTTGCCCTGGACGTGCCTGTCCATTTAAGCCAGAAGGGGGCAGCGTTTTCCTGCCAAGTGAAAGGCTTTAAACGCTAGAGAATTTGGGGGGAGGTGGCGGTGGGGAGCTGTTCCAGGGCAGCAACGTCTAGGTTAATTGTCTGCACCACAGCAGTGTGATGAAATGGCTTTGCTAACCCTGCCTGACAGGTCTCCAAGAAGGTCGGAGGGCCCAGAGGGAATAACTGCAAAATCTACTCTCTCCATTCCTTCAACACACACCTACAAATCAGAGTAGGAAAGCCAGGTGCCCCTCTTGTTCAAAAAGAAAAAGATCCTTCAAGGCAAATGATAATAAATGTGAGATGGGGCACATCGAGATGGCTGAGAAATTCATCTGTGATTTTACTTTCTAATGCACAGGGAGAGGCTCAACAGCGTGATGGAGATGGTAGTAGACACCTGGCTTTGAAAGCAAATTCTGCAAAAGTGTGTGCTGGGCGAGGCCATCTCTCGGAGCCTCCATTTCTGCATCTGCAAAATGGGGATAACAAGAAGAGCAGAAATTCCAGAGTTGGATGGGAAATGAAAGCTCGGGCTCATGGGAGGTGCTAAGTGACTATTGTGCGTGCACGCGAGAGGTTAGATTTACGGGTTTCCATTTTCATTGCTCAGCATAGAACACTTTTTTTCAGGGTGCAGTCATACCCAGAACCACACAACACTGGCAATATGTGGGGGAGGCTTGGAGATTTTATATAATCTACTTAGCTTATCCTACAAATAAAAACACTGAGCTTATTTTGCAAATAAATGCAGCTTTAAGACGGATGCCCAGGCCTCCCCCTAAGTGTGTCAACAACATGTCTCCTAGTTAGGAATCCTGGCACTGTCCCTGCCGAAATCTCAGGGACATGGAAGCCGAGGCCCCAGGAGGTGGCAGGAGGATTCTCCACCCCAGGGCAGTCCTGAGAAATCTCCAAGGAGACCTGGAATCTGGTCAGGTTTGAAAGCCACTGGGTTTTGATCCTTGGGGAGAAAAGGAGGGAGAACACCAAGCTTCAGGGCCAAGGCCACTCTGCCCAGTGA
Source organism: Chlorocebus sabaeus (assembly GCF_047675955.1). NCBI lineage: Eukaryota > Metazoa > Chordata > Mammalia > Primates > Cercopithecidae > Chlorocebus > Chlorocebus sabaeus. Next base: position 7,222,037 of record NC_132905.1, read on the forward strand.
GCTTTGGGACTTCAGATTCCAGAGCCGCATCACTCACCCAGAGGCCTCGGGAGGTCCAAGTCATGCTGAGTTCTCAGGCTCCAGCCCTGTGCCGTAGCAGAAATGAGCTCAGGTCTCTTATCCCCATCTGACTCAAGGGGATAGAGTCTGATTTCCAAGTACAGCTTCTTTGGATGTGCCTGAGAGTTTGCCCGAGTCCCGCTAGTCACTAACAAACCAAGAAAAGCCCAAAATGGAGGGGGGAAGCGAACTCAAGGCACCACGTTGGCACCTGTGTCCCCACCCCCACCCCTATGCCTACCTCCCGCTTTCTGTTCAGCGGAGCATTTGCCAGGAGCCAGTTTCCATGGGACCCTCCTCACCACCCAGTAACGAAGATAGTGCTGAGACCACAGAGGAAGTCACGTATCTTGCCCAGGGTCACACACCCGGGAGGGGATGCAGGTGACAGGGAGGGTGTCATCTGGCACTGTTCTCTCCCTCAGCCTGTGGGTGGGGGATCCTGGGCGACTTACCTCACCTGACACTGAAAATCCCACTTGGAAGTAGACCTGCCTTCTGCGGAGGCTGGAAAAAGCAGTCCAAGATCTGAAGTGGGGGAAGGGAGCAACTGGAAAATTCCAAAATGAGCCCCTGTAGTTTGCTTGGAAGGCAGGACAATTGTTTTCTGCATTTGAAAGGCCAGCTCCCTGGCTTCTGCCTTCACTGTGGAGGGAGCAGACTCAGACTCAGCCCAGGCCCCTCTGCCTTCTGGAGGCCCAAATGGCGAGTGGGACCCTGTGCTGCCAACCTGAGGCAAAGGGAAAGTGCCTGGAAGGCACTCTGCTCCCCGGTGGAGTCTAAAGTGCTCTAGTGATCAGCTGAGGGTGGGAAACACTAGGCTTTGCTTTAAAAACAGACCCAGGACAGGCACAGTGGCTCATGCCTGTAATCCCAGTATGTTGGGAGGTCAAGGCAGGCAGACCACCTGAGGTCAGGAGTTCGAGACCAGCCTGGCCAACATGGTGAAACCCCATCTCTAAAAAAATTAGGCGGGTATGGTGGCACACGCCTATAATCCCAGCTACTCAGGAGGCTGAGGTGGGAGAATCACTTGAACCTGGGAGGCGAAGGTTGCAGTGAGCCAAGATCGTACTATTGCACTTCAACCTGGGTGACAGAGCAAGACTCTGTTTCAAAAAAAAAAAAATGAAAAAACAAAAAACAGACCCAGGATGGTGGAGCAGATGGATCTACATTTGGATTCTGCCTTCACTACTTAACTGTGCACTTCTGGGCAAATCAGAGGGCCTGGGCATGTGTCACCTACTCCACAGTGGGGCTGTCTCGGGCTGACACCTGACCACGCCTGTAATACACCTAGCCCAGATCATGAATAAGCATCAGCACGAATATTCCCACTCCTGCCATGCCTGGTTGGTAAGGCCCCAACCATAAATCATTATCGAGTGTTCTTTGAGGATTGGGGCTGCTCAGTGATGCTGGCATTCCCACAAACCTTTAAAATCAGAAGGGTCTACCTTGGAGGTGAGAGTCTGGACCTCTTGTTTCTGTGAACTGCCTTAAGAGCAACCTAAAATGCAGTTACTCCCTCAGCCTTCTTCAACAGGTGGATGCAGAGCCCTCAGCAGAGCCCTTAAACCTATTTTCTAAAGCGTTGGGAGAACTGGCCAGAAAGCCCAGCTGAGCCCACGGGAGAGCTTTGAAAAGAAAGCAAATGCTTCATTTCTTTACCATTATTAGTCTTACTATTCCTACTTTGTCCCCAGTAGAGAAGAGGAGGGCCCTGGACTGGCTCCAGGAGGGCACCGTCTGAGTGGCCCAGAGGAGTGGGGCGTGGGTGACAGACTCAAGGCCCAGCCATCTTGTCATCATTTTATTTCTTACCAGTGGCAAGACGGCTTCATTGCTGTTAGAACAAGAGCCCCCTCCCCTCTCTGCCCTTTTAAGCCCAGGGAAACACTTGCAAATATAGAGACAGAATAAACAGGGATTAGGACTCTTCCATCCAAAATCCCCAGAAAAGTCTTGGGTCTGAAACAACTCCTGTCCTTCTGCCCCATGACAGCAGCAAATGGGAAGCGAAGGGTTAAACCACTCTGGATGGTTCTGGTTTTGCCACTTTCCATGACAGGCCCCTATCTATGGGCCTGATCAGACCAAGTGCACCTTTGGACACAGGGCACCTCCAGAAAATGTGGTTAGGAGCTCTCTGCACGGAGATGAGAATACACACGCAAGGTACCAGCTGCTCTGATGTGGTAGAGAACTGGGACCCCAGGATGGCTTTGAGGTTAGGGACATCTGCATTCTCATCCCGGGTGGCAATGGCAGGTCACTGACCATTCCTGAGACTTCCGTCCATCAAAAGAGGATAACGTCTCCTTGGAATTGTACCCCTGGAACCTAAAGCCCTGTGAGGGCAGGCAGCTTGTCTGTCTTCCTCCCTCTTTGTTCCATCCCCACGGACTTAGAACTGAATCTAGCACGCAGTAGACACGTAATGGGCAATAAATGTCATCTGTTGAAGAGTGACTCTATCTGCTTTGCAGGGTGATTATGATTCGCCGGGATAAAACCTGTCCAGTGTCAGGTACTGAACAGGCGGCTCCTGTGGGCTGTTCCTTTCATTTTAAGTCTCCTTTGATGTAACCTCTTTGATCCAGCAAAGCATTGCCAATCTTAGATGAGATGGCATCTACCGGAGAGCTTTGGGGTGAGCTGCAAAATGCTCTTGAGAACTCTAAAGAGTTTTGTCTAAATACTTCTACCCTCCAAAGATCTGAACAGAGAATGTCCTGCTTTCATATACGTTATACCATTTCACCTTCACAACCCTATGGGATGGGAAGTGAATAGTGAATTTTAGAGATCCTAAACTATTTTATGTAGGCACTATTTTTCTGGACACTTTAGGATAACTTCCTCTTCTCCGATGTGGCCTCCCGTACTTCTTCTATGAGGGTTTTCCAGTGGCAAGAGTAGAATAGCTAGGCTGGGCGCGGTGGCTCACACCTGTAATCCCAGCACTTTGGGAGGCTGAGGTGGGCAGATCGCTTGAGCCCATGAGTTCAAGACCAGCCTGAGCAACATGGTGAAACCTCATCTCTACAAAAATACAAAAGTTAGCCGGGCGTGGTGGCACATGCTTTTAGTCCCAGCTACTCAGGATGTTTAGGTGGGAGGATTGCTTGAGCCCAGGGAGGTCAAGGCTGCAGTGAGCTGTGATCATGCCACTGCACTCCAGCCTGGGCCATGGGAGTGAGACCCTGTCTTAAGAAAAAAAAAAAAAAAAAGACTAGCATAGCTGGGTGGGATGACCTGAAAACTAATTCAGCTGTTGAGCTGATGCCATACATCCATTTACCCTGTCTTTAAAGCAGAAGGGACTCATAACTAGCATCACGTTTTAAACAGATAATAGATCGAGGGGAAGGGGAAATAAGGTTCAAAAAAAAGAAAATGCCATTGGGGAGAAAATGTGTAAAATCTGTGCTGCACAGAAGAGGAAAGGAGGCCGGGCGCGGTGGCTCACGTCTGTAATCCCAGCACTTTGGGAGGCCGAGGTGGGCGGATCACGAGGTCAGGAGCTTGAGACCACCCTGGCTAAAACGGTGAAACCCTGTCTCTCCTAAAAAATACAAAAAACTAGCCAGGCGAGGTGGCGGGCGCCTGTAGTCCCAGCTACTCGGGAGGCTGAGGCAGGAGAATGGCATAAACCCGAGAGGCAGAGCTTGCAGTGAGCTGAGATCTGGCCACTACACTCCAGCCTGGGCGACACAGCAAGACTCCATCTCAAAAAAAAAAAAGAAAAGAAAAAAAAAAAGAAAAAAAGAGGAAAGGAAGCCCAAATGGCCAGTAAATTCCATATAGAAAAACGAAATAAATTCATGGCATCAGGAACTTAAGAATGCAAAGGAAAACACTGGCAAAGATTTAAAAAAACAAAACCAAAATAACCCTTGAGCTGCTGAGGAGGTGAGCAGGGTCCTTCTGACACTGTGGAGGGATGGCGATGGCTGCAGCCGTTCCAGGGCACCTGGCAATGTGCACCTGAAGCTTGAAACATATACACCCCCAGGCCAGACATGGTGGTTCACGCCTGTAATCCCAGCACTTTAGGAAGCTGAGGCGGGCGGATCTCTTGAGCCCAGGAATGCAAGACCAGCCTAGGAAGATACTATCTCTACAAAAAAAAAAAAAACTTAATTAGCTGGGCATGGTGGTGCACACCTGTGGTCCTAGCTACTCGAGAGGCTGAGGTGGGAGGATGGCTTGAGCCCAGGAGTTGGAGGCTGCAGTAAGCTATGATTGCACCACTGCACTCCAGCCTGGGTAGCAGAGCGAGACCTTATCTCAAAAACAAACAAACAAATTTAAAAAAACTTCTTATCCTAAGGAAATGATTGATCAGAAAAGCAGGCAGAAATATAGATTTAAGAATATTTTCAGGTATTACAATAGCAGAAAAATAGTATACAACATAAATATCCAAACAGAGAACCCTAGAGACTTGGAAAACGTTAAAAAGCCATACCTTAGGCCAGGCGCAGTGGCTCATGCCTGTAATCCCAGCACTTTGGGAGGCCGAGGCAGGCGGATCCATCTGAGGTCGGGAGTTCAAGACCAGCCTGACCAACATGGAGAAACCCCGTCTCTACTGAAAATACAAAATTAGCCGGGTGTGGTGACGCATGCCTGTAATCCAAACTACTTGGGAGGCTGAGGCAGGAGAATCACTTGAACCTGGGAGGCAGAGGTTGCGATGAGCCGAGATCACGCCATTGCACTCCAGCCTGGGCAACAAGAGCAAAACTCTGTCTCAAATAAATACATAAATAAATAAGTCATGGCTTAAATTTAATCCCCTAAAAAACAGAAGACACAGATAGACAGGTAGTTTGGAAATAGCCGTAACCAAAATATTTATGTGGGTGATTTTTATTTTTGCTCAGTATGGTTTTTTTTTCTTCAAATTTTTCATATGAACAGATTTTGCTTTGTAATCAGAAAAAAATCATTAGTTGTTTTATTTTTAAAGTAATGCTATAGAGCAGTATGGTTTCAGCATTCACATTTATTTATTTGGAATTCACTTAGCAAAATAATGGAACTAACCTTGGCGGAAAGTCTGTTGGCCCTGAGACTTACCAGATTCCGCAGCTTCATCAGCACTAAAATAAAGCTCCTACACTCCTCATGCACGGACGTGTGTGCGTGTGCAATGAAACGAGTTAATCCACATAAAGGCAGTTAGCCACTGCCTGGCAACTACCATAGCCAAGCCCCGTTCGCTGCTTTTAGGACCATTATTGTTATTGTTGTTTCCAACGAGGAAAATAGATAGAAACACTATGGGAGCCCAGGATTAGGGAAGAATTTGAGAAGTCTTATGTATCCCAATGGAGACAAGGAATTGGATTGTCCAAAAGGGAAGGTCACGATGGGGCGAATAAATACCGGAAGACTTCACAGGGGACTGGAGGGAGGCTGAGAATCAGGTGTTTGGAGAAGAGTGAGAATAAAGTGGAGTAGATGGGGACAGGCTCTCGAGGAAGCAAAGCCGAGAGGTGCCATGGCCTTGGGCTGCCCACAGTGCCCGCCCTCAGGCCCTGTCCTGGGGCCAGACCAAGCCTTGCACCTGGGTCTCACAGGCACCCAACCCTACGCCCGGCCCCGCCCATGCTCTATAACTGCCCCTTGCTGATTGGACCAGAGCCATGTGCTGAGAAGCGATGGGATGTGCTGATTGGATCGGGGTGGGGCACTGAGAAGCAGTGGGTTGTGCCACCAATGCCCCCAGGGTGGGAAACCCAGAAGGGCCTGCAGGATGGAGGTGGGCGTGGAGGGATGCCCTGGGGCCGGTCAGGAGCCCTGGCCCATAGAGGCAGGGTACGACTTGGGGTTCTGAGGACTTACACACTGTGAGGGGTCCAAGGAAGTAATAACCCTCAGATTCTGTTTGGTAGAAATAATATCTAACATTTATAACCCGAGAAAGTCAGTTTATAGCAAAGGGAAAAAAAATGCAGATTCCCTGTGACAGTAACAGTAATAACACTGCCAGTCTCCTCCAGGAATGCATGCACTCCCATTTAATCCTCACGGTCATTCAGCCCTGAGGTATGACCAGCGTCTCCACCTTCAGCGCGGCAAAGGATCCAGGCTCCCAGCTGTTAAATGACTTGTTCAAAAGTCACAACCAAAAAATGGCAGAGCAGGGATTCGAACCCAGGCAGTCAGACCCCCAGGTCTGTGCTTGTAGCTCTTTCCTTGAACCCCAGCAATGTGCAATGTAGCTTTATAACATACCCCTGTTATGTGAGATAGCCATGGTGGCTCCATTTCTTACAACCAAAAGATGCAGATTTAAGCAGGGTGAACAGCAGGCATCGCCTTCAGGAGGGAGAGAGGGGTCCATTTTTTTAAAAAAAAGGGTGAAATAAACTTGGTTTACTCCTGCCTAGGGGGAGGGGAGGCTGTGTCAGGGTTGACTCCTGTGTTCAGTCGTGTGCTGGCATCTGAACGGAGAAGGAGGAGGCTGGGAACTAACCACTGGGCTGGGGAGGCTGGACTATTGGGTCCTGAAGGTTTTATTCGGGGCTGATTCCTGGATGTTTAAACACTAAATCCTGAGAGCTCAGGTGCTGTATTAGGCTAAATAATGGCCACCTAAAGATATTGGGTTCTAATCCCTAAAGATATTGGGTCCTAATCCCTAGAATCTGTGAATGTGACTTTGGAGAAAAAGGATCTTTGCAGATGTGATTAAGTTAAGAATCTTTTTGAGATGAGGGGATAATCTAGGCTTATCGAGATGGGCCCTAAAGGCCATCACAAGTGTCCTCAAAAGAGACAGACAGAGATTTGACACACACAGGGGAGGACGAGTAATGACAGAAGCGGATTGGATGGACTCAGCCACAAGCTGAGGAATGCTGGTAGCCACCAGGTGCTGGAAGACGAAGACACAGATCCTCCGGTAGAGCTTGCTGAGGGGGGATGGCTCTACTGAAACCTTGTGGTTCAGTTCAGTGTGTTAATCATGGTTTCTGATTGTGGCTTCCAGATCTGTGAAATACATTTATATTGTCTTAAGCCACCAAGTCTGTGGCAATTTGCCACAGCAGCCATGGGAAACTAATGCAGACACTAAGCACATGGGGGATGTTGTGGAAAGAGCATAGGATGAGAAGCCCAAGGATGAGGACTCACATCCTAGCTCTGCATTCTAGGGGGCCTGGAGCAATTATTTAGCTTTTTTTGGCCTTAGTCTTTTCATTCATGAAACGGAGTGGCTAATCTTGACTTGTATTCATCAGAGCCATTTTGGTTGCATGTGCCGGAACTCCAACTCCAACTGGCTTAAGTAAAAGATACCAAGCAGATCCACAAAAGGAAAGAAAAAAAAATGCTGCTGGCTTCAGGTACAGCTGGATCTAGCAGTTCAAAGGATATATCATTTCGTCTGTCTCCCATTTCCTTCTCTTTCACCTCTGCTTCTCTTGCAAGTTGGCCTCATGCTCTCTTCCTGCAGAGGGATTTCTCCCACATGCCTCCAGACTTGATGAAAACGAGCTCCATTTGTATATCTTCATAGTGTAATCAGCTCACATCAGTATGTAGAAATCCCAGGGAAGGCTCTGACTGGCCAGATTCATAACACATGTCTAGTTCCCGGTTCTAATCACCGTGACCAAAAGAATAGGGCATCAGGGTTGGCCTGGCCGGGGTCACGGGCCTCCCTGTGGTACAGGGTGAAGAGTGCCACATTGTCGTTGGTATCCACCAGAACCACACTGAAAGAGCACAGAGGGGTAGACCCTTCACGTCAGAGGTTGGGGTGCTCTTACCAGAAATGGGAAAGGGATGCAGGGCAGCCTAAACAACAGACGTCCACTGCGTTACATTGTGGAGCTGTGGCAAAGACCTACTGAGTTAGCACGGATGAGCACGTCCCATGATGTGTAATGACTGTAACATGTTCACTGTGACGTCTGTGATCTCAGCCAGCCTGACTCCACCCACATGCTCCCAAGCTCTTGGTCTCAGCACCATTCTCCACCTCTTTTTCCTCCCTGACAATCCACAGGCCTGGCCCTACAACAGAGCAATGGGAAGACTGGATCGGATGAACTGAGATGGATTCAGACTCCGGAAGAGCTTAGAAGCCCCAGGAGTTCAGCGTCAACCCAACAGAAGATAAGCAGCCACTGAAAGTTATGAGCAGGTGGCTGAGAGCAGTGGTTCACGCCTGGAATCCCAGCACTTTGGATGGCCAAGGTGGGCGGATCACTTGAGGTCAGCAGTTCAAGATCAGCCTGGCCAACATGGCAAAACCCTATCTCTACTAAAAATACAAAAATTAGCTGGGTGTGGTGGCAGGAACCCGTAATCCCAGCTACTTGGGAGGCTGAGGCAAGAGAATTGCTTGAATCTGGGAGGTGGAGATTGCAGTGAGCCAAGATGGCACCACTGCACTCCAGCCTGGACAACAGAGCAAGACTCCATCTCAAAAAAAAAAAAAAAAAAGAGAGTTATGAGCAGGGGACATGACATTTAAGTAGCAATAGTTTGGGAAATTTGGAACTCCCTCAGTATAACTCATAGTAAACATCATTTACATATAAATCTTGTGGGAGAGGCTCTGCTTGAGGGATGCTGTGCTACGATTTACCTTTCTTTGTGTTTTTGATGCAGACCATGAGCAAGCAGCTGTTCAGAGTTTTCAGAACTGACCTGAAGCAGCGGACTTTCATCACCAGGTGGCTTTCAGCTTAGGGGTTTCCATGTTTGAAAGCTCTCTCCAAAACCCAGAATCTCTTCTTCTCTCTGGTACCCATGTTAAGAGCAGCAAGAAGCGATCCATAGTTGCATAGTATTTCTTATGGGCCCAGCCTTACGCTAGAACTGAGCTAATACAGCAGCTACTAGCCACACGTGGCTCCTGAGCATTTGAAGTGTGCTGATCTGAATTGAGATGTGCTGTTCGTGTAAAATACACACACCAGATTTTGAAGACCTAGTACCAAAAAAATGTAAAATATCTAATTTTTATATTGATTGCATGTTGAAATAATAATCTTTTGAGCCAAATAAATTATATTATTAAAATTAGTTCCAACTGTTTCTTTTTATGTTTTGAGTGTGGCTATTAGGAAAGTTAAAAGCACACATGTGGTTTACATTCTCTTTCTATTGGATAATGCTGCGTAGACGATTCTACATGTATGGATTCTCTTTTTGATCATCAAAAATCCTATTGTATAGACGAGAAAATTGAGGCTTGGTGAGGATGAGGTGGCAGTGCCGGTAAGGAACAGAGCTGGAATAAGCCTCCAGACTGGTCTGGTTCAAAGGCTGATCTTCGCTAGGCATGGTGGCTTACCCCTGTGATCCCAGCACTTTGGGAGCCTAAAGCGGGCAGATCACCTGAGGTCAGGAGTTCGAGACCAACCTGGCCAAAAGGGTGAAACTCCGTCTCTACCAAAAAAAAAATATATATATATATACAAAAATTAGCTGGGCATGGTGGCACGCACCTGTAATCCCAGCTACTCAGGAGGCTGAGGCAGGATAATCACTTGAGCTTGGGAGATGGAAGTTGCAGTGAGCAGATTGCACCACTGCACTCCAGCCTGGATGGCAGAGTGAGACTCTGCCTCAAATAACGAAGAAAACAAAGGTTGGTGTTTTTCACTCCACACCAAGTTGTTGCCTCATAGCATCCATCTATGGTGCTGTAATGATGTACATGGTACACGGCTTGATGCTATGCTTCGGGCTCCAACTCACTTTGGCTTATTTTTATTTTTGCTCTGTTTTTGTAAACTTTGGCTTTTTTAAAAATAGGATTTATTGTCCTATATAATCCCCTGGGTTAGTTAAGAGGCTCCACAGTGTCACCCAGGTTCTGGGTTTTTCTGTACTTCCTCTTGCCCTCCACGTGTTAGTTTCGCCCAGGCTGGTTTTATCCTCCTGTTGTCAATCTCAGTGGTGCAGCTGCAGCTCCCAGCAGCACATCGTTGCATAATAATGGCAAAAAAAGACAGTTCATCTTTGTGGGACTCTCTCTGCAGGGAAGGAAAACCTTTCCTGGAACTCCTTAGGGCCTCATAACTCAAGGTGTGGTTCATGGACCAGGAGCATCAGTATCACCCGGAAGATCGTTAGAGGCGCAGAATCACGAGCCCCACCCCAGATCTGCTGAGTCAGAGTCTGCATTTTAGCAAGCTGCCCAGCTGATTGAGGTACTTGCAGTTCGGGCAGCACTGCCCTAGGAGGCTTCCCGTCAACGCTCATTGGCCAGGGCGGCATCACATGTAAATGCCCAGACCAACGCCTGGAGAGAGAAATGGAATTACCATAATTGGTTTAAAACCATCATCATTCACATCCCTGGGCTGGGGAGGCATCGCCTGCCCAGGACACAGAGGGCGAAGCCTGCTCCCCATGTGTGGGCACCTGGGTATGGTGTGTGGTGATGATGATGGGGAGGCGATCAGGAGCCTAACAATTTCTTGAAGGTTTACCGTGAAGATTAAATGAGATAAGGAATATGCAGTGACTAATACATTTACTCATTACTTTATCCAATCTTTTTTTTTTTTCAGTGCCACACTGAGGATACAGTAAATGAACAAGACACTATTCCTATCCTTCTGCATGGAGCTTACACCCTAATGAGGAGGACAGACCAAAAACAGGAAGAAAAACTCATATAATACATAGCATAATTACAATTGTCCAAGCGCCGTGAAAAAATGAAACAGGACTGAAGAGTGTGGACAAAGACAGGCTTCATTATAGTGCCCTCGCCGTGAAGAACTCACGTCAACAGAGATCTGGACAGTGACAAGGAGCTCACTGCTCCCTGAACCAGAAGGTGGAGATAGGAGTCACAGTCTGTGTGTCTCTGCTCCTCCACCCTGGGAGGGGGCCGCTCTCCTTACTGTAGTCATTCATCCCTGGCACAGTTGCATTACATCATGTGTTACTGGTCCATCTCTCCATCCTCTCTCCCATTGGACTGGGATCCCCTTGAATAATAAGGATATTGATTTGCTCTCTTTCATATCCCTAGCACCTCTCATGGTACCTAAAACATTGTAGGCTTTTAGCATAAATTTGCTAAGTGGATAAAGGGATGATTTATGCACGAATGATTTAAAATGTATAAAAGCTGGTGCTCAATGCTTTAAGGGACTTGAAGAACTTATCTGGGCCCACACTACATCTTTGGTTATCACCTCATTTTTCAGATGACACAGCTGAGGGTAAGGGAGCTTATGGAATGCTCCCACATCCTGCAGTGACAGGGTAGTGGTGAAGGTGAAGAGGAGCATTCAGTACCCTTCTTGACCTCTTGTAGTGGGCTCCATTGCCTCCATGTTGACCTCATAGAAGATGTAGAAATCTGCTCTTCCATGTCATTTGAAGAGGATCTCTGCCTCCTCACAAGGCTGGGAGACATGAAGTAGAGGCAAAGAAGTAGATAGAACAGGCTCATCACAAGTTGATCATCCTGGTCATGTGTATGGTTACTTATTGCTGTGCAATAAATTACCCAGAACTTAGTGTCCTAAAATAGCAATAAACATGTATATTCTTCCAGTTTCTATGGGTTAGAAATATAGGAGCTCTTTAGCTGACTACTTCTGACTCAGGGTCTCTCATGAGGTTGTAGTCAAGAAGTTGACCAAAGCCACAGTCATCTGAAGGCTTGACTGGGGCTGGGGGATCCACTTCCAAGGTGATGTCCAAGGTGACTGACAAGTTGGTGCAGAGCTTCAGTTCCGCCCCATGCAGGCCCCTCTACAGGCTGCTTAAGTGTCCTTACAACATGGCAGCTGGCTTTTCCCACAGTGGGCAATCCAAGAAGGAGAGTGCCAGCAGAAGCTGTATTGCCTTGCATGAGTTAGTCTTGCAAGTCACAGATGATTATTTCACCATCCAGCCTGGCCCACATTGAAGGGGAGGAATCCGTTTTCACCTTCTGAATGGAGAATGTTAAAGAAATGAAGAACAGCATGTTAAAGAAATCAAGAACATATTCAAACATGCTTAACTGCTTCCCAAGACCAGCCATTGGCTTGTCCATCCCTAGCCTAATGATGGTCAACTGGTTTGCCAGAGCACACTGGTAGACCAGAAACTCATGCCACTTGATGATGATCAATCTGTGGCACACGCTTTAGCCACATACTATGTCAACAATATCTTTTAGCTAATGCTTGTGAAGTGAGGATCTGAGGTTGAACAGCCTCTGGGGTGGCAGTCCCTCCTAGGTTGGGAGCAGAAGAGAGGCTCTTAGGGCCTAAGTTCCCTCTTTCATCTCCAATAAACGGAGACACCCCTCCTTTCCTTTTCCCAGCCACAACCTTCCAGGCTAAGAGACTGCTTTGCAGAGGAGACTTCCCTATCCTTATCTGCCTTTTGGAGGAGACAGAGCCAAACTTGGCACGTTATCTATACACTCCGTATTTCCCAGACTGCCCTTGGTAGTGCCACTCATCTCGGAGCCCTGGAGAACATTCATTGCTCTGTGGACCTTAAAATCCGGCACACTGTCAAGCTGGACCCGCCAGTCTACCCAGGGTATGAACTGACGCAACATCTATGGAGGACAATTAGGCAATAGATTTCCTAATGAAAAAGACACACATCCTTTGGCCCAGCAATTCCACCTTGAATAATTTATTATCCCACAAACACACTCCCACTTGTGAGACATATGTGTGTACAAAGATAGGCATTGCAGCATTGTTTTTGGTAGAAAGAGACTGAAAACAATCTAATTGTCCATCACTGGGGGCTGGCTAAATAGATCGTGACACATCCATTCAATGGAATATTCCAAGGCTGTTAAAAAGAGAATGAGGCTCTTTTTTAAATACTAAAATGGAGCTAGCTTCAAGATACATTGTTAAACAAAATAAGCAATATGAAAAACAGTGTGCATAATTTGCTGTAATTTATATAAAAAAGAAAATAGAAAGATTCTATCTATGTGCAAATTTACACACACAGAGTATCTGAGAAAATGAGAAACTGGGAGTAACAGATTGAATCATATGAAACTGTCCTTTTTTTTTTGGACCAGTTCGTACTCTATCACCTAGACTGGAGTGCAGTGGCACAATTATGGCTCATTGCAGCCTTGACCGCCCAGGCTCAAGTGATCCTCTCATCTCAACCTCCTGAGTAGCTGGGCCTAATGATGCACCACCATACCTGGCTAATTTTTGTACTTTTGTGGAGATGAGGTCTCCCTTTGTTGCCCAGGCTGGTCTCAAACTCCTGGGCTCAAGCCATCCTGGGATGACAGGTGTGAGCCACTGCATCCAGTGAAACTGCCATTTTTGTTGGTGAAAAACAAGTAAATATTGAAATGTCATGTGGGTTACCCTAATAGTAACAAGTGGTTGCCTCTGGGTGTACAGGAGCAGGGAGGGAAACTTATTTCTGTCATAATAGCTTTTTCTTTGCCTTTGAAATGTTGCACCCATATGCATGATTTAGTTATTTCTAGAATTTCTATCTCATTTAGTTTTTTTAAAAAAATAGATGCTCAGAGTTTCATCCATTTGAATAACCATTGCAAAGATTGGAGGTTCCCATTGTGATCAAATAAACAACGTCATCTTGAAATTCCATAGAGATATTTTTACTTGCCTATTTGTTTTTCGTTGTTGTTGTTTTTGTTTTGTTTTGCTATTTGAGTCAGAGTCTCTGTTGCCCAGGCTGAAGTGCAGTGGCATGATCTTGGCTCACTGCAACCTACACCTCCCGGGTTCAAACAATTCTCCTGCTTCAGCCTCCCAAGTAGCTGGGATTACAGGCATGTGCCACCATGCCTGGCTAATTTTTTTTTTTATTTTTAGTAGAGACAGAGTTTTGCCCTGTTGGCCAGGCTATTCTCAAACTCCTGATCTCAGGTGATCCACCCGCCTTGGCCTCCCAAAGTACTAGGATTACAGGCGTAAGCCACCATGCCCGGTCTACTCTCCTATCTGTATTCAAACAGAAAAAATAACTTCTTGCTTCAAATTTAATTCAGAGGGGAAATGCAAACTGAGCCAGAGATTTGTCATTGGAAGAGGAACCTGAAGGCAGAAGAGCAGTAGGTTATTACAGTGAGGAGGGTGACCTCAGGGAGCCGTCCTCTTTAGGACATCCACTCTCTCTGGGGAGCACAGGTCTCTGGGGGCAGGGCCCCCAACCTTGCCTTGCATGGCCTTCAGAGATGATGCACCTGGGCTATCTACATCTCTCTGGGACTCAGAGCTTGGCCTCCATCCTGGGATGGCAGAGGAATCCTGAGGTTGGGCTGGTCTGGCAGGCCCTCTCTCTTTGCAACAGGGTCACTAATCTAGGACCCTCCCACCTGCTTCTAATTTATTCATTAATATTCTGAAGTTCAAATGCGAGCCCTCTACTTACGCATGTTGGAAATTTTGAAATTGCCACTTTGAGTAATTATGTTTATTTCATGAAAAATAAGGTTAAAAGCAAAGTGCAAACAAATGACCTAAGAGCCCTGTTGAGTGAAACGTGGGATCATCTCTTTTCTCCGACACGTTCAATTCATTCTGTTCTTCAGAGGGCTCTTCCTGATGGCTTCGATCCCTGTCAGCAAGGGGGCGGTTAGCAGGCGCCCTCAAATGCCCTCAGTGAGGGGAGGAATCAGTACAGCCCTCTTTTGGAGGGGATGTTAACGTTTTATAGCAAACGTTTAAATGCCTATACTTTGATCCAGCAATTTTGCTGGAATCTGTCCTGTCGTAATACTCAGATGTGTGTATGCAGATGCAGGTGTGAACAAGCAGTTGTGACTTTGATTGTTACGCAGAAAAATTGGAAACAGCCCCAAATATCTATTAATGGGGAGTTCACTAAGTTCCAGCACCTCCATACTCTCGCATCTGGTGTAAAAAGTGAGGGTTAGGGATGCCTGAGCTTAAGCCTCAGGATGCCACTCTGTGACAGCTAAGAGAAAGTTCAGCAGAAGAGCCCCGTACAGCTCCATCCATCTAGACCATGGTTCTCATCTGGGGATGACATTAGGCTCCACGGGACATGTGGCCACGTCCGGAGACATTTTTAGTTGTCACAACTAAGGGTCGGATGCTGTGGTATCAGATGAGTCGAGGCCAGGAATGTTGCTGAACATCCCACAGTGCACAGCACAGCCCCGCAAGACAGAGAATTAATCAGTCCCAAAATGCCATTAGTACTGGAGCTGAGAAACATCTACCCCTATAGCACAATCCTTTACATGTTCTGAATCCTCAGCGAATGTTTGTTGAATGAATTCATGACATTTACTTACTAAAAACACTGTGTGTGAATGTGATACTGATGAAATGATGAGCAGCTGAAGAGGAGTAAGTCACAGGTATGGGATACTTCGATGTCTTACCTTCCTCACTTTTGTGTCATTGGCTTCTTTTTTTAAAACAAAAAGTAGCTTTCATATCAAAAATGTAAGGAGTGAAGGAAGGAAGGAAGGAAGAGAAAGAGGGAGGGAAGGAAGGAAATTTTTAAATATCCACTTTGCATGAGAAGGCATGAATGGTACTCTGACAGAAGCCAACCTTGGGTCAATTACTTCAATTGTTCTGCCTCTACGTTCTCAGCTTTTAAATGGGCATAATAATAGTGCTCCCCTCTCTGCATGTTGTGAAGACTAAATCAGTTAGCCCACGGATGCAGTGAGAGCTCAGTAGATGACCTCGTCCTCACTGTTGTTGACAGGGGACCCTGAATGTCTTTTTTTTTTTTTTGGACAGAATGTCGCTCTGTTGCTCAGGCTGGAGTACAGTGGTGTGATCTCAGCTCACCTCAACATCCTCCTCCTAGGTTCAAGCAATTCTCCTGCCTCAGCCTCCCCAGGAGCTGGAATTACAGGTGCACACCCCCACGCCTGCCTAATTTTTATATTTTTAGTAGAGACGGCATTTCACCATATTGGCCAGGCTGGTTTCAAACTCCTTACCTCAAGTGATCCACCTGCCTCAGTCTCCCAAAGCGCTGGGATTACAGGCATGAGTCACCACACCCAGCTCCTAAAATGTCATTTTGATTTCTGTCCACAATATTCTCCAGGCCCTTGGCTGACTCAGGTTCAAGGAGGGTCTGTGTTGATTTCTGGAGTGGTTTGTGCAGGCACATTTTGGGGGCCAGCGGGCAGCTGTAGGGCCCCAGCAGGTGAGTGGTGGCCTTGCATTTGCCCGCGTCTACACTGGCACTGGCCCGGGTGAGAGCAGCCTTGGCCTGTCTTTCTCTGCTTTGCCGCCATCTACCCCTTGGGCCTGCGTGGGGTTAATGGAGCATAAATGCAGTGGCCAACAGGCAGAGGGCTGCTGGCTCTTCACGGCAGGGCTCTCAGCTCACGTCCTGAAGTTCCACATATCAGGAGACCCTCGACCACATTTTTCCTGGCTCAAGGCCCCCGTTTTCACCTCGGTCCGGGAACCCCAGGAGCTGCAAAGGCGTTTTCTAACAGAGCGTTGTCCTGGGAGACCGAAAACTTTCTAATCAATGCAAAACGGAGACAGAGAGCAGAGCTGGACAAGAAGCCTGCTACCCACCCCCCACTCCCCCACCATGTTAGCCCTATTTAGCAGCAAATCCTTAAGCCAGCGCTTGTAAAAAGCAGCTTGTTTGGGCCTGACCCTCCCCATTCATGTAATGTGATATTGCACGCTTGGCCGACCTCGGCAAGCAGCTAAACATATGTCGTCAGCTGGGCGCTGCTGCCCCTCTATTAAGATGGTTCTGGAAGCATATGTGGGAACTGGCCTGCCCTGGAGACTCGAGGGAAAAGGCAGGAACACAGGCAATTAGAGGGAGCCACCCCACCCCACCGACAGGCCGCAGGAGGAAGTTCAGGGATGCATCTCATGGGCATGGAAACAATTAGGGTCAACAAATAGTCGTAGAAAAGGAAACTTTAAAAAATAGAAACCTGGTTAAATGACCCAGTAAACACCCTCCCCTGCCCCTACTCTCCCCTGCACGGGGGCTGCATCTGCACTTCACGTGGACAGTCTTCCCTCCCCGCCTTGGATAATGACTTCCCTTTGCAATTTCCTGGAGGAAGTTGTTGAAGGGCTCTTCTAGGGATAAAATAAGCCAGGGTGATTCTTGATTTTCAGTCTGAAGTCTTTTTTCCCCTCCCAGTCCAATCTCCTCATTAACCAGGGTCAGCAGGGGAGAGAGAAGTTCAGGCTGCAAATGTTTCACCTCCCCAGAATGGGGTGGGCTGGTCCTGAGTTGCGGCTCAGGGTGGGGGACGTGAACCGGCCAGCTTCCTTGACCAGGGTAGTCACTGTTGGGGTCAAGATGAGAAACCCTCCTTTCCTGCCATTCTGCTAGTTAGAGTAGAACAGCTACCACTTGGGAAGCACTTTCTAGAAGTTCCTGACCTGCGCTGTCCAACACAGAAGCCACCAGCCACACGTGGCAACTGAACCCATGATGTGTGGCCTGTATGATGGAGGAACTGAATTTTTAAAATGTTGTTTAATTTAATTTATTATTATTATTATTATTGAGATGGAGTTTTTCTCTTATTGCCCTGTGGTGGCACGATCTTGGCTCACTGCAACCTCTGCCTCATGGGTTCAAGCAGTTCTCCTGTCTCAGCCTCCCGAGTCACTGAGATTACAGGTGTGCACCACCACACTCAGCTAATTTTTGTATTTTTAGTAGAGATGGGGTTTTACCATGTTGGCCAGGCTAGTCTCGAACTCCTGACCTCAAGTGATCTGTCTGCCTCAGCCTCCCAAAGTGCTGGGATTACAGGCGTGAGCCACTGTGCCCTGCCAAATGTTGTTTAATTTTAAGTAATTTAAACTCAAAAACTGGCAATTCAGTTACTGGAAAACTTCCAAGAATGTGGAAGGTGTGGTGATCTGCCTTTTCAACTGTAAATTTCATAACATTCAAACAGTGATAAATATTTTCATTGAAAATTTAGTGCCTGCATTGAGCTGTGCTATAAGTAAAAAATGCATACGAGACTTCAAAGAAAATTTAAAGAAATTAAAGAAAAAAGTAAATACCTTGTTTATGATTGTATATTGATTACACGTTGAAATGGTAATACTTGGTACATATGGAGTTAAATAAACAACATCATTAAAATAACTGTCACCCGGATTGTTACATGACAATGTGAATATATGTAACTCTACCGAGCCATACACTTAAAAATGATTAAGACGGTAAATTTACTGTAATGTGTTTTTACAGCAACAAAAAAAATCAGTTACATGTTTCTTCTTTGCTTTTTATAATGTAGCTACTAGAAAATATAAAATTACCTCTGTGACTGGCATTGTATTTCTTTTGGACCTTCCTGAAAAGCACATGGTCTCCTCGAATCCATCAGTAATCCTTCCAGCTAGGTCTGTGGACAGCGTCCCCTCCTCCAAGGCATCTCAACCTGCTTAGGCAGAGAAAGAAGTAGGATAGTGCCTATTAAGAGACTTTAAATGGGAAGATCCAAGGAAATAGTTTGAACTGGAATCTGGAGGTCTTGCTCTGCAAGCCCTTTCTGCTTTTCTATACCAGGGGAAGACACTTAGAGAGAAAGGTTCACGGTTTGGGACTCTGAACATGCAATCTGCCCGGCAACTGTCTGCCAGGCTAAGAAAACTCAACTACACTTTAGAAGCCCCAAGTCTGACGGTCTCTCCACCCCTCATCCACTCCCACTTCCTCCTCCGCTAAGCTTGTGAGAGACGGCGCTCTAGACTCAAACAAGAACATCCTTTCTTCCCTGGGTGTTTTGGCAGAGTCCTCTGCAGGTATCAGAAGGGAGAATATTTCCCTCTTCCTCAGAATGTTCCGGGGCTCGGAGAATATGGAGCTGCAGGACCCAGAGAAGTCGTTTCCATTCCAGGCTTTGCAGCCTGAGAGAAGTGAGTTCAAAGCCTTGCCCTGCCTCCCTGCCACTTGCACCTGCATGACCGTGGCCAGCCTCATGGCCTCTCCAAGGTTCAATTCCTTAATCCATAATATGGGGAAGATAAGAATAGCTACTTCAATGGAGTGTGAAGAAAAAAAAATAAATAAGCAGTTTGTGCAAAAGGCTTAGCATGCGCCTGGCCTTGCAGCCCCTGCCCCAAATGACAGCAAGCTTCTGGGCGCTGGGCTGTCGGTTGCTTCCAGCAGGGTCCATATCTGCCAGTGCCTCATGAGCAGCGTGGAGAAGAATTACTATCTAATTGCCGTGCTCAGCCGCCTCTCTCCGGTATTTTCAAGGTCTCTGAAACCCCCCTGCGCCAGTCCCCTCAGTTCATTCCAGCCATCCCAAGTCAGTGGTTGGCTGGGTCGGGGGCAGACAGGAGAGATGGTGACAGGAGGTAACCTCAGTCAGCCACCTGTACCTGCTCTCCTGCAAACTCCCCGCACACAGGGACATGCAGCCTTTGGGGCTGGAGTGAGCCCCAGGCTAAGCAGAAGACACATCTGGGGTTGGAGCTGCTGGGACTGTGTGTGTGGCCCAAGGTGAAACCTGGCCCACGGTGACAGTGACACACTGTGACAGCTGTCACAACTCCTCTAGGGTCATCCTGCCATGAAGCCGCAGAGCAGAGGAGCGATGACTAGGGTTGGGCACAGAAGATGCCTAGAGCACGCGGGCGCGTTTGGTTTACATATCCACTCATTTCACTCCGGGAATGATCACAGAGCTTATCCTTCACGCCAGGTGCAAGGCCAGGGCAGGGGACTGTTACGAGCAAGCTGGGTGGGATCCCTGCCATCCGGGGGCTTCATGGAAGATGACGAACCTGCAGTTTTCATCAGGACAACTTCAGATTGTGATAAGTGCTATGGTTGAAATGGGCAGGATGATGCGGAGTAGCCACAGGGCAGGCCAGTTTTCACCAGGACGTTCACCGAGGGCTCTTGGGAGAGGGAGCTTTGGAACTGGACTTGAAGGTCGGGGTTAGAAGGCAGCCAGATGAAAGGCAGCCTGTCGGGAGCCATTTGGGAAGAAGGAATGAGAAGACTCACGGGTTTCCCAGGGAGAAGCCATCCTGACAGTGAGACTGCAAGTGAAGTGGAGTCTGGGTTTGGGGTTTCTCAGACTGAAAAACATTTTCAGAAACAATCTAAGGACTCCAGTTTTTCTGCCATAGGCAATTTCAAAAAACTACAGTCATCCATAACATAAATAGGAAATCCAACAAAGTACTGAAATATTCCACTACTCGGAGGCCTTTTATACATTGTTATTATTTGTTTATTTATTTGTTTGTTTGTTTATTTATTTATTTTTAAGACGGAGTCTTGCTCTGTCACCAGGCTAGAATGCAGTGGCACGATCTCAGCTCACTGCGACCTCTGCCTCCCGGGTTCAATTCTCCTGCCTTAGCCTCCCAAGTTGCTGAAATTACAGGCGTGTGCCACCATGCCCAGCTAATTTTTGTATTTTTAGTAAAGACGAGGTTCTATCATGTTGGCCAGGATGGTCTCGATCTTCTGACCTCAAGTGATCTGCCCACCTAGGCCTCCCAAAGTGCAAGGATTATAGGTGTGAGCTACTGCGCCCAGCCATATATATTTACTTTTAAAAGTAGCGACTCACTCTGTCACCTAGGCTGAAGTGAAATGGTGTGATCCAGCTCAGGAGTCCTTGCCTCCTGGACTCCAGGGATCCTCCCGCCTCAGCCTTTCTAGTAACTGGGACTACAGGTGCACCGCCACCAAACCTGGCTAATTTTTATTTATTTATTATTTTTTTGTAGAGACAAGGTCTTTCTCTCTTGCCCAGGCTGGTCTCCAACTCCTGGGGTCAAACAATCTTCCCATCTCAGCCTCCCAACGTGCAGAGATTACAGGTGTGAGCCACGGTACCCAGCTGAGACCTTTGATTTTGGAAATATCGCTCATCAATGCATTTCGCTATGATTTTGCTCTGTTTCTGGCTATCCCTGCTTTGCTGGTGCCTTCACTGTGTGCACTGCAGCTGAGGAACCCGGGATGGGTGTGGACACTGGGGTGCAGGGAGAAGCACTCCCTGCGTGGGACTGCACACCTGGGAGAGGCTTTGGCCCAAACACCAGTGGAAGATGCGCTGACACCACGGGGCTCCGATGCCATCTGTGGAGAATGAGACATGCCCGAGCCAATTCCCACCCCGGATACCTCGAATGCTGCTCCCCTCATCGCTAGACAAGCTGTCCCCGTCAGCAGGAGAGAAGCGAGGAGTGGCCGTGACTGACAATCGCGAGGCAGGGCAGTGGCCCCTGCGCCAACTCATTCACAACACCTGTCATCACGTGCTGTCAGCAGCATGCTCAGTTAGGATTTAATTTATGCCTCGCGTGTCGTGAGCCAGCACAGACTGTTTTTAAGCCATCACATGGACTCCTGTTGATGAGCCGAGTTTCTTTGACAGGTGTTTGGGTTGGACTGACTGGGAGGCTCCCTGAGAGCCTTCCCGTCCCTCATCCTGGGTGGAAGTGGGCAGTGGGGAACTCAAGGCTGGGAAACTAACAGCAGAGCTGGGAGGGGGGAGGAAGGAAAAGGGCCACCTGCGGTTTGGGCAGCTCCCCCCCACACAGGCCACTGTAAGGCAGATCCTCTGACAGTCCACTGAGTTTCCAGAACTGCCTTCATTCCTCAGCCGTCTGAATGTGAATTTCTGTACTGTGCTTAGGGCCAGATTCTCACTATGTCTCAGCCTCACGTGGTGGCTGTAAATAATCCTGCGCCTATATGCACGGAGATGTCAGTACATAATTGATCTTTTGAAAAACGCCAGCCGATGGAAGTGTGTGATTTACCTTTGACAGCCCGTGCCCACATGTGAAATGTAAAGCGGGAGCCTCTGTGCTCTTAGCTAGGCGCCATATTTTGCAGATGTTCACGGGAGGAGAGCATTGGAAGGCCATGCTTTTACAATTCTAAGTGAAACTCAAACGTTCTATGTTTCAATTTGTTTCCTTTTTGCAAGAACCGATTTTCTGTTTTAGGTAGTTTTTTTTTTTCTTTTGTACTCAGTGTTGCAATCAAAGAACAATTTTTGCACCAACTAGTTGTCATGTGATGGTAAAAGACATTAAGGAAATATACACACTTCCTTTAGATGATACAAGTTTACAAATGAAAAGAAAAGGGAATCCAGAAAAGTAATCAACTTGCCTAATGCCTCAGTCACGCTGCTCATTTCCCAGAGCCGCTCTAACACTTCACTGAAAATTTCATAGACTAAAACAACACTAGAGTATTATCTTCCCATTCTGGAGGCCAGAAGTCTGAAGTGTATCTCACTGGACTATAATCAAGGGATCAGCAAGGCTGTGTTCTCTTCTGGAGGTTCTAGGGAGAAGCTATTTTCAGCTTCTCGAGGAAGCTCTGCCCACCTTGTTGCCTCTCAGGACTTGCCGTAACAACTGGACATCAGCTGGGCACGGTGGCTCATGCTTGGAATCCTAGCACTTTGGGAGGCTGAGGCAGAAGGGTTGCTTGAACCTAGGAGGTCAAGACCAGCCTGGGAAAC
The DNA here is from genome assembly GCF_047675955.1 of Chlorocebus sabaeus. NCBI lineage: Eukaryota > Metazoa > Chordata > Mammalia > Primates > Cercopithecidae > Chlorocebus > Chlorocebus sabaeus. Next base: position 7,244,556 of record NC_132905.1, read on the forward strand.
ATGGTGAAACCCCGCCTACACAAAAATTAGCTGGGCATGGTGGTATGCACCTGTAGTCTCAGCTACTGGGGGGTGTGAGGGGGTGGTGCTGAGGTGGGAGGATCACTTGAGCCCAGGAGGTGGAGGCTGCAGTGAGCTGTGATCACATCACTGCACTCCAGGCTGGGCAATAGAGCAAGACCCTGTCTCAAAAAAAAAAAAAAAAAAAACAAAAAAAACAAAAAAAAAAAACAAAAAAAAACCCTAGACATTCTTGGCAGTTGACAGTGACATTGGACATCCAATACTCACCAACATCTGGTCTTTTAAATTCAAAAGGAATAAGAGTCTTGAGCCTGTGGTTTGAAAAGCAGACCCAAGCCATCCTTGTTTGTCACAAGTCCTCCGAGAATGTGTGTGTTTGCATTTCCTTGCTCTTCCCTTGAAGAATGCCGCTTGCAGAGTTCCTGTTTCCAATTATCAGTGGCCAGTCCAACCACCGAGGCTGAGTGTATCAGTTTCAGACACATCAGAATATTTGAATAATACCACTTGCTATGAGTGGCATCAAGAAAAATCAACAAAAAGCTACATTAAACAGACAAGTCAATTCTTCATTTAGGAGAACGCTCTTTAACACTGCACAGAATGCTTCCGATGTCCAGCGAGTGGTTTTTCCGTTGCAAACTGGCCAACTCTTGCTTTTCTACTTTTTAATGTTTGGTCAATCTAGAGCCACCATAAGTGAAAACCACCCTTTGTTTGAGCAGGGGCAGGTTGCAGGGCCTATTGCCGTTTCATCTGTACCCCAGAGCACCTCACACACAGGCAGTGGTGTGGAGGACCGAAGCCATGTGCAGAGGAACCACGCCAGAAGACCAGATATGGACAGAGGGAGAAAATCCCGAAGTTGGGTTTGCCTGGCTGGAAGGCCAAGTTCATGATCTAATCACTCCTTTCTTCATTGTGTGAGGATGACACTCCTTCATTTCTATCACTTTCCTTCTTTCTTTCTCTCTTTTTTTTTATTTCTCCTTCCTTCTCTCTTTTCTCTTTCTTCTCCTTCTCTCTTTCTTTCTTCTCTTTCTCTCTTTCTTTCTTCTCACAGAGCCTTGCTCTGTTGCTGAGGCTGGAGTGCAACAGCATGATATGATCATGGCTCACTATAGCCTCGATCTCCTGAGCTCAAGTGATCCTTCCGCCTCAGCCTCCTGAGTGGTTGGGCCCACAGGCACATACCACACACACACCCAGCTAGTTTTTTTTTTTATGTTTATTACTTTTGACATTACAAAAGAAAGCATTCGTGTTCTTTGTGAGTATCTTTTAAAAAGAATGTGACGCTTATGAAGAAGCAGGTACCTTGAGAGAGATTTAGAGGCTGCATGTAGTCCAAAACCCAACCCTGCAAGCCACTTCCCCTGTAAACGTTGTTCTTCTTGTCTGTAAAATGGGGATTAATAATGGCCTCTGTCCCTGGGGGTTGCAAAGGAAGATTCAATCAGATGCATCTGAAGACTTTGTATGTCACAGCACTCTACAAATGGTAGTTTAAAAAATATTCTCATTATATTATTTCAGATTGGAACAGTGAGTACCCTATTAATTACCCTTCTTATTTCTTAACAGGCCAATTTACTTAGTTACTATGTGTGCATTTGTTACATTTTCGCCATTTATGAATACAATTCCGCAAACCACATTCTGTGATTTAAAAACCAGCAATAATTTAGCAGAGCTCGGTGAATTCCAGCTGAGGGGTTAGGGGCTTGGGGGAAGAGATTTTGTTTGTTTATTTGGTTTCATTCATTGCATGTCTTCCAAATAAGTATAACCAAGAATTGTTTTGACCATTTCTGTTTCAGGATTTGATTTAAATACAGATTAACCTAGAGGGTAATTTCAGCCAATATCAGAATCACGCATTGCTTGACTTGGAAGTCCCACATCTGAGGAGGCACCCTGCTGAAACGTGTCATTGACATGTGCCTGGCTACACATTTTCTGCAGCGCTCCAATAACTGGGGACCGCGTGAAGAAGAAGAAAGAATTCGCAGTGAAGAGGATGTGTGCTTCCTCCCTGCAGAGAAAAAGAGAAATTTGATCTGGGTACCATGAGCAGCAGAACACGGGGTGGTTAACACCATGGTCTTCAGAATCAGACATTTGCAGACTTCAACCTTAGCCACACTGATTTTTGCTTGATCCAGCTAAAGGCACTGACCCTCTACTCGGAGTTTGCAAATCATAGGCTGGCAGCCTCAAGGATAGGCCAGCTGTCTCCAACCACAATCCCAACAGAGAGGCCTGATTGGCCCAGCTGGGGTCAGGTGCCCACCTCCGGACCAATCACATGTGTCCTGAGTCAGGTGCTTGCCTCAGAAACGTGGCTGCAGGTAGATGGTGGCTGGGCTTGCCCCCCAGAGGGTGTGCCCCTCACAGCACTAGCACATCAGGACCCCCTGCCTGTACCCAGTTGGGCCAGGAGGAGCACCCTAAGCCTAGACTGAAACTGTCTAGATTTCTAATGTCCTATCTTATCAATCCCAGGCACTTGCAAATTTGCTGAAATTCTAGTATTTCACACCCAAATGATAGGCCTATAATACCACTGCTTGCTACTTTAAGCACCATTGGTCCATTTCTGCTGCTATAACAAAATACTACAGACTGGGTCATTTATAAATGATAGAAATGTAGGCCTGGCATGATGGCTCACGCCTGTCATCCCAACACTTTGGGGGGCCGAGGCGGGTGGATCACCTGAGATTAAGAGTTCGAGACCAGCCTGGACAACACAGAGAAACCCCGTCTCTACTAAAACTACAAAAAGAAAATCAACTGGGCATGGTGTTGGGCACCTGTAATCCCAGCTACTCGGGAAGCTAAGGCAGGGAAAACTGCTTGAACCTGAGACGCGGAGGTTGCAGTGAGCTGAGATCGCACCAATGCCCTCCAACCTGGGCAACAAAGCGAGCTCCATCTCAAAAAAAAAAAAAGAGAGAGAGAGAGACAGAGAGAGAGAAAAGAAAAGAAAAGAAAAGAAAAGAAAAGAAAAGAAAAGAAAAGAAAAGAAAAAGAAAAATGTATTGCTTACGGTTCTGAGGCTGGGGAGCCCACGGCCCAGGCGCCAGCAGATTCAGTGTTCGATGAGGGTTTGCTTTCTGCTTCCAAGATGATGCCTTCTTGTTGATTCTTCACGAGGTAGAAGAACAGAAGAACAGAACAGCCTCCTCCTATGCACAAGGGTGGAGCCCTCATGACTTAGTCACTCCCCAAGGGCCTCTCCTCTTAACACTATCACACTGGGGGTTAGGTTCCAACATATGAATTTTGGAGGGACACACACATTTCATCCACAGCGAGTGCCTTTCCCGTGCAGCCCTGGGAAGCAGATACCTGCCCTAAACACATTTTACAGAAAGTCAAACTGAGACTTGGTGAGGTGAAAAGACCTGTCCAGTGTCACAATCGATTTCAGAAATGCCCAAAGGGTCCAGCCACCAGCAGATCAATCCACCAGACACGACCTTCCAGACGCGACCTTCCAGACATGACCTTCCAGACATGACCTTCCATCAGGGCAGGGGCATGTTTGTTTTGTCTCTTGCTGTATACCCAGTGTTTGGCATAGAGTAGCTGCTCAACAAATCTCTAGTGAATGAAGTAAACGTATTTTACTATTTTAAGGGCAATCTGTGAAAAAACGAACTACAATTTTGAGAATTAACATTTTTGTGCATCTTGTTGTGCCCTTTTTCTTGGATTCCTCCTCCAGTCAGTGGGGCAGCCTGGCGCACCCACTGTTTCATGCAAGAAAAATTGAAATTACCTCTGAATCCTTTCCTTTTTTTTTTTTTTTTTTTTTTTTTTTTTTTTTTTTTTTTGAGACCAAGTCTCGCCCAGGTTGGAGTGCAGTGGTGCAGTCTTGGCTCACTGCAAGCTCCGCCTCCTGGGTTCACGCCATTCTCCTGCCTCAACCTCCTGAGTAGCTGGGACTACAGGCGCCCGCTACCACGCCCGGCTAATTTTTTGTATTTTGTAGTAAAGACAGGGTTTCACCGTGTTAGCCAGGATGGTCTCGATATTTTGACCTCATGATCCGCCCGCCTCGGCCTCCTGAATCCTTTCTTTCCCTCACCGGTGACAGCCAATCCAGCAGGGAAACCCTCCAAATGTTCTGCTCTGAGATATTTCTCAAATCCAGCCCCTTCTTCCTACTTCCATTGCTAATCTGCCTAGTTGGAGCCAACACTCCCTATTGCATGGAAGGACACATCCACTTCCTAACTGGTCCTTTTGTTTCTATTCTTGTCCCCTCAATCAGATATTGTCAGGTTTGGCTGCAAGTAATTGAAACCCCCAAATAACAATGACATGAGTGGTATACAGTGGATTTATCTCTTTCTAGAGGAAAGCAAGCCAGGGCTGATAGGGTAGCTCTGGGGTCCTCAGGTCTCTTCTTTCTAACTGCTTAGACATCCTCTGCTCATGACTCACACCTCTTACCCCCAAATGACTGCTCAAACCCCAAGCATGTGTCTGCATTCGAGCCAGCAGGAAGAGAGGAGGGAGTCAAAGGGCATATTCCCTCTCCTCAAAGACACTTTTTGGAAATCATATGTAATATTCCCATTTCCATCCCATTATCCAGAACTTAGTATTAATGCTTGGGAAGTGTGGTTCTTATTCCTGGTGGCCAGGTGTGCCCAGTCCAAATTCGGTGCTTATTTTTCTGAGAGAAACGGGATAACAAATATCAAGGGAACCTCTGCGACACAATACTGCAAACTTCACCAGCTGCTCAAATCAGATCACACAACGGTCCCCTGTGGAAACCCACCAAGGACTTCCCAAAACACGGAAAGCAAACTCCAAACTCCTTTTTGTGGCCAAAGAGGCTCTTAATGATCTAGTTCTTTATTCTCCAAATCCATCTCTCCCCTAAATCTTCTCAGGCCTTCCTTTGGTGGCCCCAAGGATCCTGGTCACAGCAGCCTCCAGTTCTCTGAACTCGCCGTTCTCTTTCCCTTCAGCATTCTTCCTCTGGAGCATCCCACAAAGAATGGACTTCCTGTCTTCTCACTAGATCTTGGCTCAGATCCTGCCTCAGACCTCGTCTGCTGTCCCTAGAGCAGCCGCAGTCCACCCTCCCTGCAGTCTCCGTCTCCATCACCCTCTGAAACGACCTTGCCTGTGTGTTCGTGTGCATGTTGACGGTCTCCCCGACCCCTCCTCTGTGAAAGTCCTTGAGGACAGGAACCTTGTCTGTTGTGCTCACCCCGGTGTCCCTGTGCTCCGGAGGCCTCATGGCACACAGCGGGTACACAGGCAACATTAACTGAGGATCTTCCTGGGGACAACACCCTCCTCCACTTCCCTGAGCGAATGACACTCTTTCTCCCTGCCCATGTGATTAAAGGGGGGGCCACTGATCAGCATGGCCTGACACCAAGCTCCAGGACCCATCCTGACCAGTGCAACCCTCCATGACTCAGGACACGGGACTCAGACCAAGGCAGATCTGAGACGAAAGTTAGCAAATCAGAGTGGTTTCCTCAGATCCTTCTGTTTGGAGCTGAGGGAGAAGGAGAAAGAGCCTGTGCTTTGGCATCATGATGTTGGAAGGAAGTAAAACTAGAACCCCTTGGTGACGTGTTCCCTATGTAGGAAGCAAGTCTGTCTGCAACAGAGGAGGAGCAGCCGATGCCCAGGGAGAAAGAGAAGTCAGAGAGAGAGAATGAGGGAGAAGGAGCATGAACCCACCTGATGACATCATTGACATCTGCTGGATATAGCCGAGCCTGAAGCTGTCCCTGGGCTTTGCATTTCCCTGAGTCACTAAGTCCCTTTTTCTTTCTTTCTTTCTCCCTCCCTTCCTCCTTCCCTCCCTCCCTTCCTTCCTTCTTTCACTCCTTCCTTCCTTCCTTCTTTCTCTTTCATTCCTTCCTTCCTTTTTTTTTTTTTTTTTTTTTTACAGAGTCTCACCCTGTTGTCAGGCTGGAGTGCAGTGGCATGATCTCAGCTTACTGCAACCTCCACCTCCCAGGTTTAAGCGATTCTCCTGCCTCAGCCTCCCGAGTAGCTGGGACTACAGGCACCTGCCACCACACCCAGCTAACTTTTTTTTCCTTTTTTTTTGAGACAGAGTTTTTCTCTTGTCACCCAGGCTGGGGTGTAACAGCATGATCTTGGTTCACTGCAACCTCCGCTTCCTGGATTCAAGGGATTCTCCTACCTCAGCCTACTGAGTAGCTGGGACTACAGGCACTTGCCACTACATCCAGCTAATTTTTGTATTTTTGGTAGAGACGGGGTTTCACCATGTTGGCCAGGCTAATCTCGAACTCCTGACCTCAGGTGGTCCACCCACCTCAGCCTCCCAAAGTGCTGAGATTGCAGGCATGAGCCACCGTGCCCAGCTTGCTAACTTTTGTAATTTTAGTAGAGATGGAGTTTCGCCATTTTGGCCCAGATGGTCTCAATCTCTTGACCTCATGATCCACCCACCTCGGCCTCCCAAAGTGCTGGGATTACAGGCATGAGCCACCACGCCAGGCCCCCCTTTGCTTTTATTTTTTAAGCCAGTTTGCAACCAACAGAGTACTGAGTATCATTTTCCCCCATTTTATAGAGAGGACACAGAATTTGAGAAGTTAAATCGCTTTCTTTATGGCCACAGTAAAACTGGCAAAACTGGGATTCAAACCCCAATCCATGTAACTCCGAAGCCAAAGAGCCCCCCATGACTTGAGACTCCTCGGCATCCGCGCATTATCTTAAGAGACTAAAGAACATAACCAGACACCAGAGCAGCAGGCACAGGCACTGCTGGAGAGAAGCAAAGAATTAGAAGAGGCATGGAGCTCTTCCAGCTCAGGGTAGCAGACACGACCACGGTGGCTACTGGGTGAGGAAATTGTATCTAGAGCTTTTTTTTTTTTTTTTTTTTTTTTTTTTTTTTTTTGACACGTGGCTAATGGTTTCTCTCAGGAAAGCAGCATTTCTAGCAGAAATGCAAAGTTTTCTCATTCAGAGGTTCTTGTGTTTAATATAACATATGCCTGGACTTAGATTTCTAGGCTGGTCATTAATAATGTGCAGGTAAAACCGACACAAGCCTTCCAAAGCCACACAGAGCAGTAACATTCTGTATTTCAATCCTGTTCACTTAATTGCTGCATTGATGCCCCTAGTCCCAGTGAGCCGGTAGGGGAAACCGGGTTATGACTTTGAAATCCTCCAAAATGGCTAGATCCACCCGAAATCTGATTTCACTCTTTTTTTTTTTTTTTTTTTTTTTTAAAGTTCTAAACATTAGTTGAGATTTTTTAAAATGCGCATAAATATTTGCAATCAGCATCGCTTGGACTCTAAAGATAAACAGTCATAAAACAATATTGTGACCGCATTTTCCCCTCCTGCTAAACAACTTCCTCAGAGGGGGAAAGGTTAGGCTCATCAGAAGTAAATTAACTACAGCTGCAGCCAACTTTTTCTCTTTTCTTTCTTTTTTTTTTTTTTAATTTGCCGTCAGTCCTCAGTGCCTGGCTATCGTGGCAGTAACTGGCCATGTCCAACCCACATGGGTCAAGGCCCTGGAGAGAGTGCCTTGCTGGGTGATGCTGCTCTTCCTAGGACACTCTGGAAAGGTCAGCAGTGGCTGTCACTGCAGCAGGGGTGCTTATGGGGCATGCAGCCAGGCTCCCTGTCTTCTGTTGACAGTCTCATGAGCTGGATGTTAATTCAAGGGTATGCATGTTTAGAAATGTTATTTTTTAAAAAGCAGCTTATTGTTTTAATTTACACAGCTAGAAGCTGCCAAGCCTTTCAGTCTGCCGCCAAAAGAAATTTAGCTTCCAGATTTATTTACTAAGTCGTCATCTAGTTCATTGCAAGCGCTTGGTGGATACTATATGGGAAGCAATACAACAGTTGCGGCATGTCATCTCTTACACCCAGGCTTTCCCAGATCCCAGTTGACTTTGTCCTCAACATCAGTCACCAACTGCAGGCTACAGGGCTCCCCAGCCCCATCCTTGTGGCCCAGCTAGTGGCTAAACGCTTTCAGGGTTAAGGTTAAAGTAAAGCAATGCATCCATTCATTCATTTAACACTTATCTAGTGTCCACAGGGCACCAGCACCCTCTCCTTGTGTACTAGAGACACAACACAGCAAAGGCCTGCTCTAGGAAGCTTGCATTCTAGTGGAGGAAGACAGAGGGGGAACAGCATAGAAATTGTGTGCTGCGGGGTGAGGGGTATGCAGAAAAACGAAGGAGGGTCGAGAGTTTGGAGCGTGGGGAGGAGTCGTGTCATTTCGTGTTTTATTTGCTTGTTACTTTACACTAGGTTGTAATAGTTCCTTTTCTTACAAATTTCTTTGTTCAATAGGCCTCATTTTTCAGGGCCAAGAGATTCTGATTAGTCCAGTGTTTCAGAGCTCAGGTTCTGGAGCCAGGCAGGGACTTGGATCCAGGCTGCCACTGAGCTTGAGATCTTGGGTGACCTGTTTTATTTTGTAGTGCCCTCGTTTTCCTCACCTATAAAATTAGGTAACAAATCTATTGTAGGTTACAGTAAACATGAATAGCATGCCTGGAGAGAGCTTCGTTGCTGTGTTCAGTGGAGGGCAAGCATTTAATCAATATCACTCATTATTAATACTTAGAGCTCTAAATATTCCTTTCGATAGTTGCCTGACATGCTGGATTGCAGACATGCAACGATGCATGTCACCTATTGCTGGGGTGCAGGATATTTCCAGGCATTGCACGTCCTCTTCTGTTCATACTCATTCGCTCCTACTCTTATTATACTTATTTCCCCCCCGCGAGAGGGAGTCTTGCTCTGTCGCCCAGAGCTGGAGTGCAATGGCGTGATCTCAGCTCACTGCAACTTCTGCCTCCCGGGTTCAAGTAATTCTCCTGCCTCAGCCTCCCGAGTAGCTGGGATTATGCCCAGCTAATTTTTGTATTTTGAGTAGAGATGGGGTTTCACCATGTTGGCCAGGCTGGTCTCAAACTCCTGATCTCATGATCCACCCACCTCAGCCTCCCAAAGTGCTGGACTTAGAGGCGTGAGCCACCACGCCCAGCTCCTACTCTTATTACTCTTATTGCTAAGGGCCAGCTCTCTAAAAGTGAGAATAAGTTCATGTTCTCGTATAATCAATATCACTGTCTTACTTTTTCTAGTAGTTGTACTCAGAATGTATGAGGGTGCATGTTTCCTTGTACCTTCCCTAGCACTGAATATTACCAGTCTTTTAAATGTTGGCAAATCTGATGGGGGAAGGCTGGCACCCCACAATGTTTGATGAGCATTTTGCAGACCTCCAGTGAGACTGAACATTTTTATTTTATTTCTGAGACAGGGTCTCACTCTGTCACCCAGGATGAAGTGCAGTGGCACTATCATGGCTCACTGCAGCCTTGACCTCCTAGGCTCAGATGATTCTCCTGCCTCAGCCTCCCAAGTAGCTGGGACCACAGGCATGAGGCACCACACCTGGCTATTTTTTTTTTTTTTTTTTTTTAGAGATGGATTTCGCCATGTTGTCCAGACTGGTCTCAAACTCTTGGATTCAAGTGATCTTCCTGCCTCAGACTCCCAAAGTGCTGAGATTACAAGTGTGGCTCATCATGCCTGACTGACATCTTTTTAATAGAGTGTTTTGACTGTGCATTTTCACCCTGGTGAATTGCCTGTTCATAGCCTTTAACCCCTCTCTGCTATTACACACACACACCCTTTTAAACTAAGCATCTGTTTTCATGAAGAAAAAGTTCAATGTTCATGCGTGAAGCCAATTTGTCATGTAAAGGAAGAAGTATCAGACAACAGCTAATGTTTTTAAAACACAGTCTGTATGCCAAGTATCAGGCTAAGATAGCCTGTGAATTCTCTCCCTTCATCACCACAGCATTCCTTTTATAAAGTGGGCATCAATTATTTCCCTAAATTAAAAAAAAAAAAATGAAAGAACAGAGAGGCTTAGCCACTTATGCAAGGTCACACAGCTAGGAAACCACAGAACTGGGACTTGAATACTGGCCAGTCTGGCCCCATCTTAATGACTCTACTAAACTGTCTCCACAAAGCCAGCCCAGCGGCCCCTCAGCCTTGCCCTTCAGGCTGTTTCTTATGAGCTGGGCCCATAATGTAGGAAGATCAAAGAAGGGAGGATGAGTACTTTTTCCTCCACCATTACATTTTCTCCCCTCCGTCTGCAGCAACACCCTCCTTGTGACCGTGTCTTCTTGCCTGTGGGGGCTTCCTTTTTGGGTGGCATTAGCAAAATCCCTCAGGAAAAAAACAACATCTCCCAGATCCTTTTGGTTAGGGATTTTGCTTTGTGTTTTTCTTGTTTTTAAACCACAGCCCATAGTGTGTTCGGCGCAGTTGAGAAGCTCCGATGTTTCCTTGCAGGGAAAGGGAAGCTAAATGTTAAGGCAAATATTGGTTTATCGGTTGTAACTGTGGACGTTGGAATGCGGGAGTCTTATGTTTTTCTTTTGAAAAGTGTGTGAGTTGTAAAAGCATCTTCCGGAGCATTCTGGGGAGTTTGCCGTGTATTATGCCAGGCATTTTTATTGTGTTCTTTTACTGATTCTTCAAATAAATAAATAAAGCAAGATATGGCTGTTATTGCTCTCTTTTTATGGAGCAGTGAAGCTCAGAGAAGCTCCAGTTCTCTAGCCAGTGAGGGATGGGGCTGGTTCGTACTCAGAGCTCTGGAATTCTAAAGCCAAGGGCCAAATCTGGCCTCTGCCCTAGAAGAGGATATCTAAAAGACACCAGAGGTACTGCTGGGAATATTTTAAAGTATTTCAGGCTGGGCACGGTGGCTTATGCCTGTAATCCTAGCACTTTGGGAGTCCGAGGCAGGTGGATCACTCGAGGCCAGGAGTTCGAGACCAGCCTGGCAAACATGGAGAAACCCCGTCTTTGTGTAGGTAGGTCTTTGTGTTCCCGTCAGATCCTGATGTCAGGACTGGGGCGGTGTGGCATGTCTCCTGCGGAGGCTCAGGGGCTCCTGGTTAACCAGTGGTGGGCACTCACCCTTGGGCCATGGTCTCAGCCCTTCATACTGACTTGGTGCCATGACACTATGAGGGCAGGCCATTGTGCCTCGTTTCATATTTGCAACTTAGGTGAACTCATTTGCCCAAATTCAGTAAGGAGTGAGTGGTGGGGTCAGGAGTCACACACAATCTGACTCTACTTCTCAAACCCCAGATTCACTCACTTAACAGAAATGCTAAAGCAAGACATTTAAGACATGAATAAAACTGGGAAAACCCAAGCCAGCCGTCACTGTTCCTGTTTCAATGTGAATATTTTGCTGAGTGTCTGCTCTGCCTCCGGGGAGGGGTGACAGATATGAGCAACAGGGCACTGCCTGACTGGGCTCCCACTTGGGTCAAGGCAGGCACCTGGAGAATAGCACGTGTGCACCGCATGGCAGGGCCATCTGACCTAGGGAGAAAATACAGGCAAGGAGGGCTGAAATGAGGTGACTGCACCTTAGTCCATAGAGCAAATAAATGGTCTAAGTCTGTGGTTCTCGACTACAGGCAATTTTGCCTGCCAGGAAACATTTGGGAACGTCTGGAGATATTTCTGGTCATCACAATGAGGTGGAAAGAGTGAGGACGTGATTGGCAACTAATGGGTAGAGGCCAGGGACGCTGCCACATGCCCTACAATGCCCAGGACAGGCCCCACCATGGAGAATTCTCCAGGACCAAATGTCAGTGGTGCCATAGTTATGAACCCTTTTCCTAGAAGCTTCCCTTTAAGGTAGAGTGCCAAGAAATCACACCGTTTCTAGGCCCATGTGGGGGACAGAGTGACCTTCCCTGTCTTTGGCTTTGGGGTGGCCACGTGACTTGCCCAAGGGACAACTTAAAGCTTTTATATGTGACAGCTCCAGAGTAAGATACCTCTTTCCCAGGCCACTCAATAGAGAAAAGGCTGGGCAACAGAGAGCAGCCCCCACAGGGCTCCTGAGTGCTGGCGCCTAGACTTCCACCGCAGGGAATTACCTCGCCGTAATGGGGACTCCCATGGACACTGCCTGGTAGGCTGCCCCAGGGGCCAAAGGACAGAGAGGCTGACAGCCCAATTTACGATTCCCTTGTTTCGTAATTTATTGAATTCATCTAAAACATACCATAAGAAGCAAGGGGAGTGATTTGGGTTGGATTAACACTTAAGATGGGAACAAGCTGATAGAAGAGCTACAGGAATCCAGTGTATCATAAGGTTCACCTTTCTTCCTTTCTTTCTTTCTTTCTTTCTCTTTCTCTTTCTTTCTCTTTCTTCTTTCTTTTCTTTTCTTTTCTTTCTTTCTTTCTTCCTTCCTTCCTTCCTTCCTTCCTTCCTTCCTTCCTTCCTTCCTTCCTTCCTTCCTTCCTTCCTCCCTTCCTCCCTTCTTCTCCCCTTCCTTCCCTACCTCCTCTTTCTTTCTTTCTCTCTCTCTCTCTTTCTTTCTCCCTTCTTCCCTTCCTCCCATCCTCCCTTCTTCTCCCCCTTCCTTCCTTCCTTCCCTCCCTCCCTCCCTTTCTCTCTCTCTCTCTCCTCCCTCCTGCCTCCCTCCCTCCCTCCCTCCCTTTCTCTCTCACTCTCTCTCTCTCTCTCTTTCCCTGCATCACCACTTTCCTCACTGACAGAGTGGTTACAAGGACCAGAGCTGAGGGTGAGCCATGGACTCAGCACCCAGGAGGTGCCTGGAGCCAACGCACACCTGGCTCTGGATAGAGTTGGGGGAGAACATCTGCATGCAGCTGTAACTCACAGAGAACCTGCCGAGCAGCCACAGATTTCATCTGTCAATCTTGGGCTGACGACAGCTGGGGACAAAATTTACAAAAGGCACACTGTCAATTTCAAGGAGATGGGATCAGTGTCTTCTGAATCTTTCAGGTTTGCTGGGGCCTCCTATTTCTTCTTATCTACAAATAACACCCCCTCTCCCACCCTATCATCTATGCCTAGGGCACTTGCCCCTCTATTCTGCCTGCATCCAGCATGCTCATGACTCCCTAACTCGCTCACTATCTATAATTAACACATCTTAGGAATTTATTTCATTCCATTCATTTTTATTGCTCTTGATATCAGCATTGAGTATTTCTAAATAATACAAGAAGCACATCTTGCAAGAATCAGCAACATCAAGCAGTGCATGTGGCAGGTGACTTTTTAGCAGAAGGACCAAAAAAAGTAAAAACCAAAAAAGTAAAAACAATGATGGTCATCTCTGTCCAGCAATAGACATCCGTCTCTATAGCTCTGTAGAATACTACTAAATGGCTGCATCATCATTCCTTAACCAGTCCTTTAGTGATGGACATTGCTTTTCCATAGTTTCCTTAGAACACATTCCTAGAAAACAGAGGTCAGCTGACTCTTTCTAGAAAGAACCAGGGTGTAAATATCTCGACTTTGCAGGTCAGAAGGTCTCTGCTGCCAAGACTCAACTCTGCAGAAAATACATAAACAAATAGGGCGTGGCTGTGCATGTGCCAATCAAACCTCATTTATGGGCCAGGCGCGGTGGCTCACACCTGTAATCCCAGCACTTTGGGAGGCCAAAGTGGGTGGATCACGAGGTCAGTACATTGAGACCATCTTGACTAACATGGTGAAACCCCGTCTCTACTAAAAATACAAAAAATTAACTGGGCATGGTGGTGGGTGCCTGTCATCCCAGCTACTTGGGAAGCTGAGGCAGGAGAATGGCGTGAACCTGGGAGGCGGAGATTACAGTGAGCCGAGATCGCGCCACTGTACTCCAGCCTGGGTGACAAAGCAAGATTCAGTCAAAAAAAAAAAAAAAAAAAAAACCTCATTTATGGACACTAAAATGAGAGTTTCTGTCATCTTCAGTGACATTTCAGCAAATTCTATCATTCCTACCCTGGTTCGTGTTAGCATTTTGGGTATAAAATATTCTTTGTTTTTGAAAAATCATGTAAAAATGTAAAGACCATGTGTAGTTGTTGAGCTGTACAGAAGCTGGCTGAAGGACCTGTACTTTTCTTTTTTTTGAGACAGAGTTTTGCTCTTGTCGTCCAGGTTGGAGTGCAATGGCATGATCTTGGCTCACTGCAACCTCTGTCTCCCGGGGTTAAGCCATTCTCCTGCCTCAGACTCCCGAGTAGCTGGGACTACAGGCATGAGCCACCAAGCCCGGATAACTTTTTGTATTTTTAGTACAGACAGGGTTTCTCCATGTTGGTCAGGCTGGTCTTGAACTCCCAACCTCAGGTGATCAGCCGCCTTGGCCTCCCAAAGTGCTGGGATTACAGGCGTGAGCCATCGCGCCTGGCCCGGGCCCTGTGCTTTCACCATCTCTGCAGTTCACAGACCTTTGCTCTAAACAGAATTTCTGAGTCAAAGACTACGTGCGCTTTTACATTTTGATGAACATTGTGGAGCCTCTTTTGTTTAAGGCAATACCAATTTTTATTTCCATAGTCTATGAGCAACCCTTTTCTTTAGATTCTTACCGACTCCAGGTATCGCCCACAAATGTGCCAAGTTATACAATTTGTATTCCAGTCTCTTTCGTGAGACTCTGAAGACTACACGGATCAGAATTCAGGTTTCAAATTTGTCCAACCGCATTGAGTAGGAACGATTGCTGAAGAAATCTTTCAAATCTGCTAACGGCCCGTGATCTTGGAGGAACCAAACTCGATCTGATGTCCCAATGGCTGTCTCCCACCTACGCTCCAGCCAGTCTCACAGGAATGGAGACATCTATTTCTTGCAGAAAATTACTTAGAAACTTTCTCTCCATGAATTGGGTCGTGCGGGCAGAGCTATACACCTTGTCAAAGAGATACCTGGCTAGTTTGGGTCTTAGGAAGTGTCCTGGGGCTTTGTGCCTCTGTTGACAGCACAGCTATTGCAAAAGAAACTGAGAGGGCCACCTTGGCTTAGGTCAGGCTGTCTTCCTTCCGTGGTTAAGCCTTTTCTGTTACCAGATGGATACATTAACCAGGGGAATCACAGGCTCCTTGGCAACTTCAGACCCCGTTGTGCTTAAAATAATCTCCTCTGTTTTCTGAAGACGTTCTCAGAAGCAGTGAAAATCAGGCTGGGCATGGTGACTCACGCATGTAATCCTAGCACTTTGGGAGGCCGAGGTGGGCAGATCACTTGAGGTCAGGAGTTCGAGACCAGCCTAGGCAATATGGTGAAACCCCCATCTCTACTAAAAGTGTAAAAACTCAGCCAAGCATGGTGGTGGGCACGTGTAATCCCAGCTACTCAGGAGGCTGAGGCAGAAGGATCGCTTGAACCCTGGAGGGGGAGGTTGCAGTGAGGTGAGATTGCACCACTGCACTCCAGCTTGGGTGACAGAGAGAGACTCTGTCTCAAAAATAAATAAATAATAAATAAATAAATAAAAAATAAAAGAAGCTGTGAAAATCAACTAATTTTAGGTTGAATTAAGTCAGCTAATTCTTGATTTTGGCCAAAGGCAAATTTTGCAGAGTGAAGAACAGATGCAAAACCATCCTTAACAAAAGCATCAAGGTTTCAGAGATAGAGCAGAGCAAGAGTGAATTCCTGTGTTCACAAACACAGATTTAAAGGGATTTTTAAATGAAAAAAATTGCCGGACTAATGTAATCTCATGTTGATTTGATTGACTGATCAAAGTAAGTTTAAGTTTTTATTTTGGCAAGATTCAGTGCAAAGAAGGGAGAGATTCCAGATGTTTCCTGTCGTATGTTGATTAAGGCATATGTCACTTGACTGTCTCTGAACTCTTGAGTGGAAATTTCAGAAAATGGAATTTTCAGAAAACCCTCCTAAAAGAATTCTAGATACCTAGGTTGGACTGGGCCTTTATCCCTGACATTCTAGAGATGGCAAAACCAGGAGACGTTGGTATAGTGACTTTTATTTTTGGAGACAGTTTCCCTCTGTTGCCCAGGCTGGAGTGCAGTGGCGTGATCTCATCTCACTGCAATCTCAGCCTCCCAGGTTCAAGCGATTCTCATGCCTCAGCTGAGATTATAGACCGTACACCACCATGCCCAGCTAATTTTTGTATTTTTAGTAGAGAAGGGGTTTCACCATGTTGCCTAGGCTGGTCTCGAACTCCTGGGCTCAAGTGATCCTCCCGCCTCAGCCTCCCAAAGTGCTGGGATGACAGGCGTGAACTACTGCGTCTGGCCTGGTGTATTCACTCTTGCATCCTAAGATTTGGGCAGAATCCCTGGTGGATGGTAGAAGTTTGGGCAATGTTTGTTAAATGTATGAATGAATCAGTGAATACCGACCACTGAAATTCTCCTTCCAGGACACTGGCCAGCTTTTGACCCCCACAATGGGAAGACAAAAGTTTGAATCATCCCCAACTTAGAAAGCTGTCTCAGATTATGGGGAAATGTCAGTTTTATTTTTACTTTGATCCTCTATCTATTTTGGGAAGCGTTTTCGGGAACAATCTCCTCCATGTCTGGGCTTTTCTTGAGAACTCTTTACAAAAGGGCCTATGGGTAAGCCAAAAATTAGGAGGTAAAGGCATTTCAGCGAGTTCTAGCATTCCCGCCCCAGTTCCTGTTAGCATTTTGGGCACTCAGAGCGGGCTCCATTGCTGGAATAAATGGCCTCATTGTTCTGATGTGTCTCTGGGAGTTACAAGGCTGGCATTTCTTTTTTCTTTTTTTATTTATAACTTCTATTAATAGATACTCCAAGGATGAAGGGAATTTTAGGAAAGGGAAAAACCAGGCTTCAAATAATGCGTTGATTCTTCAAGCCCTCACGATGTCACGACAGAGCCAATGATTAGGAGATAACTCGGTGTGCTGGGAGCCCCCAGAAAACTGCTCGCCCTTTACTTGCTTATGTTTGGAAAGTAAGGCGAGCTACCCACTGTATTTAAGAGGTGCTATTGCCTCACCATCTTGGCATTAGACAATGGATGTGGGATGCATTCATTTTCCTACCTAAGTGAGAAGAGCCAAACTTACCCATTGCTGACACAGGAGGAAGACACAGACCCTGTTCAAAAGGCTCCAGGCCGTCCTTTTCCATGAGACATCTCAACAGCAAGAAGGTTGATCAGCTATGTCAGGGGTCAGCAAATTACAGCTCGGCGGCCAAATCTGGCCCACCACCTATTTTTGTACAACCTACAAGCTAAGAATGTTTTTTCACATTTTTAAATGACTAAAAAAAAAATCAGAAGAATATTTTATGACACATAAGAATTACACGAACTTCACATTTCAGTGTCCATGTACGATATCCTCATTATTTGCAGATTCTCAGTTTGCAAATTTGGCTATTGGTTGAAATGTATTTTTAAGCCCAATACCAATACTGGAGGTGCTTCTGTGATCATTCTTAGACATGCACAAAGCAGGGAAAAGTGTAAGTTGCCCAGTGAATGTATTCCTCATTGAGGCCAAACAGGGCGATGCCCTGTCTCTTTGTTTCACACTGAACTAATGTCTTTTCTGTGGTCTATTGGGTGCCATGTTTTTCACATTTCGTTGCTTTTTATTGGTGATTTCAGTATTTAATATGGCCCCCAAGGCGAGGCATGGTGGCTCATACCTGTAATCCCAGCACTTTGGGAGGCCAAGACAGGAAGATCACTTGAGCCCAGGGGTTCAAGACCAGCCTGGACAACATAGTGAGACCTTGCCTCTACAAAAATTACTTTAAAAGAATTAGCCAGGCCTGATGGTGCCCATCTGTATTCCCAGCTTTGGGAGGCTGAAGTACAATGATGGCTTGAGCCTGGGAAGTCGAGGCTGCAGTGAGCCATGATGGTACCACTGTACTCCAGCCTGGGCAATGGAACAAGACATTGCCTCAAAAAATAATAATTAAAACAAAATGGCCCCCAAGCATAGTGTAGAAATGCTGGCTAGTGTTCCAAAGTACAGGAAGGCCACTACGTGCCTTAAGGAGAAGCTACACTTACACATCTAATTTCAGCTCATCTGACACCTGAGATCTGCTCAGGGATGAGTTATAGGGCTGTTGGCCTTGAGTTCAATGTTAAAGAATCAATGATACATATTAAATAAGGTATGTTTGAAGAGAAACACACATAAAATGAAGTTATATATTGATCAGTTGACAAGATATTGTGACCAAGGGCAACCTTGCCTGCCCCAAGAGTGTCTGCCAATTCAGGCTTCATGGCGACTTCATAGAACATAACTGCTATGAGTAATGAGAATTGACTGCGTAAGATTTATTGGAACACAGCCACGCCCAGTTGTTCCTCTCTCGTCTCTGGCTACTTTTGAACTATAACAGCAGAGCTGAATTGTTGGAATAGTGACTAGATGGCCTGACGAACTGAAAATATTTACTTTCTGGCCCTTTGCAGAAAACGTTTTCTGACCCCTGTGCTAACACACAAGGAAATCCAGCTGATAATGGAGAGAAGATGAACAAACATTTCAAGTCAATTCAATCATGACCTGAAACACCATTTTCATGTTGCCACAGGCTGGTTCTCTGATTGCTAGACAATTGAGAGGGGCAAATAGTCACAGGCCAAAAGGCTGTCGTTGGTTTTAGTCACTTCTTTATAGTCATGTCTGGTGACCGGAACTAATGACTTTGGAGTGATTTGACTGGTCAACTGATCTCAACTTTTCCAACAAAATCCTTCTTTTTCAGATGGTTTCACACATGCCGTGTGCAGCTCAAAGACAGGGTACTCTTGTCCGTGAGGGAAACGGATAAAAACAAAGAGTAAAGGGAAAAGGGTGAATGAAGCGACAACAGAACACTGTGGGTTCGAATCCCAGCTCCATCACTTCCTAGCTGTGCAACCTTAAGACAGTGGCTTGTTCCTGTTTCCTCACCTGTGCAATGGGGATGTTAATTGTGCTTTTATTGTTTGCTAATTGCCAACTGGACCTACTTGGCAAAAACTCAATGAGTGGGCATTGTTTATTAAGTAATTACTATAAAGCTCCTGATCTGATGGTTGGCCTATAAAAAGTTCTTTTTTTTTTTTTTTGAGACAGGGTATTGCTCTGTTTCCCAGGTTGGAGTGCAGTGGCACAATCATGGCTCATTGCAGCCTCAACTTCCCAGGTTCAAGTAATCCTCCCACCTCAGCCTCCCAAGTAGTTGGGACTACAAGTGTGTGCCACCACACCCAGATATTTTTTTCTATTTTTTTTGTAAAGATGGGGATCTCACTGTGTTGCCTAGGGTTGGTCTTGAACTCCTGGGCTCAAGTGATCCTGCCTTAGCCTCCCAAAATGCTGGGTTTATAGGTGTGAGCCACGTGCCCAGCCCAGCTCTATCTTTTAAAAATATAACGTGGCTATGATTGTGCCACTGCACTCCAGCCTGGGTGACAGAGCAAGACCCTGTCTCTAAAAATAAAAATAAAATATAACAATCTTATTGGATGGTTTGTTGGGGTCTTAGAGCAGGGGCACAGTAGGTGCTCAATACTGTTACCTGATAAATGTCATCAAATAAGTGAAGAGAAAGTTCTGTAGCTTATTTGAATTTTCTGCACCCGGCCTCAACCTCAGGCCCAGGAAGGTTTTGTGCCAGGTCAGAATTACTCCCAAAGCACAGACAATGGCTTCAGAGGGTATGGGGTGCCATTTTTTAGGTCCCACATGAGCTTCTGCAAAACCTGTGAAAACTCGCATGATCCTGAAAGCAAGGGCCTCCATAAACCCTGCACACCGGGCACCCGTCTTGCCTCCCCCAGTCCCAACCCTGCTGGAGGTCTGAGGAGTTGAGAGGAGGCCAGCATGGCCAAAGTGACAGTTCCCATGGTGGACGGTGGGGACATCACAAGGGGTCTCCTAGGGAATGTGAAAGGCCTGACTTTTATTCCAAGTGTGATATGGAGCCATTTGAGATCTTTGAACAGGGAAATGACAAGATCTCATTTCCATTTTAAAAGGCTGATTGCAATTTAAATTTTAAAAGGATCGTCATCAGAAAAAAAACAAAGAATACTCTGAGAGTCAAGTCTTTGGCCCAAGGACAGGAAGGTACCAAAATTCTGTTGTCTGTCACTCACTCCCGGTGTCCTTAACCGTGAGGCTGCACTGTCTCTCCACAGGACACCCACTGTTTCTTGAGGGCTCTTGGTCCATCCCTGAGCTTCAGGCTCTACTTGTGTTATCTCGCTGAGTATCAGTTCAGGGGAGACGTGCAGGCATTTCTGTTTTACAGATGAGGAAACCCAGGGTGTGGGAGTTTAAGCAGCTTTCTCAGGGTCACACCACCAGGAAGTGGCCAGAGGCCATTCCTTGAATCTCCATGTCCAGCCCTTTCCACCAAGATCTTCAGTCCAAGTGTCAGAGGCATTTGAACCAGAGCAACTCCATCTTGAATAGGGGTTGGGTAAAACAAGGCTGAAACCTGCTGGGCTGCATTTCCCATAGGTTGGGCATTCTAGGTTACAGGATGAAATAGGAGGTCAGCCCAAGATCCAGGTCATGAAGACCTAGCCAATAAAACAGGTTGTAGTAAAGAAGCCAGCCAAAACCCACCAAAACCAAGATGGCAACAGGAGTGACCTCTTGGCGTCCTCACTGCTCATTACCCGCTAATTACAATGCATTAGCATGCTAGAAGACGCTCCCACGAGCACCATGTCAGTTTACAGATGTCATGGCAACATCTGGAGGCTACCCTATACAGTCTGAAAAGGGGAGGATCCCTCAGCTCTGGAGTTGCCCATGCCTTTCCTGGGAAAACTCATGAATAATCCACCCCTTGCTTCACATATAATCAAAAAATAACCATAAAAATGGGCAACCAGCAGTCCTCAGGGCTGCTCTGCTTATGGAGTAGCCATTCTTTTATTCCTTTACCTTCTTAATAAACTTGCTTTCATGTTACTCTACGGATTCACCTTGAATTCTTTCTTGTGTGAGATCCAAGAACCCTTTCTTGGGGTCTGGATCGGGATCCCTTTCCGGTAACACAAATGTCTACCTCTCTACTTCCACAGTGCAGACTCATGGGGTCCACCACTGCAATTCCACATGTGTCCATTTATTGCTAATACAAACGTATGCTGTTGGGTATAAAGTATAACCTACTGATAATATTATTTATCCTTTTGACTATCATATGTGCCCCTATTTAATCTCTCTTTTTATGGAGTGGCATTTAATTTTCCTGTGATCCAAACGCACAGATGATGGAATTATAAGGAACCAGGGTTTAGATTTCTACCTCTAAAAGGGTTGCCAAATTAAACACAGGAGACCCAGTTAAATGTTAACATTAGACAAACAGTGAATACTCTTTTTTTTTTTTTTTTTTTTTTTTTGAGACGGAGTCTCGCTCTGTCACCCAGGCTGGAGTGAGTGGCCAGATCTCGGCTCACTGCAAGCTCCGCCTCCCGGGTTCACGCCATTCTCCTGCCTCAGTCTTCTGAGTAGCTGGGACTCAGGCGCCCGCCACCTCGCCCGGCTAGTTTTTTTGTGTTTTTTAGTAGAGACGGGGTTTCACCGTGTTAGCCAGGATGGTCTCGATCTCCTGACCTTGTGATCTGCCCACCTAGGCCTCCCAAAGTGCTGGGATTACAGGCTTGAGCCACCGCACCCAGCCAATACTCTTTTTTTTAGTGTAAGTCTGTCCCAAATATTGCATGAGAAAGACTTATCCTTTAAAAAAATTATTGTTTATCTGAAATTAACATTTAATTGAGTGTCCCGTAGTTTGATTTGCTAAATGTGATGGGCTTAACTCTGGTAACATGGGAACATCTCCATATTTTACTCTTTTCCCCAGAAAGAAATTATAAGAAATAATTAGTGAGAATTTTTCCCTTCAGACACTAAAGCGGCTTTTAACTTGTTTTCTTGAGGGTAGATCAGAACCCCTTTCCTCGCCTCACCCTCCTCCCCCTTTGTCCCTTCATCCTTCAACCTGAGAAATTAAGGCTTCAGTGAGTGCTGTAAGAATCTGAGTATAAATGCCCTTCTGAATAATCGGCAATCAAAACAAATAAATCCGCTCCCCATTACCCCATGTAGTTGGTTTTTCTTTCTGTTTACTGTATTTTCTACTTAAATGAAGGCCATAATGATACACTCGCTATTCTTGTCATTTTTGCTCTGTTTGATGCTTAATGATGTGCTCCTTATAAATGGCATTAAAAAACATTCCTTGTCTGTCATGGACGCCTGGAGGCATGAGCAACCTTGCTCAGCACTCAAAAGTAATTAAAGACAATCAACCAAAAATGCAAGGGGTTTGTGGGACCCCAGATTCCAAACTCCACCTACATACAACGGGAGCCAAGCATCCTGCAAGGAGGAGCTATTTACATTTAACTCTTTGATGCACCACAGCTTCGTGCTGCTCGGACCCAGCAGAGCTTGCTGGAGGCACAAACACCTGAGAACTTCATCTAAGAACTAACGGATAGGTTCCTTTCAAGAGTTAGGAAAAAAAAAAAAAAAAAAGACTCCCAGCCTCGAACACCAGAACACTTTTGTCCCCCTTTGGCTGTTTGCAGGTCATTTATTTCTAGTTTCTTAAAAATATGTACAGGCAACAAGAAAGAGGAGAAGAAAATTGTGAGGCAAAAATTTTCTTAAACCAACACAAATGTTATTTTTCTGAAACAAGTCAATTAAGTTAGATTAAATTTTTTTATAGCAGAAATGCATTTTCATGTCATTAAAGGCTTTACAAATGTTCAAAAGCAGAATAATGTTTCAGATTTGTGTCAATATCCAAAATGATGACCAAGAATCATTTTCCTTGGGGTGAGAAAAGCTGCTTATTCTGAGAAGGAAATGAGTGAGAATCGTGTATTCACAGAAAGTGCTGCTGGTTGGGCCAGGCTGACAAAATTGTGTAGAGAGCAACTTGGAAAAGTGAGAAATTAAATGCTCCAAATTCCTCCTTGGACGTGAATTTAAAAGGAAGCAAAATGCAGAGAGGGTCCCCCAAATTACAAAAGATGGAGTGGTCTTTTTAGCAGGTCAGCAGCTGAAATGCCCAATGTCCCTTAGTCTTGCAGGAAATCACAGCTGAAAGGAAATATTTTGTACCAGGCCCTTTTCGTGGGCTTTACAAGCAGCTGTGTAAAAAGACAAAGAACTGACGGACTGTCATGTATGCAAAAGTTTTGCTCCAATATCATTCAAATAGCAGGGCACTGTGGCTCACATCTATAATCCCAGGCCTTTGGGAGGCCCAGGCAGATGGATCACCCGAGGTCAGGAGTTCGAGACCAGCCTGGCAAACATGGCGAAAGTCCGTCTCTACTAAAAGTACAAAAAAATTAGCCAGGCACGGTGGTGGGCGCCTGTAATCCCAGCTACTCCGGAAACTGAAGCACAAGAATCGCTTGAACTCGGCAGGCCGAGGTTGAAGTGAGCCAAGATCGTGCCACTGCACTCCAGCGTGGGGACAGAGTGGGACTCTGTCTCAAAAAACAACAACAACAACAACAAAAATTCAAATATGTAATTTCATTCATTTCCAATGCAATCAGCCCTGTTTATTACTTGGGCAGGGTTGAGGTGGGAGGTGGGGAAGGCATGGGAATTTCAAGGAGGCTTTGGGTGACATCTGGGAATGTGGGGATCTTGCAGTCTTTGGTAGTTAAATATGCTTAAGCAGGTGCATCGTTTGGAGTGGACAGGTCCTGTCCGGGGTTTGACGTCTCAAAGCAGCCAGGGGGTGTCCCTGCTGCTGGGTTCCCAGGGGGCCCTTGGCCCTTGGCCCTTGGGGTGAAGTGACTGTCAGCATCAGGGTGACACCAGGCAGAGGTAGGGCCCCCCACCTTCCCCCACCCGCCCCCATCCCCGCCACCAGGGCACAGACCCTCCCTCATTCATGCAGGGTAAACACAACCCACATGCCCTTCCTTCTCATGGGGAAGACATTCCATGGGACCAGCGTCCCTTAGAATTTCTAACTTCTGGCTCAGTGGGGGTTTGGAGCCCATCACTCCACTCTCCCTTGGAGCTTAGTTTCCAACCAAACTCACATAGGCTGTTTAGCAATCAGAAATGTCATGAGACCATTTCCCCAGATCTGATTGAGGAATGGAAAAGTTGACAAGACATTGAAGGGGCAAGTGTGCGGGGAAACGGGCATTCTCAAACCCGATTTGGGGGAGTGCAAATTGGAAGGGTTTCTTTGGAAGGCAGTTTGGCAAGAGTGACCAAGACTTTGAATGCACTTTCAGCCCAGTTTCCGCGGTAGTGATTTAACAACAGATCTGGTTTACCACCTGGGGGAGAAGACCATTGTAGTAGCAAAACACTGAGCCCCACCTGTTTAGCAAGGGGTTAAGCTGTGGTTCATTTGCACAAGGGAATACTGGTTCAGATATTTTAAGTGAAAAGGGCTAAATGCAGGACAATGTGTCCAGCATGTAACTTACTGGGTAAAGAGAGAAGTGCCTACATATGTACAGTTTGTTGATGTGTGCAGAGAACTTCTGTAGGAGGAGATGTAAGAAAACGGTAGAAATGGTTGCCTCTGGGAAGAAGAATCTTGAACTGGGAGGGGGATGAGGTAGGGGAGAAACTTTTCACTGTTTTTGTTTGGGAAAAAGAAATGTCGACTATATACCTACATTGTTTTATTAAAACTGAGTAGATGCTTAAATACCACTCAATTCCACTTTTGTTTTCTGTCTGAAGATGAATTTATCCTGCAGACTCGATGCCACTTGGACATCACATGGGCAGCAGCACATTCTGAAGCAAGGCTTGCATTCTCTTACGCTTGACAATTTCATTTCATTGACTTCGCGATGTCATTTGCTGTCATTTTCTGTGCCAAGTAGTGTTTCCAAATGTGGCTTTGGGACCTTCAGGTAACCTAGTGCTCAACCTGTGTGCAAATGTGTGTGGACCTCTGAAAGGGTTATGACTCCAGGGAAGCAATCAAAGATGAAGCCATTTGTAATCGTGAGCTATGAAGAAAAGACTTCACAGAATGAAGAAAAGAGTGGATAAAATAAAATCAGAGACACTCTCCTTTCCTACAGTGACCCCAATTTCTGCCAAGAAGAAGGAAGTTTCTTAATTGGAAAAGATGCGTTTAAATTTTTGCCGCAAGAAGAAGGAGAGAATCGGCAGCCAGGTGCATTTTGATGAATATGCATATGTGATGAGGGCTCGATTACTGACTACGTTGGATTCCGGCCCTAAATATAGGATATATAAGAGAAATGGAATCCTTTACCCTTGAAATATTAATTATTCATCTTAAGAAGATCATCGGAAGCGTGTACAAAGAGTACATATTTGTAATATATGTACAAACATATTCGTAGCAATATTGTTTTAAAGGGGGAAAAGCTGGAAACTACCTAAATGTCCATCAGTGGAGGATTGCTTAATTAAATAAGGACAAATCCATGCTGCAAAACACTAAGCAGGCATTCATGGGAGAGTATGCATAGGTCTTTACTGATACAGAATAATGTCAGTGAGTGTAGGTTAAATCAACTTTAAAATGTCGTGTGTCATTTGATCCCTCTCATAAAAGCAAAGCCATGTAACGTGATACGTGACACGTGACGTATAGTATATAATCTTATAAAGGGAACATACACACTTCTTAACCGATGATGAAGAATGATTACTCTCTCCTTACTCTGTTAGTATAATTTAAGTTTTCTAGAATGCAAGGATGAGTTTTACCTTCCTTTTACTCTGTTAGTATAATTTTCCTAGAATGCCAGCTATTTGCTACAAAAACAGAGTGATTTTTTTTACCCACAAGAGAAAGGAAAAAATATTCCACCCGTGGAGGAAGGGCAAAGAACAGGAGAACTAATTGTCTGTACACACTTCTATGTACATTTTTTACCGATTAATTCATTCAACAAATACTTATTGGATTCTAGTACCATGTACAATGTGCTAAAAAAGACCCAGGCTAACTGTGTGTAAGTCCTAGGAGCTGAAAAAAAATCATAGTTCTAAACGTCTGCAACATAATTCACCATGAACGCATTTGCTGCTGTTCTGATGGAAGCATGACAGCCTAGGGCTGAAACTTGTAAACGTGCCGGCTTCGCAGGCCAGCAGTGGTCGGAGACCGGCAAGCTCCTACGGTGCAGCCTCATCATTGATCATTCTTTCGACATATCAAATATCCAGTTCTCTTTTTCCTCTTCTCCCCTCCTGCAAATGATTGGAGGGAGGGGGCTGCTCTGCGGATGCCCTTGGCCGGGGCCAAGTCGGCTTCTGGGGAAACGCACAGGTGCCGGGAGGGGAGCCAAGCGCGAGACGGTTTGACTCTTGTCATTAAGACAAGAGGAGGTCTGGAAAAAAATTGCAAAACCACCGTTCTCTCGGCTGCATCGGGAGACTGGCGGCTGCCCATCGCCTCGCACACGCGGGTGCGCTCGGAGCCCGTCCGCGTAGACGCGCCTGTGTGCCGGGCGGGGGTCCCCGGCGCGGCCCGGAGCGGGTCCATCTGCCCGGCGAGGGCTTCCGTCCCGCCAGCCGCTGACCTCCAATCTGTCACTCTCTCGGCTGAAAGGCGGCCGCGGCAAAGGACGCCTCCCGCTCCGCCTATTCAAAGCGTGAATGCAAAGTGGTCCAAGTTGACCCGCCGCCAGTCTCCGCGGCTCCGAGTCGGCGAGGCACCCTACAGTTTACACAGCCCGGCCTCAATGCAGCCTCCAGGCGCCCCATTCAGGCGGGCCTGCATGCAAAAGAGCCGGCCATTAGATCATCGTAATTATCCCATTGACATCGCCCAGGGCCCCCGTGGGGCACGGGAGCCCATCAAACGCGTCTCTAATGAGGCGCTCCGGGCCCATTGTGCGCGCCGCCGCCCCCCGCGCCCGCCGCCGCTCCGGCCGCAGACAGGCGGTCCTTTTCAGGCGCATTCACTCCCCCTGACCCCCGACCCCCAGGGTTATGACATCAGCAGCCCTGATTTGTGACCATTTTTATTGGCACACACTCAACGCTTGTTTCCTGTGTTTAACTCTGGGCCCCCCTCCCACTCCGCCCTCCTCCCCTTTTTAGGCGAAACTGATTGGAATCTAATAGGCGTAGGCCCCGCACTACAAAGTGAGCCTGCAGCGTTCTCACAGCGCGCCCGGGCCCTTCTGCCAATAACCGCGACCAGGCTTCATTATCTAGGTGCACGGATCCGCTAATCACCGCCGCGGCGAACAATCCCAACCAGATGTCCACAACTTTATGAGTTTTAATTAAAATGTTCTACTTATTTTTTATCAATGCACTTTTTTTCCCCCCTGAAATGAAAAAGATGTTACTTCCTAGGAGTGTTTTGCAAATTACGCCTTCATAAGGGTGATTAAGAGACGCTTATTTGGAACTAATCGGGTTTCCCCCCCCCCTTCCCTTTTAACATGCTGCTGCTAAATTATTTTTTAAAAAAGAATTAATTAAACTCGAGGTTTAAAAAGATTCTGTTTTCTTATGTCACAACAACTCCATATAGCGGGGAAACTGTGTACGTTTCTTGCTTCGGATGCGAAAGATGGCAATTTACACGAATTCCTTAATTTCAAACGTGGCTTGACAGAAAAACTTGGCCGAGCGTTTTCGGTTTTCTTGCGTCCTCCAATAGCATTTTCAGTTCGCGTTTCTTTCCAAACTGTTTGACTCCCTGAAGGACGTCATTGTTACTCCCTGACTGCAAGTTTATGAAAGATCCACTTTAAACAAAGCAGTTGGACTTTTTCAAGTATAAACGTGATACTCTCCTTAAAACTTCTTCAGCACATATGGTTTTTAAGGTAATTTTGTTTAACCACAACCATAATTTAATTTGCCATAAAACTGAAATGAAAGGACATTACAAACGAGCTTTAGACTTGAGTGTCAGTTAAAATAACCATTTGCCGAGGGGCCAGAGCTTAAAGAAAGTGGCATCGTTTCATTGCAAGTAGGGTGCTAGAATTTGAAATGAACAACAACAACAACAACAATTCTGTTTTCAAAGGTTATGAGTTATCTATGATTGCAAAACCTTAACCTTCATAGAAAATCATATCATAACTCCAGTGGTATTCCCCAGGTGCCAAAATACTCTTGTCCTTGTGTGAAAATTAATTAGGAAGATGACTCAGTCGGAATGATACATAAAGTGCATTCTGAAAAAGAAAAATCTTGCCTAATAATTTTCAGTTGGTGAAATTCTCCACCAGTAACTGCAGAAAGTAAAAAGTAAAAGAATAGGAAACATTTTGTTCATTATAATTCGCCCCCAGTCCCTCCCCCCAAAGTTTCAAAAAACCAGATGATGTCTCCCTTACCAAGATCCTTGGGTTCTAATCTAAAGAATAATCTTTTTTCTTTTGTAGCCATGTACATTGTTTCACCTTCTATTTAGGATTTGGTTTAAGTCCCACACATTTTTTCAGAAACTTTGCCTTATTTGTGCAACTGGAGGTTTTGCAATCTGGCACTCTGCGTGTGGCTTCAGATCAAGTATTTCTCAGTCTATCTTTAAGCACGCCTTATATTTCCTCAATTTTCTCTCTCATGGTCTGAGTGTCCGTTTCCTTGTACCTCATATGGGAATGCAGAATGTCACCATGAGAAGACTTCTCTTCCCACCCCGTCCACCCCAAGATGGAGTCTTGCTCTGTCGCCCAGGCTGGAGTGCAGCGGTGCAATCTCAGCTCATTGCAACCTCTGCCTCCCAGGTTCAAGCGATTCTCCTGCCTCAGCCTCCTGAGTAGCTGCAATTACAGGCTCGAGCCACCAAACCTGGGTTTTCTTTTTTTTTTTTTTTTTTTTTTTTTTGGTAGAAACGGGTTTTCACTATGTTGGCCAGGCTGGTCTCAAACTCCTGACCTTGTGATCACCCGCTTTGACCTCCCAAAGTTCTGGGATTACAGGTGTGAGCTACCACACCCAGCCAAGAAAACATTTCTTTTGGGGCTTAGTAAAACAGAACATAGTGGCCACAGCCCAATTTAATGAAATTAGATAGCTTTAAAACACATACACACACATACTCACAACCACAACAAATTATGCTTTCTTGTTCCCAACGCCCAACTTAAATTTTCATTAGCAGCAACTTAAAATCTTTTGCCAAGTCCCCTTGGAGTGGTGAGCAGTGGTGTTTTACGTATAGCCTTAGGCTCTTAGAATTCCTAACTTTTTATTCTATGACAAATTAGGAGGGTAATTGAGTTTGGCCATTAAAAACACCACTATTACTTCCAAAAATACAACCACCAGCGAACACCCCAGATCAGGCCCTGCCCTTTTGCAGATACCTGTGACCATTTCCCAGCAGACTTGACCTCACACTTTGAGGGGATGTCATCACATCTCCTTTCTCGGGGGCTGCAGGATTAAAGGCAGTTGAAATGAAAACCGTGTGCCTTGCGATGATTAGGTTTATACAAACTCTGCAAACATATTGGAGCTGTTCGAAATGCAACCTCAGAACTGTAAACATTTATCCATCCAAATCCCTCGGCAGGATCTTCAGAGAATAGGTTTTTGCTGTGGTTCCCTGGAGCAGAGCAGAATCCCTTGAATGGCTTACCTGCTCACTCCCAGGCAAAAGATACTCAAGTTCAGGCTTAGAAGATGCTGAAGAGCAGCACCATCCAATAGAAACATAATATGAACCACAAATGCGAGCCACATGTGGAATTTTACATGTTCTAATAAGCCACATTTTAAAAAGCCAAAAAAAAAAAAGAGCCAGGTGAAATTAATTTGAATAATGTAATTTATTGAAGCCAATTTATCCAAACTATTATCATTTCATCATGTCACCAATGTAAAAACTTATTAATGAGATCTTTTACATTCTTTTTTAGGTACTAAGTGCTTGAAATCTGGTGTGTGTTTTACACTTTGCAGCATGTCTGAATTAGGACCAGCCACATCGCAAATGCTTCAGAGCCACACGGGGCTAATGGCTGCCATATTGGACAGCATCCTGATGTGTAGCAAGTGAGAGATGGTAAGAGGCTGAGGAGTCAGCAAGGCAGTGAGGGGGCTTTTGTAATAATCCAGGAGAGAGATGATGATGGTTTGGGCAAGGGTAGTATCCATGGAGGGTGTACACTGGAGGTAGAGCCAAGAAAATATGCTGATAGATTAGATGTGGGATGGAAACAAGAGAGGTGGCAAGGGCGTCGCAAAGACTACAGCCAGAACCACTGAATCACAGTTACTGGTTAGTTGAAATGGAAAAGTTTGTCATGAATTCACTAGGTACCAGGAACTCTGCTCAGTGTTTTCTATCTGGGTTATACATCTTGCAGTAATTTTCTGAGGCAGGGACTCTGCTTGTTCCCATTTTGCAGGTGAGATAACTGAGGCTTAGAGAGTTGAGATCACCCACCTGACAGCTGGACTCACTGAGTTCCGATGCTGCTTCTGCTATCTCCAGAGACCAAAGGTTTCACCTCTATACTCTACCAGCTCTCTTGTCCTCCCCAGCATCTTAGCAGAGGTAATGGATGGAAACGTATCCGTCTGCTTGTCTCTCCTAAGTACCCCTGGGCTGACGGAGAAGGGGGCTGCTGGGGCAAGAACCGTCCTTTCCCCTGGAGTCTTAAAACCTCTAAGCCTGAGTGGGGCCAGGCTTGCCTGAGTGCTCTTTGCTTGGTCCAGGTGGCAAATTCTCTGCCTCCTACAGGAGAAGAGTGAGCCCCATGGCTGTAGTTACCCTTTCCCAGGCCACCATGAAATCTCTACAGTAAGGACACAGCCTGTGGGAGACACATCTTTGAGGGCTGCTGATTAATGACCCCAAAGACATCCAGGTCCAAATCTCTGGAACCTATGAATGTTATTTTGCATGGCAGAAAAGACTTGCAGATGCGATTAAGTTAAGGATTTTTTTTTTTTTTGAGACGGAGTCACGATCTCTCACCCAGGCTAGAGTGCAGTGGTGTGATCTCAGCTCACTGAAACCTCCACTTCCCGGATTCAAGCGATTCTCCCGTCTCAGCCTCTGAGTACCTGGGATTACAGGAGTGCGACACCGCGCCCAGGTAACTTTTGTATTTTTAGTAGAGACAAAGTTTCACCATGTTGGCCAGGCCCTCAGGTGATCCGCCAGCCTCAGCCTCCCAAAGTGCTGGGATTATAGGCATGAGCCATAGCACCTGGCCAAGTTAAGGATCTTAATACAGGGACATTATCCTAGATTAGCCCCATGAGTTCTAAATACTATCACAAGTGTCCTTATTAGACAAAGGCAAAGGGAAGACCACATGGGAGCAGCCCATGTGACATGAACAAGATGCTACACGGCTAACTTCGAAGACAGGGCAGGGCCATAAGCCAGGAAGTGCAGCCTCCAGAAGTCAAAAAAGACAAGGAAATGGGTTCTCCTCTAGAACCTCCAGGGAGTACAGCCCTGCTGACATCATGATTTCAGTCCGGCAGGATTAGTCTTGGACTTCTGACGTCCAGAAATGTGAGAGAATAAACGCCTGTTGTTTTAAATTTCCGAGGTTGTGGTAATTTGTGACAGCGGCCCTAGGAAAGTCGTCCCCCTCCCTCAGCCCTTCTGCAGATGATTCAGTGCTTGACTGTACAGAATCTGGGATCAGACTGCCTGGACTCCAGACCTGACTCCACCACTGGCAACTCTGTGACCTTAGGCAAGTGGATACGTTTCTTTGAGCCAAGATTTCCTCAGTTTAACAAAGGGAAAGCTGACTTGAGGAACTTCTGAGAATCTAACAAATGCCAAGCCCTCTCCCCTAGACGTGCATACCCACGGCACTTTTTTCTACCATTCCAGAAGTTGCAGTAGACTGTTTGGAGGTTGAGATGGGCAAGATCTCATTCATTTTCTGGAATTTCCAGTATATTAAGAAATATGCTTAAAAAAATAAAAGTGGGCTGGGCGTGGCGACTCGTGCCTGTAATCCCAGCACTTTGGGAGGTTGAGGCGGGCAGATCACCTGGGATCGGAAGTTCGAGACCAGCCTGACCAACATGGAGAAATCCCATCTCTATTAAAAATACAAAATTAGCCGGGCATGATGGCACATGCCTGTAATACCAGCTACTCAGAAAGCTGTGGCAAGAGAATTGCTTGAGCCTGGGAGGCGAGGTTGCAGTGAGCTGAGATCACGCCATTGCACTCCAGCCTGGGCAACAAGAGCAAAGCTCCATCTCAAAAAAAATAGAAAAGAAAAGAAAAGAAAAGAAAAAGGCTGGGGGCAGTGGCTTATGCTGGTGAAACCCTGTCTCTACTAAAAATACAAAAAAATTAGCTAGGCGTGGTGGCGCGTGCCTGTAATCCCAGCTACTCAGGAGGATGAGACAGGAGAATTGCTTGAACCTGGAAGGCAGAGGTTGCAGTGAGCTGAGATCGCACTACTGCACTCACACCAGCCTGGGTGAAAGAGCGAGACTCCATCTCAAAACAAAACAAAACGAAACAAAAGTTGTGCTTCTTTTTTTTCTTTTTTATTTAGATGGAATCTCACTGTTGCCCAGGGGCTACAGTGCAGTGGCTTGATCTCGGCTCCCTGCAACCTTCACCTCCTGGGTTCAAGCAATTCTCCTGCCGCAGCCTCCCAAGTAGCTGGGATTACAGGCACCCGCCACCACGCCTGGCTATTTTTGTATTTTTAGTAAAGGTGGGGTTTCACCATGTTGGCTAGGCTGGTCTCGAATTCCTGACTTCAGGTGGTCCACCTTCCAAAGTGCTGAGATAACAGGCATGAGCCACCGCACCAGTCTGGCATATTTTTAATGTTTGCATTTGCAGAGGATCAGAACGTGCCATCCAAAAATATGTCCCTTTGGCATATTGATTATTTTGAGTTGAAGGTGATTGAGAAAAAGCAGATGCAGAAAGGATTCTTTGATCTCCTCCTTTCTATCTAAAAGTGGGGCATACGTTTTCATGGGAAAGTTGCCCTCCCTGTATCAGGAAGAGAACATTCTTGTCACTGGAGAAGGGGCATCAATAATGCAAATCAGTACTAACAAATCTGCTACAATAATCTTTATCTTCCATTAATTCCCCCAAATATTTTCTTTTTCCTTTTCTTTTTCTTTTTTTTTTCCTTTTTTTTTTTTTTTTTTGAGACAGAGTCTTGATGTGTTGACCAGGCTAGAGTGCAGTGGCACGATCTCAGCTCACTGCAACCTCTGCCTCCTGGGTTCAAGCAATTCTCCCTCAGCCTCCCCAGTAGCTGAGAATACAGGCGCTCACTACCATACCAGGCTAATTTTTGTATTTTTAGTAGAGATAGGGTTTCACCATGTTGGTCAGGCTGGTCTCAAACTCCTGACCTCAAGTGATCCGCCTGCCTTGGCCTCCCAAAGTGCTGGGATTACAGGCGTGAGCCACCACGCCCTGCCTCCCCCAAATATTTTCTAGTCACTTACCCACAATTTACTGCCCCTAGCCCAAACATCTTTTCTCTTTGTCTTGATACATCTCCACTATTAATTGTTCTTTTTTGGAGTTATATACAAACCCTCAGGTCCACCTGCTTCTCTGGGTCTTCATTTCTTATATATGGAAGCTTCTATGTACACATAGTAACGTTAACACCAAACATAATGTGTATGCTTTCTTCCTGTTAATTTGCCTTTTGTCAGTTAATTATCAGGCCTGGCCACAGAACCCAAGAGGGTAGAAGAAAAGCCATTCCTCCCCTATACATTTAACAAAGCAATTCTTTTAATACACACAATCAGAATGCTATATAATTGTGTTATTCCTGGGATACTTGTAGGATCTATTAAAAAATAATGTTTTATGGTACGCTGTGGGCAGAGTGGTCTGGAACTTGAGGTAAGAGACAGAATGGTTGGAAAGTCTGTCTCGTTGCCATTCCCGTTAGGTAGGTTCTCAGGCTGTGTGCACAACATCACAGGAAGTAACAGTCATTGTTCATATCCAAGGCCTTCCAAGAAGGTCCAGCCCTGTGCTGAAGGCCTCTACTGTGCTAGCTCAGCCCCCTGAGGTTCATACAGGACCCACCAGTACAATCCAGAATCCAAAGTTACAGCAAACAGCTGTGCACAAGTGCACAGTGCCTGGTGATTGCAGTGACTGGCCAGTAGTACTTAGGGAGTCATAGTAAAAACTGGGTCCGTCTTTAACCCAGAGAGGTTCAAGCTGTTATTGGAAGGATGTGGCAAGTGAAGGTATGTTGAGGAAGGGTGGGACTGTGAGAACAAAGTCCACATCTTTCATTAAAGGAAATCAGAAGATAATGTTGAAACCTGAGAGAGCGTAAAATAGCAGTATAGGTTATGTTAGAAGGTGACCATCCACTGAAAATGGCAAATGGAATCCACCTTAGTTGGTTCTAGGGAATGGGAATTGGGATTGGGGAGGGCAGAAACAGGAAAATGTTCTGTTGGTCCTGTGGTTATAAATTTTGAGTATCTTTGACTTTTAAAATTGTGTGCCTGTGTTTTTTTGTTTAAAAGATACGTGAATTAAATGAAAAGGTAACAAAAAAATTAAGTGAAATAAAATAAACCAATACGAAAGAATTGAAAATGAAGTAGAATTTCTGCCACTTTGCAGGCTACAGGTGGCCAGTGCTGGAGTGGGAGAAGGAAGACAGATCCCAAGAAGAGGCAGATTGTGGGAAGAGGAGGGTCCGGCGAACACGAGGGTGTAGGAGGGAGGATTTTCTCAGATAAAACAGAATCTATGGGAACAAGTATTTTCAAAACTGTCTTACCTTTAGTGCCATCTCCAGGTCTTTGAAGCCAGACCCTCCAGAGCAGGCAGAGTTGAGAGGGGGCTGCCCCCCTACTCAGCCTGAGGGGTGCTCCTCTGCCGGAAACCCCCTTTCAGAAGCAGGAGGGAGCCTTCAACAGAAAGAGAGAGGGAGGGCTGGAGCCTGGGAAACTAGCTTTATTCAGTTTTGCGCCAATGGCATTCAAGGATGGGGAGAGCAAGGAATAATAAAAATAAGAATAAGAATGGCTGTCAGGGAGCAGGAAGCTGGACTACAGGGCCTTGGTTTCGGGACCTTACTTGGTCCAATTCTCACAACAATCAAGGTAGGTAAGGAGTGAAAGACCTAACCCCATTTGCTGATAACATGCAAAATCAGAATATAAAAGGACTACCTTTTAAGTTCCCATTACAGGCCGGGCACTGAGCCAGACACTCCACATGAATTATCTTACTGAAATACGGCTGCCGGGTGGAGCAAATGAAAAGTTGGGACTCATGAATTAAAAAAAAAAAAAAAAAAAAAAATTTATCGCTTATCTGAAATTAAGATTTAATTGGTGCCCTGTATTTTATTTAGCAACTTTGTACTGAGCCCTTACAAGTGATAGCTAAAATGATCACCCCATTTCCAGATATAGACTCAGCCTCAGAGAAGTTAAGTTACTTACCCAAAGCCACACAGCAAGTCAGTGGCTAGTGTGGCCTTTTCACCATAGTCAACTCTTTTGGTTGCCTGATGTCAGGAGAACACAAGAGCACATTCCCAACCACCGTGTCACTGGGCACCTTTCCTGGGTCACACATGTTTGCTAGGCACTTTACAAACAGTCTCCTGCAAACTCATTTTGGGCAGCATTGCTGCCATGTTATAGATGAAGAAACTAAGGCACGCGGCATTTGGTCAATTTGACCAAGCTCACACAGCAAGTGTGTCTCCGAGTCAGTTCTTGGAACCATTACCACTGTGTGGCAGAACCCACACTGGATCCCAGCTCTCTTTTTGTTCCGCCTCGCTGGCTTTCCAGGGAGAGGTGGCCAAAGCATGGTGGGAGTGGAGGATGCCTTGACCCCGTGGCTTTGCACAGTGAGTGGTTATTAGATGTCCAGGAGCCATTTGGACAGGTGAGTGTGCAGAAACCTCATCATGGGAAAAGTGTGCAGAAATCTCAGCACAGGAAAAAGAGCATGTGGCACTCTTTTTTTTTTTTTTTTTTTTTTTGAGATGGAGTCTCACTCTGTCACCCAGGCTGGAGTGCAGTTGCATGATCTCAGCTCACTACAACCTCTGCCTCCTGGGTTCAAGCAATTCTCCTGCCTCAGCCTCCCTAGAAGCCGAGTTTACAGGTTTGTGCCACCACACTCAGCTAATTTTTGTGTTTTTAGTAGAGACGGGATTTCACCATGTTGGCCAGGCTGGTCTCGAACTCTTGACCTCAAGTGATCCACCCACCTCGGCCTCCCAAAGTGCTGGGATTACAGGCATGAGCCACTGTGCCCGGCCCCCTGTGGCATTTTTTAAGTGCTATGTGTTCCCATAGGTGTAATAAGAGAAGGCAGGGTGGGGGACTGCAACTGCTTCTATATGCCTAGAATCTGCTCAGTGATGCCCAAGGAGCGGTCCCAGTGGTTGACCCAGAGGAAAGAAGAGAATTATATGTTTGCTCCACATCAGGGGTTGGCAAAATTATCCAGATAATTGAGAACACTTGAGTAATCTTGAGTAATCAATTGTGCTTCCGAAATACATTGTGTAAAGCAGGGGCTGGTAAATTGTAGTCCTGGGCCGAATCCCCTCAGCTGTCTGCTTTTGCAAATAAAGTTTTATTGGCACACAGCCAGCCCGTTGGTGATGCACTGACCATGGCTGCTATCATGTGTGATCTGTCTGGCCCTTTACAGATAAAGTCTTATATCCTCTGCTCTTATACCTCTCTACTGTTTCAATATTTTTTGTGTATATTAGTTTTTCATTAGGAAAAAAAAAAAAGGATTCAAGGAGAAACATTTTCACTTGACTTGGCTTCATTTCCATAATTGGTTAATAAATCATCTTTCCTCATCTGGGCGGTCCAGGTGGGCAGCCAAAGGCGAAGGCGGCCGTGGAAGACCCCTCACCCTTGAGGCCCTTCTTCCAAACAGGTGCCTCTGCTGTTCAGATGGCAGGTGCCTCTGCTCCTGCCATCTGAATGTTCACCAGGAATGACGCTGTTGCCGTGAGAACCCTTAGTGATAATTTCTTTGGGGGCCTAAATTATGCTGTTTTCCTTTCGTCTGATGTACTTTGTGGGTCACAAAACTAGTGGGGCTTCACTCTTACTGGATGGCTACTGAGAACTGAATTTATTCAGTATTGGTCTCCAAGACCATCTAGCATATGGGTATTAGTTTCCAATGGCTGTAACAAATTAACACAAAGATAGTGGCTTAAAACAAACACAAATTTATTATCCCATAGTCTTAGAAGTCAGAAGTCCAAAATAAGTTGTGGGGAGTTAAAATCAAGGGGTTGGCAGGACTGCCTCCCTTCTGGAGGCTCTAGAGAATTTGTTTCCTCACCTTTCCTAGCTTCTTGAGGCACCTGCTCTTTTGCAGTTTTTTTTTTTTTTTTTTTAAATCCTTTTCTTGCAGCCTGCTCCTCCATCTACACCAGCAGTGTAGCATGGTGCAGTCTCCCCCTGTCCCTCTCACTGACTCGTCTGCCATCAAGTGTGTTTCAGAAACACATAGTAGAAAGCAGGGGTTGGTAAACCACAGCCCCAGGGCCAAATCTGCCAGGTGTCTGCTTTTGTAAATAAAGTTTTATTGGCACACAGCTAGCCCATTCATCATGCCCTGACCACAGCTGCTGTCACATGTGGTCTATCTGGTCCTTTACAGGAAAAGCTTGTAGATTACAGTCTCCCTTGGTCTTTCTCTTTCACTGACTCTTCTGTCTGTCTTCTATAGAGACCCTTATGAGCCAAATGTGGTGGCTCACGCCTGTAATCCCAGCATTTTGGGAGGCCAAGCTGAGGGGAATCAGTTGAAGTCAGGAGTTTGAGACCATCCTGGCCAACGTGGCAAAACTCTGTCTCTACCATAAATACAAAAAACTAGCCAGGTGTGGTGGTGTGTGCCTGTAATTCCAGCTACTTGGGAAACTGAGGCATGAGAATTGCTTGAATCAGGGAGGCAGAGGTTGTAGTGAACCGAGATTGTGCCACCTCACTCCAGCCTGGGCAGCAGAGCAAGACTCTGTCTAAAGAAAAAAAAAAGGAGGCCCTTGTAATTACATAGAGTCCATGCAGATAATCCAGGATAATCTCTTCATCTCAAGTCTTAATTTAATTACATCTGCAAAGTCCTTTTGCCACATAAGGTGCTATATTCACAGGTTCCAAGGATTAGGACGTGGAATCTTCTGAGGGCCCCTATTCTGCCTACTGCAGCGTGTTTATGTAGCCTTCTTCCAAGCTTTATTTTATACTTTTATCGTATCCTTACTCTTGTTTCTCTATTTTCTTTTTCTCCCAACTTCTAATCTAGGTTTCCTTCTTGTATGTTATGTATTCTGCAAGTGTCTTTAAATTCTCTTAAAAGGAAAGGTAAAAAATTGTTAATTTTTTTTTTTTTTTTTTTTTTTTTTTGAGACAGAGTCTCACTCTGTCGCCCAGGCTAGAGTGCAGTGGCCGGATCTCAGCTCACTGCAAGCTCCGCCTCCCGGGTTTACGCCATTCTCCTGCCTCAGCCTCCCGAGTAGCTGGGACTACAGGCGCCCGCCCCCTCACCCGGCTAGTTTTTTGTATTTTTTAGTAGAGACGGGGTTTCACCGTGTTAGCCAGGATGGTCTCGATCTCCTGACCTCATGATCCACCCGTCTCGGCCTCCCAAAGTGCTGGGATTATAGGCTTGAGCCACCGCGCCCGGCCAAAAATTGTTAATTTTTTAAAAAACCCAGATGGTGCTCCCTAAATTGATGCCCAACCACACGAATATCCAAGCTTGGTTCTGGGACAGCGGACATAAGTTTGATGAATCAGATTTTATTCCTGCTCCCAGGAGGTGAGGTGCTACCTGGGTGTACCTGCCCCCCAGCAGGTAGTCTTAGGAACTCTACAGGTGGATCAAGTGGGGGGATCTGTGTACCCAGCTTTGAGGAGGAGCAGGGGAGGGCTGGGGTGACGGGGGCCTTCCTAGAGGGAGAAGGTTTTCAAGGCAGAGGAGGAAGATGAAAAGGAGGCAGTCACATGAAGAGCCAGCCTCCGTTCCCAGGGTGATATGAAATCAGTTAATCAATTCATTCATGGCTAATGATGGAGTTGCTCTTATACCCTCAGCAGAAACAGGTTGAATGTTGTATGCAAGACATTTAAGGCAGTAGTGGCTCTGAGAGTGACTGACCTGGCTCAAATTCCCATCCCACCATCTCCTCGTTATGTAACCCAGTGACCCAGGACCACCCAGTCTTCATGGACCTTGATTGGTTTGTTTGTAGAATGGGGATAATCATGGTTCCCCTTCATGTTTAGTTGGGAGGACTAAACAAGATGGTGCCTCCAGAGCCTTGGGATTGGTCAGGTACACAATACCCACAGGCTGACCACGGAATCTGCAGGGCCCAGGGCAAAGTGAAAATCTGAACCCTTGTTCAAAAACTATTAAGGATATTTTTTAAAAGTGTCAAGAATTTGAAGACATGAAGAGCAGAGCATTAAACCAAGCATGACTACCTGGCTCCCACTCCCATGAAGCCAGAGATAAAGAATCATCCACAAAGAGGGGGAGACAGAAACACTCATTCCCGGCTCTGGGTCTTCCAAGGAGGCAGGGAGGCTGTGGCCATCTGGGAGCCTTACAGGGGATGGAACCAAAGCATGAGAATCCGGGAGGTATCTTTTCAAACAATTCAACTTCCCATTTGCACAATGCCTTAGGTAAAGCTGTCTGGGCGTCTCATGTGGCATGCAGACAGCGTGCCTCTGTGACTGGGTGCCCATGCCCAGAGAGGGCAACGCTGCAGGGAAAATAGGACGATGTCATGGGTGGCGAGTGATGAGGGAGATGCAAGGGGGGAGATGTGGATGGGGCCCTCTGGAAGCAGAGCCTGAGCTGCTGGGGTTATCGAGGCAGGGCTCCCAGGAAAAGAGGTGTGAGGGCAGCAGGGGCAGAGGGCACAAGGGCAGCAAGGACGTGGTCTCAGCTGAGACTCCCATAGGAAGCTCTGGAGCGGGAGTCCCACCCCGTTGCCCAGTGCAGCCCCTGCAGGCGCCCTGGAGCTGTGTTGGTTGGAGAGGCGGTGCAGACGTCGTTGGTTGAGAGCAACTCTCCAGAGAAAGAAGTGGCTGTGGGTCCTGAGCAGCCAACATTTAGCGAGTGATCGGGTGCGGGGGCCCTGCAGTCAGCGCCGGCCTCTGCGAAAGCAACCGGGAGCACAGAGTGGATGTTGTAAAGGAATGTCCCAGGGAAGAGCCAAGTCCCTGAGGAGGAAGTAAGCTTGGTGCCTGAAGCAGGAGCCAGCAAACTACCTCTAGCTCTAGCAGCCAGATCTGGCTGACCACTTGGTTCTTATAAATAAAGTTTTATAGGCCAGGTGCAGTGGCTCACGCCTGTAATCCCAGCACTTTGGGAGGCCGAGGCTGGCCTGTTACGAGGTCAGGAAGTCAAGACCATCCTGGCCAACATGGTGAAACCCCATCTCTACTAAAAATATGAAAAATTAGCCGGGCGTGGTGGCGGGTGCCTGTAGTCCCAGCTACTCAGGAGGTTGAGGCAGGAGAATCACTTGAACCCAGGAGGTGGAGGTTGCAGTGAGCCAAGATCATGCCACTGCACTCCAGCCTGGGTGACAGAGTGATATTCCATCTCAAAAAATAAATAAATAAAATAAAGTTTTATTGGCACACAGCCATGCCCACTTATTTACATATTTTCAATGGCTGCTATAGTGCTACAATAATGGAGTCGAGTAGTTGCTGTAGAAAGCAACTGGCAGCAAAGTAGGGTCACCAACTGTCCTGGTTCGCCGAGCACAGACGGGGTTTCTGGGGACACAGAACCCTCATGCTAAAGCCAGGTGGCTTCCTAGCAAACCACAAAGCCTAAAACATTTGCAACCCGTCCTTTTGAAGAAAAAGCTTTCCACTCCCTGCCAGGGAGCCACCAAAGGGCAAGCCTGGATGGTGGGAGCAGAGAGGTCAAGGCAAAGGGTGGCAGGAGTGAGGCATGAAGATAGGCAGGCTCCAGCCGGGGTGGGCTCTGGAACAGAGGATGGGAGAAGACGCCACTTGCCTCTCAGGGTGCAGGCAGGGTGAAACAAGATGGTGTCCACCAAGGGTCAGCCCTGTGCAGGCTCCGAGAAAGCCCCAGATAAAGGGAGCTCCCATCTGTATCATTATTTCTGTTGTAGGCGTTGCCTCCTATGTGCCCTGGCTCTGGAATAGCCTACAGATTCTAGAGCCCTCTGTCAACTCCCATTCCCAGCCAGGAGACATGGGACGCCCACCAGAAATGGACTGTGGAGATCAGAATCCTTGAATCTGTAAAATTTCACTAAATCTCTAAACAAGAGTCAGAGCCTGTCAAAAAAACACCCAACTGTGAAGAGACGGGGGTAGTGGAGCAAGTGTGCAAATGAGAAACCATTGCACGTGGCCCGTACCAGGAGTCTTTCCTACCAGACATGGGGAAGGCAGGGTGGGGGAAGTCTGAAATGTCAACAGTGCAAAAAATAAATATTGATGTTAATTCTAAGGAACAAGGTTTTTTTAAAATTTACTTTTATCCAGAGCAGAACATTTTCAACATAAACTCATAGCCCTGACCACCACAAAGCAGATGGCATTTTCCCACACATGGCCAAGAGGGGGATGGGACGTGCTCGTGGGTGGCTCCTCTGTCTGTTTCTGGAAAGGCTGGTTTCCCATGTAGGTGCTGGCAGAGGCTGGCAGTGATGTGGGATCGGGTGTGTAAGTTCGGATGATTTTTTGAACTCTTAAATTCTTACAGAAGTGAGGAGTGTGGGGAAGGGAAGAGAAATAGGCTTGGGTGATCTTCGAGATCTGGGGTTTGCATGTCAAATACAAACAAGGGGGCAGAGGGAGGGACCCAGAGCATTAGTGTAATAAACTGCCAACTTCTTTGTTTGCTCGTTTGATAAATATTGGAACAAGTTACTACTGACTGGAAGGTCCCAGAAAGCAGGCCCTTTGGGGAATATAAGAATAAATCCACTGTAAATCCCAAAGACCATTTCTCACCTTGGCGATTGTGAGAGACTGCTGGCTTAAAGGGTGCAAGCTGAGGCCCAGGTGTGCTTTTGTCTGGCACTCATGGTTTTGGCTACCACTTCTCAAAAACATCCCAAAAACATTATTTGTCAACAGTAAATATGAAAAGATTGAAGAACGAACGGAAAGACTCAGGAGCAGTGGGTTCTCCATTCCCATGGGGCAGCATTAGCTGGTGCTGAGTGATGGCTCCCTGTAGACTGGTCGTTCTCAGCCAGGGGTGATTTCACCCTCCAGGAGACACCTGGCAATGTCTGGAGACATGTTCAGTGGTCATAACTGGCATCTAGCAAATAGAGGCCAGGGACGTTGCTAGATGGTGTGCATTGCATAGTCAGCCCCATGGAACACAGAATTTCCAGCTCCCCATGTCAATAGTGCTAAGATTGGGAAGCCCTGCTGTAGACAGGTGAGCCTGCACCAGTTCGCCACAGTCCCCACTACTCCCTACTGTTTCCCAGACAATGGAGCCAAGTGTGAGTTGACTTTTGTCATCTTACATGAGTCCCTTCATTGATTTTCATTATTATGTGCCCCCCATAGGACCCTATCCTAAAAGGAGCCCCGGCCAGCCCCCATGCATGCCCACCCATTCTTCACACTGCAGGTGAGAATTCTTTCTATAACTCAAATCTGATCCTATTACTCCTTGGCTCAAAACCTTCATCCCTCAGGATAGAGATCAAGCATCTTAGGCCAGTAGACAGGGATCTTCCCCATCTGCTCATTGTCCACCTGTCCCAG
Source organism: Chlorocebus sabaeus (assembly GCF_047675955.1). Taxonomy (NCBI): domain Eukaryota; kingdom Metazoa; phylum Chordata; class Mammalia; order Primates; family Cercopithecidae; genus Chlorocebus; species Chlorocebus sabaeus. The sequence goes on from NC_132905.1 coordinate 7,287,203, forward strand.
TCTCTCCTCTGCCCCAAAGATGTGCATTTAGCCAAATTGAACCAATAGCATGGGCCTCTGGGCTTCCAGACGTGCTCTTCCCTCTCCTAAAAATTACCCTTCACTTTCCAGCCAGGCAAATGCACTCAGGAAGCCTTCCTGGCTCCTTCCTGGAGTTTCCTGGGGCTCACCTTTCTCATGGTACCTCTGACATTGCACACTCATTGTTGACAGTGCACTCTGCTTTCAGAGGGTATTGAACTCCAAGATCCAGGCAGGGAATACAGATTACCAAGTGGGACTCATTTGGAGAGGGCAGCGATCTGCTACTCCAACCCATTGTTGCTTCATCTAATTCATTACTCACGAGTAACTTCTGACCTGATGCCAGGCTCTGTGGGAGGCACCAGAATAGAGCAGTGAGCAAAGCAACGTCCCAACCTCTCGTGGAGCCCACATTTTAGGGAATGGCAACAGCTAAAATGCTAATACACTTACATGTTTATATATCACATACATAAATTATGTCATACATAATATTAAACAAGCATTCTAGTTATGGAAATACAGACCCAGTATTGCTAGATCTGCTCATTTGAAGCCAGAAATCTATCTGTTTCTGGAAGAGTGATTCCCAAATTTTAAATGTTGGCTGCTACTAAATTTGTAAACGCTGTGTGGTATGTTCCAGGCAAAGCAGTCTGCCTGTCTGTTCTGGTGTGCAGGCCACCTCTTTTCAAACTCTGCTGGGATCGTGTCTTCCCTCTCTGGGTCTCCAGGCCTGGCTAACAGTTGGGGCTCCACAAACGGAAAACTGACGGAGTTTATAGTCACCAGGGGAGAGAAACCTAGAAACAGAAAGGTTTAATTCAAGGTGGAGGCTGGGCACGGTGGCTCACACTTGTAACCCCAGCACTTTGGGAGGCCAAGGTGGGTGGATCACCTGAGGTCAGGAGTTCAAGACCAGCCTGACCAACATGGTGAAACCCCGTCTCTACTAAAAATACAAAAATTAGCTAGATGTGGTGGTACATGCCTGTAATACCAGCTACTCGGGAGGCTGCAGCAGGAGAATCTCTTGAACCCGGGAGGCAGAGGTTGCAGTGAGCCAAGACTATGCCATTGCACTCCAGCCTGGGCAGTAAGAGCAAAAGTCCTTCTCAAAACAAAACAAAACAAAACAAAACAAAACAGGTGTGGTAGCGCACACCTGTAATCCCAGCACTTTGGGAGGCCAAGGTGGGTGAATCACGAGGTCAGGAGTTTGAAACCAGCCTGACCAACATGGTGAAACACTGTCTCAACTAAAAATACAAAAATTAGCCAGGTATGGTGGCGAATGCCTGTAACCCCAGCTACTCAGGAGACTGAGGCAAGAGAATTGCTTGAACCCGGGAGGTGGAGGTTTCAGTGAACCGAGATCGCACCACTACACTCCAGCCTGAATGACAGAGTGAGACTCCATCTCAAAAAAAAAAAAAACTCAAGGTGGAAAGTCATACAAACTTTAGGAGGGAGCCAGCTGTACTTCCTGGGGAGTTCAGAGGAAAAGGCGGTGGAATTCATTTTGACTGGTGGATCAGGGAAAGTTCTGAAAAGATGCAGAGAGTCAGTGGAGCAACCTGGGGCTTGCCCAAGATTCCAGGTCAAGTGTGGCCGAGAGTTCTGCTTCCCTTCCCTTCCATCCGCCCTCTCCTCCTCCGTCCTAGTCAATGGTATAGCTGAGAGCATGCCTCTCTGGTGAGACTGTACTTCCCAGAGTCCCTTGCAGCTCAGTGTGGCCCAGTGACTAGGTCCTACCTCATCAGATATGACCGAAGTACCGAGGGTAAGAGATTGCGAAACTGTATCCCGTTCTTCCCTCCTCTCTGTATCCTTGCTTTTTTGCCCCACACAAGGCAGCTCCTTCCCGCTCCAAGCTACCTGGGCTAGCTAAACCCTTGATTCTGAGCTCAGTCAGGTGACTCACTTTGGCTCTGGGACATTAGCGGATAAGATGAATGTAGAAGCCAGAAGTGGGCTTGTGCGCTGGGTTTGTGCTGTCGTGCCTCTGCCGTCGTGGCAGTGAGAATACACCCGGGCTAGCCTGTTGGAGGGTGAGAGTCCTGGGGAGCCCAGTCAACTTGGTCTAGTTGGCCCAGTTGAGGACAGCCTGGGTGTACTGACAGCCAGCTGATTCCCAGAGCATGAGTGAACCCAGTCCAGGTCGGGAGAGCTGCCCAGGGGACTACCTGAGATACTTGAACAAAGGTCCAATACAAACCTATTGTGTATACTCCTAAGGGTCTGTGGATTTTTATTAAGTAGGAATAAATCCTTAACACACCTTCAGAAATAAAGGAGCATGTCCTCCCCTTGTCTTTTCCCTTCATTCCTCTGGCTGGAATGCAGACACAGTGGCAGGAGCTGAAGCAGCCATTTTAGACTACAAAACAGATTCCTCCTATTGAAGACAGAACAGAAAAAAGAGAAGGGGCCTGAGTTTCTGATGCCATCAGCCTACTTACACTGAGACATAAAAGGGAAAAAGGACCGGGTGCAGTGGCTCATGCCTGTAATCTCAGCACTTTGGGAGGCCAAGGTGGGCAGATCACTTGAGGTCAAGAGTTCGACACCAGCCTGACCAACATGGAGAAACCCCATCTTTACTAAAAATACAAAATTAGCCAGGCATGGTGGCACATGCCTATAATCCCAGCTACTTGGGAGGCTGAGGCAAGAGAATTGCTTGAACTCAGGAGGCGGAGGTTGTGGTGAGCCAAGATTGCACCATTGCACTCCAGCCTGGGCAACGAGAGCAAAACTCCATCTCGAAAAATAATAATAATAATTAATAATAATAAATAATAATTTAAAAAGGGAAACAGACTTCCATCTGGTCTTAGCCACTGTTATCTTGATCTTTGTTCCAGCAGCTGTAACAGTACCCTAACTAACAAGGTGAGTTAGTGCCAGAGGCTCTCTCTAAGAATCTGGGTCCTTGTCGAAATGTGACCTCGTGCAAGTCCTTTGATTGACCTCTCTGATTTCCATTTCCTCTGCTGCAAAAATGGAGCATTTTTGTAATTTCATGGGTCCTTTCCAGCTCCAGTTTTTATCCTCAGTCCCATCCCCACTTTCCAGGAGAGAGACACAAAGCAGCGTCTCTTAAATTAACGGGACCTTTTTCGAGAAGCACCTGGGGGCCCTGAACACCACTGGGAAGCACTGGGCTGGAAAACCTCCTCCTCCTAACACTTCCAAGGAAAGCCGGCAGAAATTGCTGCCCTTGAGCCTTCTCCACCTGACTGGAGGGTGAAGGAAGGAGATCACCTAAGGAAGATAGGAGTCCGAGAAGTCCCCAACAGGAAATGAAGGAACCAGTGACCACACCTGCGTTTATTCCAGGAACAAAAGCTATGGCTCCAACTGAAAAGATTGCCCCAAACTATGACGTTTGCCAGGAAAATCTTGACATGCCTAAGTCTGGGGTGGTGCTTCACAAGCTACCAGTATCACGGGTTTTTTAAATTAATTAATTAATTTTTATTGTCAATACATCACAGACCAATAAATGGTCCTACTGTGCATGGCAAGTACATAGCATGTACCTTGCTGACCCACCACATGAGACCCACCACACAAGCCTGACCATACCTAAACTGTCCATACTCTAAGAGCATATATTCTCATCAGCAAGAGATTGTGCACTTGGATGTTGTATAAATGTCTAATTGTTGTAAAAGCTTCACAGCACTCATTCTCCATTTCCTTAAAGACAAGCAGCCAACAGTGTATAGGCAGTCACCGGAACCGCAAACCACACTTCAGGTAGCCCTGGTGAACGGCATTTGCTCGCCCATAAGTGAAACTGGTTGGAATTGAAAGATACAGATTTGTAGAAGTTGGGCCAAGCTAAAGGCTGTGACGAAGCGAACCATCCATAGCTTGCCTCTTCATCCTGAAGGATGTTATATCGGACGGAACACCTTTTTTCTCAAGGAGCCTACAGCAAACTGAGCTAGCTTAAGCAACTGATTCCAGTGAGGGGGTGATGCCTGGGAAAAATGAGTGACTAGGGTGTAGCCAGGGCTGGGGAAGGGACTGGAAGAGAGATGTAGAATCCCGACTCTTTCTCCCGCTCTGTCTCCACCTCCTGTTTGTTTTTCTCCCCAAGACTGTGCAAAGGCTGTGATCCTGTTTCTCTGCTGCTCTTGCAGATAACTGCCCAGCCCCTCTTGTAGCTACTTGTTGCCTGGTGAGGTTGTGTCCTTAAAGAAAAGAGACAGCCCCCACCCCCTACAATAAATTAGGGACTGAGACCCTCATTATGCTGACTGTCAGCCACACCACACTCAGCTCCCAGAAGCCACTCTCAGGCCTTTTTCATGAGCTCCACCCCTGCCCGCGACTCCTGCCACCAATCCTCAAGGCCAGCTGTTAAAGAGCTCTCTTGTTTTGAGCCCTTCTCATACTTTGAATATCTGAATTTTCCTGCTACCAACTGGAGAAAGTGCTCTATTTTTGTTGGTTTGTTTGTTTGCTTGTTTGTTTGTTTTTGAGACAGAGTCTCGCTGTGGCGCCCAGGCTGGAGTGCAGTGGCGCGATCTCGGCTCACTGCAACCTCGGCCTCCTGGGTTCACGCCATTCTGCTTCAGTCTCCTGAGTTGCTGGAATTGCAGGGGCCCGACACCATGCCCAACTAATTTTTTGTATTTTCAGTACAGACCGAGTTTTCACCGTGTTAGCCAGGATGGTCTCGATCTCCTGACCTCATGATCCGCCCGCCTCAGCCTCCCAAAGTGCCGGAATTACAGGTGTGAGCCACTGCACCCGGTCAAATCGCTCTGTTTCTAAGGGGCTCATGTGATTCGCGTGGGCCCAATGAGTAGCCTTAATTGCATCACGAAATCCCTCTTGCCATATATTGAAAACGATCGTGAGTATGATAGCTCAGCATATCCACAGCTCTGATGATTAGGACAGGAAATCTCAAAGGGGACATTTGGCATTTTGCCTAGCACAGAAGGACATGGTCACACCACTGGAGATGTGTCTCTTTTTACCAGGGAGGAAGCCTTCCCAAGGATATCCCAGCAGATTTCCCTGGGTCCCTTGGACAAGATTGGGTCACATGGCCATACCCAGCTGCCAAGGAAGCTGGAAAAGAGAGTGCCTGTGCCTTCAGCCTCTGTCACAACCTGGACAGGTTTGACAAAGCAGGAAGAAGGTGGAGGTAGAAGGTGGCCATTGGAAGGTCACAGTAGTGCCTGCTGCACTTGCTCAAAGCGAAGGGTCTTCCCTCCCTCTTTGTCCAACTCAACTCCTTCCATCTGTAATGAGGCATTGATGCATTTACCTGTTTATTGTCTGCCTTTTTCATGACTGGTCTTTATCCATGACAGATCTTCTAGGACACAGCACCTACCACTTCCAAATAAGGTTCTTAATATCCACCTTCCTCAAATACAGGAAGGAAGTGCTCTGAAATTTTGGTGCTAAATTGTATCTTAGCCTTTGCTGCCTAACACATTATCCTAAACTCAGTGGGATGAAATAGCAAACATGTGTTTTTAAATTTCTCATAATTCAATTTGTTGCTTGGATAGTCTTCTTCTCTAGGCTGGCTTGGCAGGGGCTGGCTGGTCTGGAATGGCCTCACTCACCTGCCTGGGGCCAGCTCTGGGATAGCCAGGCCTCTCGCCATGTGCTTGCTCTCATGGTGGCAGAAGGGTTTCCAGCAGCAGCAGCAGGAGAAGACAAACTCCGGTGCAGAAGCATTTTTCAATCCTTCGCTTGTGTCGGGTTTGCTGAAGTCCCATTGGCCACCCAAAGCAAGTCATACTGTCAAGATCTAAAGGGTGGACAAACTCTACCTCTGGACAGGAGAAGCTGTTGACATTGTGGCCATTTTTAGCCCCAGTGAGTTCTTTTCTTTGGGGCAAAATATTGGTTCCTGGGGACCAAGTGAAATTTACACAGGTGCCCACTCTCCATTGTCCTGAATGGAATAAAACACAATTAAAAAGAGGTGTGCCCCAACCACTCCCTCATCCAGCCCCGACAGACATGGCTCTTGGGGATATGTGACCTCCTTTACTAATTGCCTGGTAAGAACCAAGAACACCCCAATGCATTTTCCCAGGATACGTTCAATCCCAAATCCAATCATCTCGACTCTACGGAAGTTTTTCCATTTGGAGGAAAATCCATTTTATGCCCAAAGTTTTCACATCTCAACATTCCAAAGTCACTATTGTTGACAACTAAACTAAACTCCTCACGAAATGCAACCTTATTTATCTGTCAGAGAAAAGGCATCCCTTTCAGACACCTTGACCACCTTTTCATCACAGTCTGCAGGCATCTGTCAAAATGTACTGTGCCTTATAAATATGTATAACGCCAGTTCTCATGTTTTGTGCTAGGAAAGGGTATCAATGCTACAATTAATTAGTCTAATTTGCATTCAAGACTATACATAATTAATTTCTTCATTAAAAGCTTTCAACATTTCTTTGCAGAAAGTGCAAAAGATCATTGATGAGGTTTGAAAAAGCAATTAACAATAAAATATGTCAATGCTGGAATGGGGAAATGGTAACAGGACAGCCCTGTGCCATTCAAAGCCAGGATGATCCTGTGACTTGGAGATATTTGTTTTTCACCATTTCTCTTCTAGGTTGTCATTTCCAGTAAAGAAAATTCTTCTCTTTTTATTCTTCCTCCCTAGCTGGTCTTCTCCCTAATGTGGTGTCTATAAGCTGGCTCATCAGAAATACCCGACAAATGGATCATTCTCACCTACCCTTATGGTGTTCTGATGGGCAGACTACTGGAAAAAATCAAGACTATTCCTCATATAACCACTGCAATAATATTGATGGTAATAATAACATTCCCATTATCATAATGCACATTGATCAGGTGTGTGCTATTTCTCAGGCTCCAACAGCTCCAAACACAATATTTCTTTCTTTTTTTTCTTTTCTTTCTTTCTTTCTTTCTTTCTTTTTTTTTTTTTTTTTTTTTTGACAGAATCTTACTCTGTCACCTGGGCTAGAGTGCAGTGGTATGATCTCGGTTCACTGCAACCTCCGCCTTCCAGGTTCAATCAATTCTCGTGCCTCAGTCTCCCCAGTAGTTGGGATTACAGATGACTGCCACCATGCCTGGCTAATTTTTGTATTTTTAGTAGAGATGAGGTTTCACCATGTTGGCCAGGCTGGTCTCGAACTCCTGTCCTCAAGTGATCTGCCCGCCTTGGCCTCCCAAAGTGTTGGGATTGCAGGCATGAGCCAGCGCGCTTGGCCCCCATATGCATCATTTCGTTTAATGCTCACAACATTCTGCAGTTACTACTATTTTTAGTTCTTATTTAACATGTTAGGACAAGGGTCGACAAACATGGCCTGTGGGCCAAATCCAGCCACACTCATCCATTTCCCACAATGGCAGAGTTGCAAGTTGTGGAAAACACTGCATGACTCACAAAGCTGAAAATATTTACTATCTGACTCTAGTACTTTCCTGTTGCTGCTATAACAAATTATCACACATATGGTGGCTTAAAGCAACAAACCCATTATCGTACAGTCCTAGAGGATGGAGGACGGACATGGGTCTTCCCAGGTTAAATTCCAGGTGTGAGCAGGACTGTGCTCCTTTCTGGAGGCCCTGAGGAAGAATCCACGTATTTGACTTTCCCAGCTTCTAGACATTGCCTGCAGTCCTTGGCTTGTGGCCTCTTCCTTCATCTTTGAAGCCGGCAGTGGTTGATAGAGTCTTTCTCACATTGCACCACTCTAACACTGCTCCTCCTGCCTCCCTCTTTCTTTTAAAAGGATCCTTGTGATGACATCGGGCCCACCTGGATAATCCGAGTTAATCTCCTCATCTCAAGATTCTTAATTTAATCACATCTGCAGTCTCTTTTGTCACATAACAAAATGTATGCACAGGTTCCAGGGAGCAGGACATAGACACTGGAGGGTTATTGACCTGTGACCCACAGGCCTTTTCCAGGACGTTTGCCAGCCCCTAGGTCAGGAGACTGAGATTCAGAGGGATTCTTTTAAAAAGTAAATCAGAAAAATTATCCCTCTCCTCCAAACTCTCCAAGGGCTCCCTCCTTATTCAGAGCAAAGCCACATGCCATGCAAGACTCCCGTCAACCTGGCCTGCTACACTCATACACCTCCCTGCCCTCTTTTTCTCTTTCTTTCCTCCTTGCTTAATCTCCCTCAGTCACACAGACCTCTTTGCTCTGTCTCTCTGTATGCCAAGCACAAGCCCACCCCAGGCCCTTTGCACATGCTGTGAGCTCAGCCTGGAGTGTTTCTCCTCCAGTTAACTCCTTGGCTAACTCTTTCCTTTCCGTCAGATGTCTACCCAAATGTTCTCTTATCAGATAAACCTTCCCTGGTGACCCTCCATAAAACAGTATCTCGGCCAGGCGTGGAGGTTCACACCTGTAATCCCAGCACCTTGGGAGGCCAAGGCAGGCGGATCACCTGAGGTCAGGAGTTCAAGACCAGGCTGGCCAATGTGGTGAAACCCAGTCTCTACTAAAAATGCAGAAATTAGCCGGGCATGGTGTGGGCACTTATAATCCCAGCTACTCAGGAGGCTGAAGCAGGAGAATCACTTGAACCCAGGAGGTGGAGGTTGCAATGAGCGGAGACTGCACCATTGCACTTCAGCCTGGAGGACAGAGTGAGACTCCATCTCAAAAAACAAACCAAACCAAACAAACAAACAAAAACAGTATCTGTCTCCCTCTCCCTAGCTCCTTAACCTGTTCTGTTATTCCCCCTGGCACTTCCACCATCTGAAATATTGTGCAAATGTATTGATTCATCTGTTTAGTTTCCCTGCCTGCACTAGAATGTTCTGTAAGGACAGCAGTTGGTCTGTTCTGTTCACTGTTGTATTCTGAGTAGCTAGAAAAGCGTGTTGAAGACTTCTGCACCTAAGATCCTCAAGAAAACCTATTGATCATAGTTTTAGGGACTGACCCAGTGGTGTTAAGGCAGGTCTCGCCTGAGGAAAAATGGTTTGGAATTGAAATGGTGGGCACATCCAGATGAGCGTCTTGCAGCAGGTCTTGGGGAGGAAGTGATTTAGTTAGTTGACAGTCTCATCTTCCAGAAGCACATATCTCCTGCAGCGAACAAGTCTGTTAGATTTGCTTGGTCTCCTGTGTTGTCTAACACAGATGCAGGGAGTTCTGTTGGCTTCAGTTCTCAAATGCCTACCTAGGGTATAGTAGGTATTCAACTAACGTTTGTTGAAGAGATAGAATGAATGAACAAACGAATGGTTCAATGGATAAATGGTGGTGTGATTTACCCAGGTCCTCATAACTAGTGAGTAGAGGAACCAGGATTTGAATTGGAGGCTGCTTGACTCCAGCCCTAAAGTTCTTAACGGTTCACTCGCTCCAGTGTCCTGACATCTGACAGCCTCTTCCAGTGGAGGGTCAGGCAGTGTTTCTTCTCTTGCACCTACTTACATTTACTCACTGATATGGTCCCCATCCAGATCTCATCTCAAATTGTAATCCCCACCAGGGGGGGACAAGGTGGGAGGTGATTGGATCATGAGGGCAGTTTCCTCATGCTGTTCTCGTGACAGGGCGTGACTTCTCACACAATCTGATATTTTTATAAGTGGTGGTTTTCCCTTCTCTCTCTCTCTGGCTGCCATGGGAAGATGTGCCTTGCTTCCCCTTCTCCTTCCTCCGTGATTGTAAGTTTCCTGAGGCCTCCCCCGCCATGTGGAACTGTGAGTCAGTTAAACCTCTTTCCTGTATAAATTACCCAGTCTCTGGTACTATCTTTACAGCAGTGTGAGAACGGGCTAATACAGTTACCATTTACTTCTGAGCTATTGTCTTATTTAAAGCTAAAAGACTGTAATTTTACTGTATAACTAATGGGCAGTCAGGAACAGAATGAATCCTCAATAAATTTCAATTATTGCTGTTGTTGCTGTTGGTTGATTTCTCCATTGGTAAGGGCAGAGATGCTCCCCTGCCTCGATGGTGCCATCAAACCAGAAATCAGGAAGATCTGGTCTTGCCTCTGCTTCCCTCTGCATATCTTCTTCCTTCTTGCCTTCCCACCAATGCTTTGGTCTACAATGTGTCACAAGAGAATGTCCCAAGGGAAGATGGCGGCCCCATTCTCCTTTTCCATCATTCAACAAATATCTGTCTGTGGTCAGTAAGTCACCCAGGAGAAGTCGACATTCAAGTACCTTCTCTTTATCTTGAGGCACCCACAGCACATTTTCCCTCCCAGTGGCCACTCATGGGAGGGAGAAGAAAGAGTAGATCGTTCTGTGCTCTCTGTGGAATGGGACAACCTCCTGATCAGAAGACTATACATAAGCCTTTTGCCCTTCTGAGCCTTCCTTTCTCAGAACTGTTACATGGACTGAATAACAGAAAGTATACAAAGAGCTTAGTCCAGTGCCTGCAGAGTAAACATTCCACAAAACAATAATGATCAGTATCATGACTATCTAATTGTGATCGTAATAGGGAAAAATGTTTTTGGTACCTGCCCATTCGTCCCCAGGCTTTCCTGAAAAGGTGACACCAGGCTTCACAGACGATGGCTTTTTTTTCTAATTGTAGAAAGAATAACCAAGGACTCACAACTACCAGGAGGAAACAATTCTGTGTTCACATCTAAGGGAAAAAAAAATTGCTTTTCTTTGCAGGCACTGAAAATGACCAGCAGGACCAGGTATGATGGCCTGTAATCTTAGCACTTTGGGAGGCTGAGGCGGGCAGATCACGAGGTCAGGAGTTTGAGACCAGCATGACCAACATGGTAAAACCCCATCTCTACTAAAAATACAGAAATTAACTGGGAATCCCAGCTACTTGTGAGGCTGAGGCAGGAAGATCACTTGAACCAGGGAGGTAGAGGTTGCAGTGATCCGAGATCAAGTGATTGCATAAAAAAAAAGAGAGAGAGAGAGAGAGAGAAATGTCTCAAGAGGCACAGGGCACGTTTCAAATGTAAATCAACCTTGGGGGTGGGGTGTGGCCAGAGAGGTGAGGTCAAGAGAATACTGGAGGATGTCCTGTTTATGACATAAATTAGGGCCCTCCTCATTAGAGGTTCCCTAATTGTGAGGCATGCCTCCCGATTTCATAAATAATGCTACATAATGGTTAAGTATAACTGATCATTCAGAATAAATTCCAGATATTATTAAAATAACTAAATCCTCTCTACCACCACCAGAAAGAGCCTCGAGGCAGGGAGAGTTTTGGACATTTCTGGACTCTCCTGCGAAACCTGCACGAGAGTCAGGGATTCCCTATGGGGGCCTGATTTAACTCAGAAATGGGCCAGGGGGGACCGTGGGAAGCCCCCTGTGCTCCCAGCCTGTCTCCACCCCCTCTGCTGGACAGCCCAGCCTTCCTGGAGGGCTCGGGGGAGGAGCACTTTCTCCCTGGGCCACCTGTGCCAGCTGCCTGCTGGAGGGAGGCTGACCTGGGAAAGCCCAGCACATGCTTGGGGCCCTGCCCAGCGGCAAGTCCTCCTCAGAGCCTGTTGGGGACAAGATCCAAGCCAGAGTGACATCTCTGAGGCAACAGTAACGTCCGTGCTTGGGCATTACAGTCTCCGCAGTTCACCTCTTCTCAGAGGCTAAACTGATAGGAATAACGGCAGGAGCTGGCGGCTGAACAAGCGCTCAGAGCCCTGGGAGAGCGGCCATCCATCCTGGATTTCATTCCAGGTTGACAATGGCCCTTTGAAGAAAGTGCTAATGTCGTCCCCATTTTCTAGGTGGTGAGACTAAGACTTACCCAGAGGCTGACACCAGCTTCCCAAAGACTACCAGTTTGGGGCAGAGGTGGGCTCTGACATAAGCCGTCCCGAGCACAGCACCGCTCTGCAGCTACTCATGAATAGTCACCCAGTCATGCTTCACATTTATCCAGTACCTTTCATGGCACCACTTATAGTACTATCCACGAACTGCCTTTGCTGTTCTTAGATCGTGCAAGAATATCTATTATCAATGATATTTAACAAATTGGAATGGTATTATATAAGCAGCCAGGTTACATCTGGCAGAGCCTTGTTTTGGAGAAAAAAATCAAATGTGAAACAATACAACATGAAAAAATACAAACAACTTACATCTAGGGTATGGAAACACTGAGTATGCACAGGCCACTGTGTGTGCCCCACGGGTAAGAACCCGGAAGAACTCCTGGACTAAAGCACATGTTGCTGCTCTGATTTGGGGAATGTTCTCTGGGGGGTGTCATTACTTCCCAAACACACAAGCTTGACAGATGAGGCCATGGTTGAAGAGGGGGGCTCTGAACTCAGAGTGAAACATGGTTAATATACAGATTTCTCACTTTGTGGCAATGGGGTGCTTGTTTCCAAGGTGGGGAAAAGAAAAAATAAACCAGAATAATTAATCATTCCATAAGAACACAAATCCATTTATTCTCTGTTCTAATAAGAGAGTGACACTCTCCCCTGCGGCATTTTTGTAAAGCGTTGATTGAAGTATATAATCCAGGAAGCCTGACTGACACGATCCATAAGCCATTGTGCACAGGTGCTACTCACTTCATTCATTCATTCATTCATTCATTCATTCATCCATCCATTCATTCATTCATCCATCCATCCATCCATCCATTCCTTCATCTGGCAAAGATTGATTAAGCTCCTACCAAGTGCCATGCCCATTTATAGGAGCAGAGCACACAGCAGGGAATAAAAAAGACGAGAAACCTTGTCCTTTTGGAGTTTACAGTTAAACAACATTTAAAAATAAAACACTAACAAGTTTGGGGAATTAGGAATTTAAAACAACAACAACAACAAAAAGGATTAAAAAAAAAAAAAACTAGGCTGGGTGCTGTACACAACTGGGATTATAGCTCACGCCTATAATCCCAGCACTTTGAGAGGCAGAGGTGCAAGGATCACTTGAGGCCAGGAGTTTGAGACCAGCCTGGACAGTATAATGAGACTCTGTTTCTAAAAAAGAAGTTCAAGAAAAATTAGCTGGGTGTGGTGGTGCATGCCTGCAGTCCCAGCTACTAGGGATGCTGTGGCAGGAGGATGGCTGGAACCCAGGAGCTTGAGGTTGCAGTGAGCTCTGATCACACCACTGCACTCCACCATGGTCACAGAGCAAGACTCTGTCTCTATTTAAGAAATTTTTAAAAATAAAAAATCAAACATAGGGTATGTCTGATAGTGGTAAGAGAAAAATAAGGCAGGGGAAGGGGCTAAGGGATGCTGGGAGTTGAGGGAAACCCTGGTGTTTTGGTAGCAATTTGAGGGAGACCTGCAGAGGAGAAGGGGAGAGGATGTGTCTGCCTGGGATGTGCAGGCAGAGGGAAGAGCAAGTGCATCTGAGAGAGAGCAGGACGGGTGGGCTCCAGAAACACCAGGAGGTTGGTGTAGCTACACACGTGGGCAGGGGGCAGTGGCAGGAGATGGGGTCAGTGGCAGATGGGGACAAATCATAGGGCCCTGGGGCTACTTCAAGGGCCTTGATCTTATCCCATGTGATGGGAGCCACGGGGGCAGCGATCAGATCCAACTTGGTTTAACAGGACTCCTCGGGCTGCCAAATTCAGAATCGAAGGGGGCCCAGCAGGGAGCTTGGCAAAGTCAGTTCTGTAACTGTAACACTCTGTATGCACTTTTCTGTGTAAAAGAAAACACAGTAAAATAAATTCTGTAATATTCTTTGCAATACATGACCTATGTCTATATAATTTTGCTTTGGTTTGATGATTTGTTCCTTCCAAGACTTAGGTTGAAATTTGATTGGCATTGTAAGAGGTGCAACCTTTAAGAGGTTAATTACCTCTTTAGTCCACAAGGGCTCTGCCCTTAGTAATGGATTAATGCTATTATCCAAGGAGTAAGTTCATTAGAAAAGGGCAAGTTCAAATGAGAACACATGGACACGGGAACGTCACATACCAGGGTCTGTCAAGAGGTTGGGGGAAAGAGGAGGGAGAGCATTTGGACAAATACCTAATGCACGCCGGGCTTAAAACCTAGATGACGCTGGGCACGGTGGCTCATGCCTGTAATCCCAGCACTTTGGGAGGTCAAGGCAGGCAGATTACCTGAGGTCAGGAGTTTGAGACCAGCCTGTCCAACATGGTGAAACACCATCTCTACTAAAAATACAAAAAAATTGGCCAGCCATGGTGGCACATACCTGTAATCTCAGCTACTCAGGAGGCTGAGGCAGGAGAATCGCTTGAACCTGGGAGGCGGAGATTACAGTGAGCCAAGATGGCGCCATGCACTCCAGTGTGGGTGACAGAGCAAGACTCTGTCTCAAATAAACAAACAAAAACCTAGATGATAGGTTGATAGGTGCAGCAAACCACCATGGCACGTGTATACCTATGTAACAAGCCTGCATGTTCTGCACATGTATCAAAGAAAGACAGACAGAAAGAAACGAAGGAAGAAAGAAAGGAGAAAAGAAAAAGAAAAGGAAAGAAGAAAGAAAGAAAGAAAGAAAGAAAGAAAGAAAGAAAGAAAGAAAGAAAGAAAGAAAGAAAGAAAGAAAGAAAGAAAGAAAGAGAAGGAAAGAAAGAAAGAAAGAAAGAAAGAAAGAAAGAAAGAAAGAAAGAAAGAAAGAAAGAAAGAAAGAAAGAGAAGGAAAGAAAGAAAGAAAGAAAGAAAGAAAGAAAGAAAGAAAGAAAGAAAGAAAGAAAGAAAGAAAGAGAAGGAAAGAAAGAAAGAAAGAAAGAAAGAAAGAAAGAAAGAAAGAAAGAAAAGAAAGAAAGAGAGAAAAAGGAAGGAAGGAAGGAAAGAAAGAAAAGGGCAAGTTCAGTCCTCCTTTCTCTCTCACCCTCTCTGCCCTTCTGCCTTCCACCTTCGTCCCTGGGATGGTGCAGCAAGAAGACCCTTGCCAGATGTTTGCACCTTGATCCTGGACTTCTCAGCCTGCAAAACGATGAGAAATAAATGTCTATTCGCTATAAATTACTCAATATCAGATATTCTTTTACAGCAGCACAAAATGAACTAAGACAACATTCTACGTTTGTATACATATATTACCACACGGGATTGCATGCTCAAACCGAGGACTCTAAGAATATTTAAGGAATTTTTAAGGCTATCTTTTGCCATAGGAGATGCTTGTTTTTCTTGTCAACTTTAGCATCTTATCCTAGCATTGTGTGATGTCCTACAACTGCCTGTACCTGCCTGGGTTTACATGTGGCCTAGCCCCAAAGATGAAGGCTCTCTCCTAGACCTTTTGTAGCCCATCCAACTACAAAATGGGGGAATTTTTTTTTGTGATAAGTATTTGAATTGAAATAGACCCACCATCTTTGCATATCAGGGAGGCGTTTTGCAGAGTTGAGTCATGAAGAGGGCAACCCCTGGCTCCACGCAGACCCTGCCTGTCTTGTACCGTGCCTGATGCAGAGTAGGCACTGAACAAAAATTCGTTGAACGAATGAATGAATTCCTTCAAAGTAGGAGCTAAGGTGACCTTTAGAACAAATGGGGAAAAGAACCGCAGAGTGCAGGATTTTATGACTCAGGAGTTTAGGGGGATGAAGGTGAATGAAGGTGGCCTTTGGAACCCTGTGCAGTTGAGTTAAAGGACATGAAAGAGCTGCTGAAAGGGCAGGTGTGTGACTGCAGTCCGAGGTCACTCCTTTCACAAAGGCTGTCATGGTTTGACTGACAGCCTTAGGAGAAACCCTCCATTCCTTTGGTAGCTAAGGAGGAGATTAGAGTGCTCTGTTCAAAGCACTGCGCCTCCTATCCTGGGCATCAGTGGGGCTGACTTCAACAGCCTTTAGTCACTCGTCCTAAGAGCTTTTGCTCAAAGATTGAGCACGGATCTGGGCTGTCATTAGCCACTCAGGCAAGAAGACTGTCCCTTCCTCTAAGAGCTCACAGGAAGGCTGGTGCTGGGGCAGGTGGGGAGGTAGGACAGAGAAGCAAGGAGCTCTGGAGCCAGACAGACTTGGGTGGCACCCTGCCCACAACACGCATCGGGCCTGTCTGCATCTCAGGCTCCTTCCCTGTGGGCAGGGAGTTACAGGCTCACTCATTTACCAACTTGCTGTGCTGAACCGAGGACTTGTGCACTAGTAACATAAAGAAGATTAAGAGGTAGTCCTTGCCCTGTGGAAGCAGGGGCAATTTAGAAATGTTTGACTGTAGCCGGGTACAGTGGCTCACGCCTGTGATCCCAGCACTTTGGGAGGCCAAGGCGGGCGGATCACGAGGTCAGGAGATCGAGACCGGCCTGGCCAATAAAATAAAACCTTATCTCTACTAAAAATGCAAAAAAATTAGCCGTGTTTGGTGGCAGGCGCCTGTAATGCCAGCTACTCAGGCGGCTGAGACAGAAGAATCACTTGAACCTGGGAGGCGGA
The DNA here is from genome assembly GCF_047675955.1 of Chlorocebus sabaeus. Taxonomy (NCBI): domain Eukaryota; kingdom Metazoa; phylum Chordata; class Mammalia; order Primates; family Cercopithecidae; genus Chlorocebus; species Chlorocebus sabaeus. The sequence goes on from NC_132905.1 coordinate 7,303,590, forward strand.
GGTTGTAGTGAGCTGACCTTGCACCATTGCACTCCAGCCTGGGCGACAGAGTGAGACTCCGTCTTAAAAAATAAAAAAAAAAGAAAAAGAAATTTTTGATTGTTTGTTTACACAAATGGCCTTCCATTTCTGAAGTTTCTCCAGGTTAAACAATCTACATGAAAGACTTTTTAAAAATAACAAGTAGGAACATAACTATTAGCAGTGGGGTGGGACACGAAGGGGGTGATCTCCCAGTGATGTCTACAGCAGACACGAAAACCCGAACCACAATCACAGCACGTCCCCAGCCATCCCTAAATAAAACAACAAACAGCCACAGACCAAGAAAACTGAGAAGCAAGGGGCTCAAGTCTCAGCTTAGTCAGAAGATGTCCCAGAAATTATCCTCTAACAGGGGAGGGAGATTTATTTGGTGGGAACTGAAGTCCAACGCCAAAAACCCCATTAGCTCAGAGGTCCCTGCAGCCCTTCCACCCATGCACCTGACTCTGCCCCGGAGATGGCAGACAAGTGTCCCCAAAGCATGCACTGCTCAGGCTTTTTCAGGGATTAATTTGCACCTCAAACATCACAGACTGTGTGAGTTCAGAATTTGGGATTACTGAGCAGTTCGGAGGAGATGAGAATGCTTCCAAACAATGCCTAATTAATCATTATGTTGCGAATGACAAAAAACCCACTCAAATAATAAGGGAATTACTCGTTCAGAATCAGAAAAGTCAAGGATTAAGTTAATCTCAGGCAAGGCTGGATCCAGCCACTCATGGTCATATTATCAAGAACTTTATTTCTCTGTACCTCTTCTTTCTCTCTCTCTCTTTTTTTTTTTTTTTTTTTTTTTTTTTTTGAGATGGAGTCTCGCTCTGTCACCCAGGTTGGAGTGCAATGGTGTAATCTCGGCTCATTGCAACCTCTGCCTCCTGGGTCCCAGAGATTCTCCTGCCTCAGCTTCCTGAGTAGCTGGAATTGCAAGCATGCACCACCACACCTGACTAATTTTTGCATTTTTAATAGAGACGGGGCTTTGCCATGTCGGCCAGACTGGTCTCGAACTCCTGACCTCAGGTGATCCACTTGCCTCGGCCTCCCAAAGTGCTGGGATTATAGGCGTGCGCCACTGTGCCTGGCCTCTTCCTTCATTCTTCAGTGTAAACTTAACCATAAACTATACCTAGGAACTGCTAGCAGCTCGAGTCTTCCCCTTTTTGGTGGCAAAATGTCACAGTCACTTGCAAATTTCATATTCTTATGCCCTACACATGATCCCATGCCAGGGGCTTTATTTTCCCAGAAGTACCGTAAATACCTGTTCATATCGGGTTTTTAAAAGAATATTTTTTAAATTTTAGAACAATTTTAGATTTACAGGAAAATTCCAAAGAAAGCACAGAGTTCCCTGTAAATACCTGTTCATATCGGGTTTTTAAAAGAATATTTTTTAAATTTTAGAACAATTTTAGATTTACAGGAAAATTCCAAAGAAAGCACAGAGTTCCCCTGTACTCATACCCAGTTTCTTCCATTAACATCTTAGGTGACCACAGTACATTTCTCATGAGCTGACATTGATACAATATTATCAACTAAAGTCCACATTTATTCCAATTTCCTTAGCTTTTACCTAATGTCCTTTTTCTGCCCTGGATCCTGGATGACATTTAGTCATCATATCGCCTCAGGCTCCACTTGGCTGCAACCATTGCTCAGATTCTCCTTGTCTCTGACAACCTGCACTGCTCGGAGGAGGGCTCGCCAGGTATTTGCAGACTGTCTCTTGGTTAGGATTTGTCTGATGTTTTCTCATGAATAGATGGGGTTATAGGTGTCTGGGAGGAAGATCCCAGAGGTAGAGTGCCCTTCTCATCCCATTACGTAAGCATATATACCCTGAATACAATTTATCACTGTTGATATGAACCTTCATCACCCGGCTGGGCTGAGGCATGTCAGGTTTCTCCAGTGTGCGGTTACTCTTTCCTCCTGGACTCTTTGGAAGGAAGGCCCTATGTGCAGACCACACTTCAAGAATGGGAGCTATGCTTCCCCATTGAGGGTGAAGCATCTCCGTACATTATTTGGAATATTTGGAATATCTCTCAAGAGATTCTCCTGCCTCAGCCTCCCAAGTAGCTGGGACTACAGGTGGGCACCACCATGCCCGGCTAATTTTTTATATTTTGGTAGCAACAGGGTTTTGCTGTGTTGCCCAGGCTGATCTTGAACTCTTGAGCTCAAGCAATCCACCTGCCTTGGCCTCCCAAAGTGCTGGGATTACAGGCGTGAGCCACTGCAGCTAACCTAGGTGTACTTGTTGATACCAAGGTGACATTGCTTCTAGATTTGTCTGCTTCTCCCTATTTATTTATTTAACAATTTACTAGTATCAGTTTGGAGCATACATATTTATTTCGAACTTTGAATACATATTTACGTATTTTTATGTATAATCTAACACTTCTTTACTTTCCTGCTCAAATTGCTCTAGCTTTGACCGCAGGGAGCTCTTTCGGGTGGCTCCTGTGCCCTTTGGCCATGACCCTGTGATTTGGGGTTGTTTGCTTTAGCATTTCTTACTTTCTGGAACCAGAAGATGCTTCAGGTTTATGTTGTATATTTTCTGCCCCGGTCCTGGGATCTGCCATTTCTTCAAGGAGCCCCGGTTCCTTTTATTGTAAGATCTGGGCTCTAGATGTACTTGTTTTATTGTGAGATTGGGTCTCACTCTGTCACCCAGGCTGGAGCGCAGTGGTGCCATCTCAGCTCACTGCAACCTCTGTCTCCAGGCTCAAGAGATTCTCCTGCCTCAGCCTCCCAAGTAGCTGGGACCACAGGTGGGCACCACCATGCCCGGCTAACTTTTTATATTTTGGTAGCAACAGGGTTTTGCCATGTTGCCCAGGCTGATCTTGAACTCTTGAGCTCAAGCAATCCACCTGCCTTGGCCTCCCAAAGTGCTGGGATTACAGGCGTGAGCCACTGCGGCTAACCTAGGTGTACTTGTTGATACCAAGGTGACATTGCTTCTAGACCCTCTCAGTTGAGGGAGCAAGGAGACATTATTTGTTTTTCATGTCTTTTTGTTGGGGATTTGACGATATGCTTATTCACTGAGCCAGCCTCTGGGTCCAGGGAACACGCAGGCTGGTTAGACAATCAGAGTCTGCCCTGAGGCTGGCCTGATGACACATCTGGACTCCAACTACAGGGCTAAGCCTGGCGGTTTCCCCAAGAGTACTCAAGGTGCTGATAAGGAAGAGGGGAGATTGGTGTAGACTGGTGTTCTGCAGTAAGGACAGATATCCATTACCATGGGGGAAAAATTAAATAAGAGTGGCCAGAGGCCAGGCGCAGTGGTTCACGCCTATAATCCCAGCACTTTGGGAGGCTGAGGTGGGCAGATCACTTGAGGTCAGGAGTTCCAGACCAGCCTGGCCAACATGGCGAAACCCCATCTCTACACAAAAATATAAAAATTAGCCAAGTGTGGTGGTGCATGCCTATAATCCCAGCTACTTGAGAGGCTGAGGCAGGAGAATCACTTGAACCTGGGAGGTGGAGGTTGCAGTGAGCCAAGATCATCCCACTGCACTCCAGCCTGGGTGACAGAGCAAGACAGCCTCAAACAAAAAAAAAAATTAAAAATTAATTTTTTTTTTTTTTTAAAAAGGGCTGCCAGAAAGAACTGCAATTTCTTTGGCCTGATACTTTACTATAAATCCCCTTTCCTTTAGAGAAAGTGCTGGGCAGTAAGTGATTCAGGAAAATGATAAACTCCTTGAGCATCTATTCCCAACATCACGTGCAATAATGAAATATTTTTAATCTTGTCCTTCAAACCAGCGGGCTTGTCTGGTAATGGGTTCCAATTAAATCCTTTTTCTTAAATTACATTGTTGTTAAAGACTTTGTTATCTTCACACTATATTCCTCCCCACCACTCTCAGCCCAACTCTCTCAAAATTGCCTCGCCATCCTCCTTTCCTATTAAAAAATGGAAAATTGCACAATTCACCTAATTAGTCAAATTTGAATCTTATGTGGCTATCACAGCCCAATGGTTGAATTTCACACACCATTTGAAAAGATATGGTAGAAATGCCGTTGTTGATTCCTCCTCACACTCCAGTGGTACTGTTCAATTAGAAAAGGAATTATTTGGCTTTCTGTCGCCGCGATGCGCTAGCAATATGCTATTAACCTTTATTGATTTTTGCTTAAATATATTCAAGATGGGCACATTTTTGTAAATCTAATGTGCTGGTATTTAAACGGAAATATTTCATTAAATGGATTTTCTTTTTAAATGAAATTTGCCAAATGATTATAAATGACGGGAGATGAGTTTTGAACTTGAAGATGTGACGTGAAGGTTCTGGGAAGAGGATTTCTGTGCCACCAAACAGGCTGGAGCACTTAGAGTGGAGTTTGAGGGGAATGCACACAGCAGGGGAGGCAAGATTCTCATCCTGACACATGCCTAAGCTGGTGAACATAAAAGCAGCTTCCTTGCAGGGCTGCTGGGGAACTTGAGGCCAACATAGACCAGGGGTGCGGAGCCCTGGCTGGCAGGAAATGATCATCAAAGGTGATGGTGATGATGCTATGACTTCTATGAAGTATCAGCCACTCATGTCTATCATATATTATCACTATTAATGGTTTTAGGAGAAATGTTTATAATTTGGGGGAATCTTATGAAAGTGTAATCTATTTTATTAACTGGAGACACCAGTAAGTGAAGCCCCCTTGAGGTAGAGACCTCCCCTCTCCAATCCTGCTCTCTCTCCAGCCCTCAACTTACAATTCACATTCACAAAGATTTCTCTTTCTTTTTAAAAGCTTTTTTTTTTTTCTGTTGTCAGTTTGAGGGGAAGAGGAGGTTGTCAGTGTGTGTGTGTGTATGTGTGTGTGTGTGTTTGTGTGTGTGTGTGTTTTGTTTTTGTCGTCGTTGGATTTTTTTGATGATCAGTTGCCTGTCATTGTTCTCTGGTTTAGGAAGTGTTTACCAGCTAAACCAGTTTGACCAACCTGGGCATGGAGAGGATACAGTAAAATATTCTCATAGCTTTACACACACCTCCACATCCCTCTACACCTTCTAAACACATTCAACTTTTGACTAGCTCTATCCAGGGAGGGGGACATTTATAGGAAAATTTCAGACACCAGGTGACCCACCCCATTTGAAGTCTGTCCTTGGAATGATGCGAGCATGGGGTTGGAGAAAGAGCCGCTTTTCAAATTGCTCTAGAATAGGCACAACTTGAGCAAATGTGAAAATAAGTGTCAAAATGAAAAGTCAGAAGTCACAGGGATGCTGATCTCGGACAGCGTCAGTTCTCCATGCCTGCCAAGAAAGCTCAGTTTTCCTTACGTGTGGACAGAAAGTGATTGCCTCCTTTATGTGGGACAGATTTTTGCTTATTCTTGCTTATTATTATTTTTTTTTCACTTAGCCTATCCAGTGAGTTTGGGGCTTGAAGGAGCATGACCAACATCTTTATTGTTCCACCACAATCCTTATAATTAAATAATTCAGTAAATTCCACTGACGGCACACTCACCCTGCACTTCGCTCATGTTTAGATAAATGGCTCCATTTATACCCAGTTAGATCAACATCTTGGTGCGGCCATTGACTTCTCTTTTCCATAGGCTTTTTCTTTTCTTTTCTTTTCTTTTTTTATAGACAGTCTTGCTCTGTCACTCAGGCTGGAGTGCAGTGGCTGGTTCACTGCAGCCTCGACCTCCTGAGCTCAGGTTGTTATAGGAAGGGGGTCCTGATCCAGACCCCCAGACAGGGTTCTTAGATCTTAGGCAAGAAAGAACTCAGGGTGAGTCCACAGAGTAAAGTGAAAGCAAGTTTATTAACAAAGTAAATGAATAAAAGAATGGCTACTCCATAGACAGAGCAGCCCTGAGAGCTGCTGGTTGCCCGTTTTTATGGTTATTTCTTGATAATACACTAAACAAGGGGTGGCTTATTCATGCCTCCCCCTTTTTAGACCATATCGGGTAACTTCCTGACGTTGCCATGGCATTTGTAAACTGTCATGGCGCTGGTGGGAGTGTAGCTGTGAGCACGACCAGAGGTCACTGCTGTGGCCATCTTGGTTTTGATGGGTTTGGGCTGACTTCTTTACAGTGGCCTGTTTTATCAGCAAGGTCTTTATTTTATGTTTTATATTATTTTATTTTATTTTATTTTGAGACAGAGTCTCGCTCTGTCACCCAGGCTGGAGTGCAGTGGCACGATCTCAGCTCACTGCAAGCTCCACCTTCCAGGATTAAGCGATTCTCCTGCCTCAGCCTCCTGATTAGCCGGTATTACAGGCACATGCCACCACACCTGGTTAATTTTTTTTATTTTCAATAGAGACAGGGTTTCACCATGTTAGCCAGGATAGTCTCGATCTTCTGACCTCGCGATCCACCTGTCTCAGCCTCCCAAAGTACTGGGATTATAGGCATAAGTCACCACGCCTGGCCCATCAGCAAGTTCTTTATGACCTATATTTTGTGCTGGCCTCCTACCTCTTCCCATGACTTAGAATTCCTTAACCGCCTGGGAAAGTAGCCCAGTAGGTCTCAGCCTCATTTTACCCAGCTCCCATTCAACGTGGAGTTGTTCTGGTTCACATGCCTCTGACAAGGTGATCCTTCCACCTCAGCCTCCTGAGTAGCTGGTAATACAGGCATGTGCCTCCATGCCCAGATAATGTTTTGTATTTTTTGTAGAAATGGAGTCTTGTTATGTTGTCCAGGCTGGTCTCGAACTCCTGGGCTCAAGCGATCCACCCACCTCAACCTCCCAAAATGCTGGGATTACAGGTGTGAGCCACTGTGCCAGGCCCCATAGGCTTCAGCCCGTTTGCCAGTACTTTCTGTTGGTCACATCTTCAAAATGTATCCAGAATTTGTGCCTCTCATTCCCTCCATCATCCGTGCCCCTCTCGAAGCTACCATCACTTCTCACCTAGACCCCAGAGCCTCTTGCTGGTTCTCCTGGGGCCCGTCCTCCTTCCCACACGCCTTCCTTGTACAGCAACTTTGGCAAGTCTCTCTAAGCTGGGCAGATGCCCCCAGGCACCTGTCACAATCTCCAGCAGCTTCCCACCCCTCAGGGAAAAAACTGCGTGTCCCTGCCTTGCCACATTGGCACCTTCTCCAGCTTTACCTCCTACCCCAGCACCAGCCTCAGGCCTTGAACCTGACAACCCTGATCTGCTCTGCGGCTGCACCATTTCCTCCCAAATACCCACACGGTTCCCTCCTTCCCTCTTATCACCCTCCACCCCCAAAGAAACATGCTGTGACCTCTCCACCTGAAATCACATACACGACACCTTGCCGTTCTTCTCAACTGTAGTTTCCTGACTGGCTTTTCCTAATAGTAGCTCACCGTTAACCACTGTAACATCAGGGACAACACATACTAACTCATTTACTACTGTCATTTACTCTTGTCAGCCCATATTATAGCTGAGAAAACTGAGGCCCGGAGAGGTCAGACAGTTTGAGAAGGACCTTCCACCACCTGGCATTTGGCTGCAGTGTCTGTGCTGTGAACCACCCAACACGACGTCCTTCCCAAAGCTCGACGTTCTCTTCTAGGTCCATCTGTGGCCGCCTTTCGCAACCAGGAGGGGACTTGTCAGTTTCATTTTCAGCTGTAGCTCCGCAGGTGCAGTGCCCGGTCTACAGGAGTGTTTGTTGAATGAATGACAGATGCCATGCTAAGGAAATGACGCACACTCATTCATTTCACCCTTCAAACAGCCCTCTGGGAGAGGTGCAGTTAGAGCTCCATTTTATTTTATTTATTTATTTATTTATTTGAGATGGAGTTTCGCCCTTGTCGCCCAGGCTGCAGTGCAATGGCGTGATATTGACTCACTGCAACCTCCACCTCCCCGGGTTCAAGGGATTCTCCTGCCTCAGCCTCCTGAGTAGCTGGGATTACAGGTGCTCCCAACCATGCCCAGCTCATTTTTGTATTTTTAGTAGAGATGGGGTTTCACCATGTTAGTCAGTCCGGTCTCAAACTCCTGACCTCAGGCTATCCAGTCCCAATGTGTTGGAATTACAGGCGTGAGCCACCAAGCCCAGCCATAGCTCCATTTTATAGTCAAGGAGATGGAGGCCCAGGGTGGTTGTGTGGTTTGCCGTGTGAGTGGTCATTGGGGTTAAGTGGAATTGCTCAGTGAGATTCCTGATTTGGGCTCTAAACCAGGAAGCATTCTGCCCACAGGCCTGGGCCCGGGGGTGCAGCACGACTTCAGTCCCTGCCCTCAGGGAGCTCCTGGTTGGCAGCAGCTGTGGACACTAGCAAACCATCTCAGAGATGAGGGTGTTGAACCTCAAACTGAGAGAAATGGGCTCAAAGAAGGACACATGGGCCCAGGAAGGGTGAGCTTTGGCAACTGAGCTGGGCAGGGGTCCCAAGGGAGTTTCCCTGCGGTCAGCACATAGGCAGGGACAGGGTGTGCAAAGATCCTGCAGCAAGAATGGGAGATGTGGTGGCTCAGGAAGGGGACCAGTGTGTCAGAGGCATGGGAACCAGAATAACTCCACGTTGAACAGGAGCTGGGTAAAATGAGGCTGAGACCTACTGAGCTGCATTCCCAGACGGTGAAGGCATTCTAAGTCACAGGATAAGATAGGAGGTTGGCACAAGATACAGGTCATAAAGACCTTGCTGATAAAACAGGCTGCAGGCTGGGCGTGGTGGCTCACACCTGTAATCCCAACACTTTGGGAGGCAGGCGGATCACACGAGGTCAGGAGTTTGAGACCAGCCTGGCCAATATGGTGAAACTGCGTCTCTACTAAAAGTACAAAAATTAGCCAGGCTTGGTGGCGGGTGCCTGTAGTCCCAGCTACTTGGGAGGCTGAGGCAGGAGAATCACTTGAACGTGGGAGGCAGAGGTTGCAGTGAGCCGAGATCGTGCCACTGCACTCCAGCCTGGGCCACAAGCAAGACTCCATCTTAAAAAACAAACAAACAAACAAACAAAAAAACCAGGCTGCAGTAAAGATGCCGGTCAAATCCCACCAAAAGCAAGATGGCCACGAGCATGACCTCTGGTCATCCTCACTACTACACTCCCACCAGCGCCATGACAGTTTACAAATGCCACGGCAACGACAGGAAGTTACCCTTACCCTACATGGTCTAAAAAGGGGAGATGTGCATAATCCACCCATTGTTTAGCATATCATCACGAAATAACCCTAAAAATGGAAAACCAGCAGCCCTTGGGGCTGCTCTATGGAGTAGCCATTCTTTTATTCCTTTACTTTCCTAATAAACTTGCTTTCACTTTACTCTATGGAAGAGAGTGTGGCGATTCCCCACGGATCTAGAACCAGAAATACCATTTGATCCAGCAATTTGGGATCTAGAACCCAAAATACCATTTGACCCTTTTCCTCTAACAAGTGTGGCATGGAATGTTGAGGAGATGAAGAACAAGAATTTGAAGAGCACTGAGAAGCCAACAAAGGATCTTATAAACTGTGTTTAACTTGGGAGAGGGTCACACCTTGCCTAAATTCCTGGTCCCTGCCTTGCACCTCTGACTGTGTGCAGCATCAGGGAGAAAGATCCTGAAAAGGGTGGAGTCCCAATACCTAGAGCTTTGCACCTGGAAGGCTCTGCACTTCAGAACAGTATTGGGGTTCTGCTGATGGGGGAGATCCCCATAAAAAGGTGCTCTTTCCATCCCAACTTGCTGTTTTTCACTCCAGAAGTTTTCCTGGAGCCCTGTATGAGTCGATTTTCACCCTGCTGATAAAGACATACTCGAGACTGGGTGATTTACAAAGAAAAAGAGGTTTAATGGACTCATAGTTCCATGTGGCTGGGTAGGCCTCTCAATCATGGTGGAAGGTGAAAGGCACGTCTTACATGGCGGCAGGCAAGAGAGAATGAGAGCCAAGCAAAAGGGGAAATCCCTTATCAAACCAGCAGATCTCATGAGAGGTATTCACTACCACAAGAACAGTATGGGGGAAATGGGGGAAACTGCCCCCATGGTTCAAAGATCTCCCATTGTGTCCCTTCCACAACATGTGGGAATTATGGGAGCTACAATTCAAGATGAGATTTGGGTGGGGACACAGCCAAGGTATATCAAACCACTTTCCTCCAGCTAAAAATTACAGAGATTGTCTGGGTGTGGTGGCTCATACATTAATCCCAGCACTTTGGGAGGCCCAGGCGGGCAGATCACCTGAGGTCAGGAGTTCGAGACTAGCCTGGCAATATAGTGAAACCCTGTTTCTACTAAAAATACAAAAAGTTAGCAGGGCGTGGTGGCGTGTGCCTGTAGTCCCAGCTACTTGGGAGGCTGAGGCAGGAGAATCGCTTGAACTTGGGAGGTGGAAGTTGCAGTGAGCCAAGATCACGCCATTGCACTCCAGCTTGGGCAACAAACACAAAACTCCATCTCAAAAAAAAAAAAAAAAAAAGAAAGAAAGAAAAAGAATTAGAGAGATTGGAAGAGAATTGGAGGAGGAAAATGAGGCTCAAAATCAACTTCAGGCTGCTGGGGGTACCCAAGAAATGATCCCCTTTCCTTCTCATTCATTTCACAAAAGTCTTTTATTCTGAGTTGCAAAATAAGGGGCTCTCTGGTTCTGGGGAAGGCCCTGGAGAGCCGAGGAGGTGGAAGAGGCCCTGGGAACTTCTTTGAGTTTTGTGTGTCGTGTTTTTTGGGCAGCAGAAGGTACTGCATCAGCAACCCCACCCCTGCCCCTTACAAGTGGCAGCAGATACACAGAGGGGAGACCTCGGATCTTGGACATGTTTAAGCTACCATTTACTGAGAGCTATTAGGTAGTTTCCATTCCTGGTGCTGACTGCTTTACATAGTGGTGAGGATAGCTGAGCATCACAGATTGCTCAGTGCCAAGCAGACCTGGGCTAAGAGTGACACACGGTGCTCCCAACTCCAGCAAAGTGCCTCTGGGCTCCTCTGTACGTGAGGGGCTGTGCTCAACCTTTTACACGTAGCACCTCTGTGCGTGTCTCCATACCTACGACAAGGTACCGCCCACTAGCCCCTCCCAGAGCCAGACCCAGTGTAACAGCAGAAACAGAATTGTGTGCTGATTCCTGAGATTTGAGCAGAGGATTTCAGAGCAGATGGAGAGCCTAAAAGGTTAAAAATAAGCAAGATTTCTTTTTGTTTTCTTTTTTCTTTTTTTTGAGACAGAGTCTTGCTCTGTCGTCAAGGTTGGAGTGCGTGGTGTGATCTCAGCTCACTGCAACCTCCACTTCCTGGGTTCAAGTCATTCTCATGCCCGAGAATCTGGGATTACAGGCGTCCACCACCACACCTGGATAATTTTTGTATTTTTAGTAGAGATGGGGTTTCACCATGTTGGCCAGGCTGCTCTGAAACTCCTGACCTCAGGTGATCCGCCTCCTTCAGCCTCCCAAAGTGCTGGGATTACAGGCGTGAGCCACCACACCTGGCCAAAATAAATACATAAATAAATAAGCAAGACTTCTATGAGAACAGTATAGTGAGGAAGGGGGTTTAGGGCCTGCCCCACCTGGGTCCCAGTCCCAGCTCTGCTTTGTGTCAGCTGTGTGACCTCGAGCAAGTCACATGACCTCTCTGAGCCTCGGGTTCTGCACGGTAAGTACTGAGCCAGCTGTCTCCAGGCACTTCTCTGAGTCTTACAGCAACCCCCTGGGGCAGGTATGCCCATTATTTCTGGGAGCAGATGACAAAACCTAGCTTCCCAAAGCAGTGGGTGGCAGAGCTGGATCCTGCCTGTTCAGGCACAGTTAGAAGCTGCTGTTGGTTCCACTCAGCCATGCAGTCCCATATCTGAGAATAATGCCCCCTAAGAATTATTTTAAAAATCCAAGGAGAGCTGCAATCCCTGGTTTTGGGCCTGCCAGGGCTTCCCCTGGTCTGGGGCCTCCCAGGGCCTCCCCTGGTTTTGAGCCTCCCAGGGCCTCCCCTGGTCTGGGGTCTCCTCGGCAGCAGACTCTGTTTTTGTTTCCTTCTAAGCCTCATGGCTCCTCTTTCTGTCACCTGGATTATGGCCCCAAACCCACTGCACTGTTCACTCTGTCTTGTCACCTGTCAGAAGGCATTGGATCTCTTGAACCATTCCCTGAGCACGCAACGTAAAAGAGAAAGACAGTGAGAGCCAGAGAGGGTGAGGCAGGAAGACCTCGAGAAGAAAACAACTGTGAAGAGAGCTTGGATGGGAAAACCGGACCTCTTCAGCTTGTGAACCACCCAAGCAACACAAAATGACAACAACAATCAAAAAATTAAAAAAATATATATATATATTTCCCAGCTGCCTTACAACTGCCAACCCTAGATTCCAAGATTAGACTCTAGGGTGCTCTCTTAGAAAATAGAGACTCACCCTTGTTCAGGTGCCGGGAGAATATCCTGCTGTAAAGCCGTTTGGGGCATTTGAAGGCTTCTCTTTGGGCTGTGATCCCCTGACTACCCTCGTGAAAAAGTCTGGCAGTCCTAAGTCCCTGCAGGACTCTTCCTCTCTCTGCCTGGGATTCACACCCTGGCAGTGTTGTCAAAGAAAATACAGGAAGCCAGTTAGATCTGAATGTCAGATAAACCATAAATAATTTTTTTAGTATAGATATGTCCCATGGAACTGCTCAATTCTGCCATTGTGACAGCAACCAGAGACCACAGGCAATCCAGAAACAAACAGGCGTAGCCACATTCTGTAAAAGCTAATTTAGAAAAGCAGGAGGAAGGCCGGACTGGGTTCATGGGCTCTAGTTTGAATCCCCTGTTCTAAGGGCCTGGGGTGTGTGTGTATGCTTTAAGGGGTTTGAAGTCACAGCATAAACACAGTGTTGAGTTGAATGGAAATGTCACGTTAAATTTTTTTTCTTCTCTTTCATTTCATAGTGCAGGAGAACGTCTTCCTATTGTGTCAATTTTTAAGGCAATAAGCACATTAGCTCAGACTTAGAATTAGCATACTTATTAGCTTATGATATGCTGGGTCTTGATTGGAGAGCCAGTAAAGTACAGCGATAAAATTAGCCTGAGTTCAAATCCCAATCTTTGTTTGTTTGTTTGTTTGTTTTTGAGGCAGGGTCTCACTCTGTCACCCAGGTTGGAGTGCAGTGGCACAATCATGGCTCACTGCAGCCTCAACCTCTCGGGCTTAAGCAATCCTCTCACCTCAGCCTCCAGAGTACCTGGGACTATAGGCGAGTGCCACTATACCTGGTTAATTTTTGTATTTTTTTTTAGAGACAGAGTTTTGCCATGTTGACCAGGTTGGTTTCAAACTCCAGGCCTCAAGCAATCCACCCGCCTTGGCCTCTCACAGTGTTGGGATTAAGGTGTGAGCCACTGTGCTCGGCCCCTAATTCTTTACTAGCTTTGTGACCCTGGACAAGCCACCTAGCCTCTCTGAGTCTTGGTTTCCTTATTTGTGAAATAACCTAATGAAATGAAACAACAGTAATAATAATGCCCATTCCAGAAGGTTATTGCTAGGATTATATTAGCTTGCAAATGTAAAGTGCACCAAGGAATATTTAGCACATACGTTCCTTTATTATTATTATTATTATTATTATACTTTAAGTTCTTGGATACATGTGCAGAATGTGCAGGTTTGTTACGTAGATATACACGTGCCGTGGTGGTTTGCTGCACCCATCAACCAGTCATCTACATTAGGTATTTCTCCTAATGCTTTCCCTCCCCTAGCCCTCTACTCCCTGATAGGCCCTGGTGTGTGATGTTCCCCTCCCTGTGTCCATATGTTCTCATTGTTCAACTCCCACTTATGAGTGAGAACATGCAGTGTTTGGTTTTCTGTTCTTGTGTTAGGTTGCTGAGAATGATGGTTTCCAGCTTCATCCATGTCCCTGCAAAGGACATGAACTCATCCTTTTTTATTGCTGCATAGTATTCCATGGTGTATATGTGCCACATTTTCTTTATCCAGTTTATCATTGATAGGCGTTTGGATTGGTTCCAAGTCTTTGCTACTGTGAACAGTGCTGCAATACACATATGTGTGCATGTGTCTTTATAGTTGAATGATGTATAATCCTTTGGATATATACCCATAGTGGGATTGCTGGGTCAAATGGTATTTCTGGTTCTAGATCCTTGAGGAGTCGCCACACTCTCTTCCACAATGGTTGAACGAATTTACACTCCTACCAGCAATGTAAAAGCATTCCTATTTCTCCACATCTTCTCCAGCATCTATTGTTGTCCTGACTTTTTAGGCACATACGTTCTTAGTGCCTGACGTGTGTTGTCTCATTCAATTCTCTCAATCTGCTCTATAGGCTTAGAAAGAGAGGCGGAGCTCAAAGATTCAAGCCATCAGATTCTCCGGGCTCCTAAATCTTCACTTGGTTGCTGCAAAAGTGGTCCTTGGGGTTGGGTGCAGCTGGGAAGGGGATAAGTTCTAGGAGTGGGAGCACAGAGAAGCTGAAGAGGAAGGAGGTTGTATCAGTCTGTTCTCACATTGCTAATAAAGACATACTCAAGACTGGGCAATTTACAAAGAAAAAGAGGTTTAATGGATTGACAGTTCCATATAGCTGGGGAGGCCTCATAATCATGGCGGAAGGTGAAGGAGGAACAAAGACACATCCCACATGGTGGCAGGCAACCGAGCATGTGCAGGGGAACTGCCTTGATAAAACCATCAGATCTCATGAGACTTATTCACTATCACGAGAACAGCACGGGAAAAACCCGCCCCCATGATTCAATTACCTCCCACTGGGTCGCTCCCACGACATGTGAAGATTATGGGAACTACAATGCAAAACGAGATTTGGGTGGGGACACAGCCAAACCATATCAGAGACGAAAGCATCTGTCCCTGCCCACTCCATGTCCTTCCTCTCTCCCTGGCTCACATGGTTCCAGCCACACTGACCTCCTCTTTGCTCCTTGAATGCAGCAACCCAAGCTTGTCCCTCCTATAGCCTTGCTCTGGACAGTGTTCTACCCGGAAAGCTTTTCCCTAGAAATCCACAGGTTCATGTCTTCACTTCATTCTGACTTCATCTACAATGTCACCTGTGTGACCACCAAACCAAAGCAGTCTCCTCTCCATCACAGTCTTACCCCGGCCTACTTACCATCCTCCATGGTTATCCTATTTATTAGGGGGTTTACTAGCTTATCATTCAATTTTGCTACCAGTGTGTAAGTACCCTAGATGGAAGGACTTTGTCAAAGTAGCTCACGGCAGTGTTGCCAGGACCCAGCACAGTGCCTGGCAGGATGTAGGCACTCAGCAAATATTTCTCAGAAGCTCATCGCAACTGGGAAGCACTGGGTGCTTTGCTTCACCTCGCTGAGTGTCCATATGCTCATACCATGCAGAGGTGAAATGAGATGGTGTGGACTTCTGGCTTCTGGTGACAACCGCAGATGCTGGACAAGGCATGAGTAATGATTCCCTGAGAGCACTGGGCAGTGAGCAGAAACTGGAAGGGAGTTGACACTTGGGATAACCAGAGTGACTTTCTCATTGTGTAGTTTTTTGCCTTTGAGATAGATCGTAGCCCAAGACCCACTTCTGAAACAAGAGGGTTAAAGTTATGACAAAAAAGTCACAGTTTCACTGAGTTGAAGAACCATAGGCTGGAGTTTGGGACAATCACTTTATCAAATTACTTCAAAGGAAGGAGGAATTCCAAAACAGAGAGAAGCAGAGAGAAGGAGCCCTAACTTATTTGTATAAAATTTGACCTGATCTTTAGCTAATCCCTGAAAACATTGAAAGTCAGAATCCAAGAAGTCCAGCAAGGTAAAAGAACTTAACAGATATTTCAGCCATGGACCACTGCAGAAGGGATTGATTTTATAGTTTGAGTCTAGCCAAGTTAACTGTATGTTTTAAAAAAATAAATAAATATTCTTCAGAGAAACACAACAGAATCTGGAATCTCTACATACACAATTCATAATATTTAGAATGCAATTAAAAATTAGTAGGCCTTCAAAAAAACAGGCAAATGTGACCCACGCTTAAGAAAAAAGGAAATTGATGGAAAACAATCTCATAATAACCTAGAATTGAAATGACCAGACAAGGATTTTTGTTTGTTTGTTTTTGTTTTTGTTGTTGTTTCTGAGATGGAGTCTCACTCTGTTGCCCAGGCTGGAGTGCAATGGCACAATCCTCAGCTCACTGCAACCTCTGCTTCCTGGGTTCAAGCAATTCTCCTGCCTCAGCCTCCCAAGTAGCTGGGATTACAGGTGCCCACCACCATGCTTGGCTAATTTTGGTATTTTTAATAGAGATAGGATTTTACCATGTTGGCCAGGCTGGTCTCGAACTCCTGACCTCAGGTGATCCACCTGCCTCGCCTTCCCAAAGTGCTGGGATTATGGACATGAGACACCGTGCCCAGCCCAGACAAGAATTTTATGCCAGTTGTATGCTCAAGGATTATAAATGACAGTATGTATGTGATAAACAAGTAAGAAATCTCAGCAGAAAAACCAAAACTATAAAAAAAGAACCAAACAGAAATTCTAGAAATAAAAAATATCTGAATTTTTAGATTCACTGGAGGAGCTTAACAACAAGATTGGCGATGGCAGAAGAATCACTCATTTTGATGATAAATAAATAGAAATGATCCAATCCGAAAACAGAGGAAGAGGATTTGAAAAATTTGAACTAGAGCCTATGCAACCTGTGGGACAACATTGAAAGGTCTAACACTCACTCTTCTATTGCTAGAAGGAGATGAGATAGAAAATGGGGTAAAAAAAAAAAACAAAAAAAAACATAAACAATGTCTGAAATGTTGCAAATCTGATGAAAGACATACATTTACAGGTTCAAGAAGATCAGTGAACCCCAAGAAGGATGAAAACAACAACAATAATTGGGCACACCATAGTCAAACATGAAGAGAAGATCCTAAAATCAACCAGAGGAAAAACAGCCCGTTACATGCTAATTACTACTAACTTCTCTTCAGAACCCATGGAGGCCAGGAAATAACATCTCTAAAGTACTTTAATAAAGGAGGGGGAGTCCTTTTGGCCTTAGCCAAATTTCATAGATTTTCCAGAAACCCGTCTCTCTCACAAGACTGGGAGATCCTTTAAAACAAGGCCTTCCAGAAACCTTGTTGAATTAAATGCGAGGAGAAGAATTACTTTTTAAAATCATGATTATAAAAATTAATAAGCACTAAGCACTTTCCATGAATTATCTCAATTAACTCTTGCAAAAACTCCTCAAGGAAGGGCTTGTGATTATCCACAGGCTCAGGGAGGCTCAGTGACTTGCCCTGGGCCATGTGGCTGCTGAGAGATGGGCCTGGGATTTGAGCCCAGGCAGTCTAACTTGAGAGTCTGCTAGTGTAGCTTCCCTGGGAGCACACTCTCAGCACTATATTTTGCAGTTTGGGGGACACCAGTTCGGTCAGTGAATTTCTCACAGTGTCCTAAACATACTCTTGTCCTCCACCACTCCCAGGAAGACCAGGCATTCCCCATGAAGCAAGCAACAGCCCAGGACTGTTTATTTTGCAAAATCAGCAAACCAGGAGGCTGGGCAGCCTCTGAGTCAGAAGTGATGACTGCGCAACCTGTAAGGCAGCCGGAGCTGAAGATCCCCAGGAGAGGAGCTGGGCTACTGGACCATGTGCCCCACCCTGTCTGCAACAACCGGGTGGAGTCTCTGGCCAGACCAGTGGCTCTGGCAGCAGCTTTCCTGGTTGGTGCCGAGCCTGGAGACAAAGGCCAGGCCAACTCCCATATGGAAGCGTCCAGGGGCTAAGAGACCTTGCCTTGCTCTGCTCTGGCCCTGTGCAGACCCACCCTACTGCTCTCTGCCATTAAGGAGGCAGAGCTCTGCAGTGGTAACAGATCCCGAGTCAGATCGGCCTGAGTTCAAATTCCTGCTCTGCTTCTTTCAACCTCTAGAAAGGGACCTTAGGAAAATCCTTTTATCTTTCTAAGACTCAATATCCACACCTGTAGAATGGAACAATAACAATGACAGAAGCTTCCTTTGGAACTGTCGTGAGGGTCAAATGAAATAGCATGGAGTACCCAGCAAGTGTCTGGCCAGCATGCACCAACTCTCTCTGCATTCTCTTCATCCCCGTCCCCACGGGGCTCACCAATACTCTTGGATCAGATGCTCTACGTTCCCTGCCCAGTCCTCTCTGTAGACTGCACATGCATCCCCCGCAGCTCTAGGGCTGTGGATTAGAGCTTCACCCGCAATCTTCCTAAGACAATTATCCGTCAGGCGTGGACGCTGTTTGCCTGGAGATGCCGGGGTAGAGAGGCATCCTTTCTCCCCTAAGCACCCATGACCTGATGGGGATATAAAAGCCCGCTCCTTTGCCTCAAGGTAGGAAGACACCACATGTGGCCATTCATGCCCCAGAGCTCCCCATGGGTCAGGGGGACAGTAGATTCCAGCTGAGCCGGAGCTGTGCTTGGCCCCTTCCTCTCTCTCTCCTGCTTCCTTCTCTCCCTTAGACGTTGTTCTTCTCCTGAGAGCACCCCAACAAGCCACTTGCCCTGTTCCTAGGGAACCTGACCTAAAATAGCTCCTGATATGTTTCTTCCTTTAAAGAGGAGCCCTGCCCTTGGCAAATGGAGAATTTCAAAGGGAAACTGCAAAGCCCGGAAAGACGAGCCGGAACAATATTACAGGTCGGATGGGGCCAGAGCGGGTCCCCAACCCCTGGGCTGGGACCGACTGCTTTGTGGCCTCCTCGGAACCGGCCGCGCAGCAGGAGGTGAGCCGCGGGCCGGCGAGCATCGCCACCTGAGATTCACCTCCAGCCAGATCAGCGGCGGCCTTAGGCCTTAGATTCTCACAGGAGCGCGAACCCTTACTGTGAACTGCCCACGCGACGGATCTAGGTCGTGCATCCTTATGAGACTCTAACGAATGCCTGATGATCTAAGCGGGAACAGCTTCATCCCAAAACATCACCCTCCGCCCTAGTCCGTGGAAAAATTGTCTTCCACAAAACCGGTCCCTGGTGCCAAAAAGGTTGGGAACGGCTGGGCTAGTTTTCAAAAAGAACTTCCGTTCAACAGTGGCTGTGTCCTTCTGAAAGCTCCACCCAAGAACCCATTAACTCGGCCATCCTCTTGCCCGCCCAGTGCAGACCGTCTGTCTGTGCTCAGGTGTGAAGAAAAATCAAGCCTTCTGCGTGGAACACCGGCTCACTGGCTCAGAGCCTGGAGTTGCTGAGCGGCACCGAGGGCCCCAGGGCGCAGGGAGCTTCTCCCCGTCCTGTTCCATGAGTCAGGGTGGGCTGCCCTGCTGTCACAGACAGACTCCAATGTATGATGGCTCCAATCCAGTGCAGTTCATTTCGTGGCCATGTAACAGCCTCCGTAGATGTTCCTGATGCAGGGACTCAGGGTCCCAGGCTCCATCGTGTGGCTATAAAATCTTCTAGCATCCAGTTCGCAGAAGGGGAGGGTGTGGAAGAGGCACTCCACTCTCACAACCCTGCGCCCAAAGTGGCCCTTTGCCATCGTGCTCATTTCACCCAGGGAAATATTCCTCATCCTCTTTCCCTTTCTCCTTTTCTTCTTCCCTTCCCTTCCCTTCCCTTCCCTTCCCTTCCCTTCCCTTCCCTTCCCTTCCCTCCCCTCCCCTCCCCTCCCCTGCCCCACCTACCCCTCCCCTCCCCTTCTCTTCCCTCCCTCTCTCTCTTTCTTTCTTCTTTCTCTATTTCTTTTTTCTTTCTCTCTTTCTTTCTTTCTCTTCCTTCCTTCCCTTCCTCCCTCTTTTCTTTCTTTCTCTCTCTCTCTTTTCCTTCCTTCCTTCCTTCCTTCCTTCCTTCCTTCCTCTTCCCTCCCTCTTTTCCTCCCTCCATTCCCTCCATAAGTATTTACTGAATTCCCCACTCAGTGCCACACATTGTGGGAGGTGTTGGGACACCTGTTGCCCTAGACCAGATCATGTCTCTCCCTCTTGGAGCTGATGGTCCTATTGCTCAGTGGTGGCTGTCCGGCGCCCTGTGCTGAGCTCGGACAGTGCATCTGGACTGAACAAAAAGGAGCTCTTGGGTCTTCTGTGATCACAAGGCTGGGGTGGTGGCCACCAGACCTAGATTCAAAGCCTGACTCCACTCCCTCAACCCACATCTCTGTGACTTTGGTCAAGTTCTCTGCTTTCTTTGCACTTTGGTTCCCAACTGTGGAAAATGTGGGTTCAACATAATCTACCTCTTACGGTTATTTCATGGGTACATAGATAGAATGTTTGGAAAGCCCTCAGCACATTGGCCAGCCTTTGTAGGGATCGCCGAGTCCCCAAAGATAATGAAATGGGAGGAATGTGGCCACATACGCTGGAGCTGAGTTCAGCAGGGGAGGGGCCAGTGGCCTGGTGTCTCTCAGCAGCCAGACCCATTCGTGTAGGGCAATTGTTCCTTTCCTAGCTCTGCATCCCCATGAGGACCTGTCAGTCTGGGTACAACTGGTGGGTCCTCATCTTTTCTGGAAGTGATGTTCTTGCACTTCTATCCCAACATCTCGTTTTGAAAAACCATGTGCCCCTCCCTGGAGAGCAGTGATGTGGGTGGAGAGGAAGGTCAGCTGCAAAGGACGTCTGCAACCAGACTGGGGCTGGCCACAGGGGATGTTGAGACTTTGTCCCAAATTGAGGTGTCATGTGGGGTTACAGAACCCTGTGTGCCCCCCGGACAGAGTGTGGGCAGCTGCAAGGGTGGCAGCCGCTGGGGATGTTTTTTTTTAATGGCTGTGGACACCAGCGCAGACAGGAACTGTAATCACAGTGAGCACTGACCCTTCCCAGGGGCCTCGGGGCAACAGAGGGCTCTGGTGGACAAGCACGGCCAAGCCAGCAGCCTCTGAAGACACGCGTGTCATCTCAATGTAGGCCGGGGCCTGCCCGTGGAGGGAATTCCTGAGGGGAATCACAGGACATGGGTGATCAAAAGGAAGGCGGTCGCCTCTTGGGAAATGGGGCATCAAAAGCCCACACCTGTGTTTGAGGTGCGCTCTCAGAAGGAATTTCCCTCCCTCACCACCTTTGTTTCCAGACACATCTCTCTTAGCCCCTCCAGCTGTTGTTGTGTTTTATCTTTTTTCAAAAAAATATGTATATATACATGTGCACACACCTGTATCTGATAAAACCTCAAATATGATGCAAAAGGTTATACGGGGAAACGTAAGCTTTCTCCAGCCCCTGAGCCCCCAAGTTTCTCTGTTCCCTTTCCCAGAGACAAATAAGCCCCTGTTGCTACGTTCTGAGGTGCCCCACAAGATCACCCATGCTTCTTACAGACACGCGTGTTTCTTTTCTACTTTTCCAAAGCACAAAGTGTCACGTGGTGTACACTCTATTCTGCATCGGACTTTTGTACCTGATAGATGTCAGCAGTCTTTTTGAATCAGTACCTAGAGGATGTCCTTGTTGTTTTTCAGAATATTATAGTATCGTACTATGCAGGTGTTCCATAATTTAATTGAAGCATATTGACCTAGTTTAAGCATACTGATGGCCATTTGGGTGTTTTCATACCCTGGCTTTTCAAAGTCATGCTGCAACAAATAACCGTGCATGTGTATCATTGTCACGCCTGTGTCCGAGGACCTCTGAAGGGTGCTTTCCAGAAAGTGCTATTGCCGCATCTGGGGACAGGTACTTACCGGGTCCCCATAGAGATCTATAGATACAGAGACAGACGTTCCAAGTGGCCCACCAAAGATGTGGCCTATCAAATACTCTAACCAGTTCCTGCAGGTGTCTTTTTTTTTTTTTTTTTTTTTTTTTGAGATGAAGTTTCGCTTTTGTTCCCCAGGCTGGAGTGCAGTGGCGCAATGTCAGCTCACTGCAAGCTCTGCCTCCCGGGTTCACGCCACTCTCCTGCCTCAGCCTCCTGAGTAGCTGGAACTACAGGTGCCCACCACCACGCCCGGCTAGTGTTTTTTTTTTTTTTTTTTTTTTAGTAGAGACAGGGTTTCGTCATGTTAGCCAGGATGGTCTCTATCTCCTGACCTCGTGATCTGCCCACCTTGGCCTCCCAAAGTGCTGGGATTACAGGCGTGAGCCAACACGCTGGGCCCTGCAGGTGCCTTTTTAAAGGACAGTCAAGATAGCTACGGCTCTGGAGGACACAGCGTAGGAAGTTCTGAAATGGCGCTGTATGTTGATGCGGTGAACCCACCTCCCAAAGGGACTGTCTCAGCCCTGACGCTTAATGCAGGTGCATCTTTGGGTAAATTATCTAACCTTTATAGGCCTCAGTGTCCTCATCTATAAAATGGGGAAGTGGTACCACCTGCGTGGGGTGGTGGTGCGGATTCAGTGAGTTAGTCACCTAGACCCTGAGATCCGGAGACTGGCTGAATCAGGACCCCAGATATCAGCTACTTCTTATTATTGGGGTGGTGGTAGTGGCGGATGGGGCATTGCTATTATTAGGACTGTGTGCTCTATGTGCTGAGAAAGTGCTAGGTACTGGGCATGTCACACACTAGCCTTTCAAATGGAAACTCGTTCTCTGCCATGTGTGAATAGTGAATACCTAAGCGGGACTTGGTGTGGGGAGGACTATGAGCTGATGGCTGACTGTTGTTGGGGAAAACTGGAATCCTATGTCAAAGGGCAGAGATGAGGTGCAGGTTCTACTGATTCCTCACCCCTGCAATGGGGAAGGTAAGTCTCATCTCCCTTCCCTACTGACCCTAACTCATTTTTTTTTTTTTTTTTTTTTTGCTTAAATGTCAGTTCCACCGGAGACCTCCCCACTCCCACCCTTTCTGGACGAAGTTAATTACCCTCCAGTGCACTCTGACTGCCTGTATCTTCTCCTTCAGGGCTGAATGGAGGTTATCTTATAACGGAGGCCAAAATGATAAATATTCTCAATGCAGCTCATCTCGTCATGACAATCACTGCCTACTGCACACAGCAGAGTGTGCCGGACGTGCTGCTAAAATTAAACCATGTCTTCTCAGAAAAAAAAAAAAAAAATTGGAGATGGGGTCTCACTCTGTTGCCCTGGTTGGAGTGCAGTGGCACGATCTCGGACCACTGCAACCTCCGCCTCCTGGGTTCAAGCCATTCTCCCACCTCAGCCTCCTGAGTAACTGGTATTACAGGCGCATGCCACCACTGCTGGCTAATTTTTGTATTTTTAGTAGAAACTGGGGTTTCACCATGTTGGCCAAGCTGGTCTCAAACTCCTGACCTCAGGTAATCCACCCACCTTGGCCTCCCAAAATCCTGGGATTACAGGCATGAGCCACTGTGCCTGCCCAGGAAAATTTTTTTGGACACTGCAAAGTTGATCCCAGTCCTCATGATCTCAGGTATATTTGCCTCTAGTGAGGTCTAACCAACTTGGACACTGCTATTTTTAAAACTGCATTTATCTTTGCTCACAAACACCAAACTGCTTCTCCTCTGTGGGCCACAGCAAAGGTGTTTAAACAGCGAAGGCAGAAACCCAGGCAACTTCGCGTACAGAATCACACCACACAAAGAAGCGTCAGGTCATGAGAATTCCAAGTCCTTGCGTGAATTGCCAACCATGCCCATCAATTGGGAAACCGTGACTGATTCCCAAACACGATCTCCAGTGGTCACACCTTGTTTTTGACTGGTCTGCACATGCAGTTGGGGCTGACGAAAAGTTCACACTCCCACCCCTTGTTCTGGCATTCTGAATAGCCTCAATTATAAAAAGAAATGAGAAAATTATTTAAATAGCTATAAATTGCCCTTCCTGGTTCTGCTTGGCGTTGGTTATATTTACTTATTATTCCCACGTTTTCCCAAGGCAGATTCTGTGTCTGGCAGTAGAATCACTTTATAGCCTTTTGCCAGACAGATTAATTTCCTTTACTTCGCACTTTAATTATGAATTTCTATCTTGTTGTCTCAGGGACTGAATTCGTTTGATTTGGTCTCTCAGGTTGGCTCAGACAGAGGGTGAGACTCGAACAGCAAATTTCTCATGACGCAAGGAAAACTGCTCGCAGTGAGATAAACGAGGCAAAAGTATCAAATCCTAACCAAGCTGCCACTTTCCTGACTGGGGATACTGCTCAGGATTTTGTCACCGATCAGCATTATTGATTGATTCTGGTTCAAGCAGGGAGAAAATTAACTCAGCCCATCTGACGGGGTAAATGCCCTTGGTAGCCAGCCTCCAAGGTGGCTCCCAAGCAGCCTTGCCTCCTGGGCTTCTCACCGCGGTGTAGTCTCTCCCATGCGGAATCATGGCCAGCCTAGTGACCAGTAGAACACTGTGAGAGTGTGTGACTTCCCAGACTCACTTATAAAACGCATCATATCTTCTGCCTTGTTATCTTGGATCATTGGCTCTGGGAGAAGTGGCAGCCATGTTGTGGGAACACTCAAGTGTCTCTGTGGAGATGCCTACATAGAAAGGTACTGAGGCCTCCTGCCAACAGCCAGCACCAACTTGGCAGCCATGAGAGTGGGTCATTTAGAAATGGATCCTCTAGCCCCAGGTGAACCCTTGGATGACAGCAATCTTGGCTGTCATTGTGACCGCAGCTGTAGGAGACACCCTGAGCTAGAACCCCCCAGCTAAGTTGCTACCAAATTCCTGACCCAGAAAAACTGTGTGAGATAATAAACATTTATTGTTGTTTGAAGCTACTAAGTTTTGGGGTAATTTCTTATGCGTCAATAGGTAACTAACGTGCAACTTCAGTAAATGGACTTTTTATGAATCACATGTAAATCTGATAACCCATAAATCTTAGTAGTTAGGTGGGAACAGAAAGGAGTGGAGAAGGAGGGGTAAAATGTGGGGAAACAGATGCTTTTGCTCTCTTGCAGTATTACTAATAATAGTGATTCTCATGAGCGAGCTCCTTTTGGTAGTTACAGTTTTCTCCTTGAGCCCTCTGCTTCCCTGCTTCAGGGACTTTGCATGTTCTGTTCCCCTGCCTGGAACAGCCTCCTTGGACCTGCACCTGCTGCCTCCCTCCCGTGTGGTTAGGCCTCAGTTCACGTGGCACGTTCTTCCCTCACCACCTTTGCTAAAGTGGCTGCACCTCCCATGCTTGTCGCCGCTCCCATGCCTGTCGCCCCTCTGCCTTTGTGCTTTATTGATTAGATTAACATGTTTGGCTCCAACCAGGGTAGGAACTCCCTCAGGGCAGGATCCTAATCTCTCTTCCTTACTCCTGGGAACCATGCTTGGCACAGAAGGGGATAGTAGGTGTTCATTACATAAAGCCAGTGCTCTTTTTGGCTAGGCATCAGCTCAGGCACTTGACAGACATTGTCTTATTTAATACTTTCGAGACCCTGCTGAGTCAGTTCCATATTTACCCCATTTTACAGGTTAAAAAAAAAAATCTAAGCTTGGTCAAATAGCAAGTAAACAATAGGGTTGTCACTCCAGCTCCAGCCCCAGCCTGTCTGCCTTGCAGTACTGATGCTTAACCAGCATGGTGAGTGTGTGCAGGGGCCACTACTGCAGGAGACAAAGGGCACCAACACAGCCAAGACACTGTGGGGGAGGCCATCTCTTTGGGGTCCTTGGGGCAGGGTGTGGGAGTCAGGGGTAAGGTGGGCTGGCGTGATGGAAATTAGCCTCCGGTGGTTGTTTTGATTATTGGTCCTTCCACAGATTTCCTAGTTCCATGTTGTGTGCGTGAGAACATCTTTGGCTTAAAAGAATTAAGATGGTTTTTATTTCTACACTGAATTCCAACCAATGCACTAGGTGTCAATAAATGTGGGTTCACTCGTTCATCCTGTCTGTCAGTCATTTACTGAGTGCCTAGTGTGTGCCAGACGTACTTCAAGGCACTGGGGATGTGTCATTGAACCAGAGAGAACCTCCTACCCTCGTGGAGTTTACTTTGAATGGAGGGAGAATGGAGAAAATAATAAGTAACCAAATGAAACAAACAACCACTTAAATAAAATAGGATCCCATCTCCAAAGCTGTTATGGAGGAAGCAAAAAGGCTTAGTGGTAGAAATTTCTAGGAGAAATCTTTAGATGAGGTGATTAGGGAGGGTTTTTTGATATAAAACTTTTTTTTTTTTTTTGAGATGGAGCCTCACTTTGTCACCCAGGCTGGAATGCAGTGGCATGATTTTGGCTCACTGCAACCTCTGCCTCCTGGGTTCAAATAATTCTCCTGCCTCAGTCTCTCGAGTAACTGAGACTACAGGCACATGCCACCATGCCTGGCTGATTTTTGTATTTTTAGTAGAAATGAGGTTTCACCATATTGGTCTCGAACGCCTGACCTCAGGTGATCCACCCACCTCAGCTTCCCAAAGTGCTGGGATTACACGCATGAGCCACTGCGCCCGGGTCATACGTTCTTGTTTTGTTTATGAGACAAAGTTTCTCTCTGTTGCCTAGGCTGAAGTGTAGTGGTGCGATCTTGGCTCACTGCAACCTCCACTTCCCAGGCTCAAGTAATCCTCCTGCCTCAGCCTCCCGAGTAGCTAGGATCATAGTTGCATGCCGCCACACTTGACTAATTTTTGTATTTTTTTTAGAGACGGGGTTTTGCCATATTGTCCAGGCTAGTCTCAAACTCCTGGTCTCAAGCACTCCACCTGCTTTAGCCTCCCAAAGTGCTGGGATTACAGGCATGAGCCACCACACCTGGCCAAAATTCTTACTTTGCATTAGGGTTCACTTTATGGTGTACATCTTATGGGTTTGGACAAATGTATAATGACATGTGTCCACCGTTATAGTATCATAGAGAGTAGATTCACTGCTATATAAAGCTCCTGGGCAGGGAGTATTCCCCCTTCCATCCCCCCATTGCCCCCAAGCCTTGGCAACCACAGATCTTTCTTCTGTCTCTATACTTTTACTTCTTCCAAAGTCTCATAGAGTTGGATTCCTACAGCATGTAACCTTTTCAGGCTGAATTCTCTCACTTAGCCACATACATGTAAGTTTCCTCCATGTCTTCTCATGGCTCAATAGCTCATTTCTTCTTTGTGCTGGATATTTCATTGTCAGATGGTACCAGAATTTGTTCATCCATTGGGTCTTTTTATAAAGAGCCTATGCAGTGGCTCATGCCTGTAATCCCAGCACTTTGGGAAGCTGAGGCAGGTGGATCCCCTGAGGTCAGGAGTTCGAGACAGATATGGTGAAACCTCATTTCTACTAAAAATACAAAGATTAGCTGGGCGTGGTGGCGGGTGCCTGTAGTCTCAGCTACTCGGGAGGCTGAGGCAGGAGAATTGTTTGAACCTGGGAGGCAGAAGTTGCAGTGAGCCAAAATCATGGCACTGCGCTCCAGCCTGGGTGACAGAGTGAGACTCCCTCTCAAAAAACAAAGCAAAACAAAACAAAACTATCCATTGGCTGACTGTGGATCCGCACTTCCTGAGAAGAAGGAGGGCAGGTCGCTGATCAGCAGAATGAGTCTGCTGCCATGCTGTGCTCTTGCCCGCTGTGCCACTGTCCCCAATCCCCAACATGGCTCCATTCCCCAAAGCCATCACTACTGGGCCAGCGGGGGACCCATAGGAGTCAGCCTGCAAGTCCTCACAGCCCAACCGAGGGTGCTGGAGGCCCGACTTCACATGAGCCCCCGTGGAATGGCAACTCAATGAGAAATAAAATCACAGAAGCGGCTCTTCAGGAGGAAATGGTCCTCGAAATCATTGCCACATTTGACAATAACACCCAGTCAATTTTTCCATGCTAGTGCCCAGCCCACAGTCGTGTCCTGCTGGAAACCCGGCAGACCGGCCTTTGAAGATGTCTGTTCGGCTCTGGAGTGTGATTCAGAGTCGGGCTGGGTGGCTCTGTGTGTGAGCATGTTCTCAGACAGACTGCCAGAAGCTCCGCATTGTTTTAAAATCCCTTCAAACGCGGCCAATAAATCAAACCCATTCAAAATGTACACTGGGGAGAAGCTTGGCCTAACAGGGATGGTGCTGAGCAGCTCTCATCACCACATTGCAGATCAAGGGTGGCCCTGCTTTTTCATTTCACTAAATCCAATTTTGAGAGCTTGGGTATTTGCCACCCAAGCTGGAAGTAGGGCAGGAATAGGCTGGTTTGCAGGCCAGGCTCAGAATACACAGAAAGTGGGGAGGACACAGCCCCAGATGCCAGAGCTTTGGATTTCGGAGGGCAAAGAACCCACTCCTGGGTTGATGGCACAGCAGAGCTTAGAAGGGGCTGATGGAGAGGCAGGGATGTGGGGGAGCTCAGAGGGAAGCCCCCTAGCCAGGTACCAGGCTGAGGACCGCTGCCTACTGCCTGTGAAGTGACCTTAGGGAAGTGCCTGACCCTCTCTGGGTCTAGTTCTCTGGCCTGTGAAATGGAATAATAGCCATGGTGCCCACCTCCTGGGGCTGCTTGTTTATTAGGGGGTGGATTTCATCCTTCCTTCCTTTAAGAAAAAAACAGCTTTATTGAGGTAGAATTAAGATACCATAAAAGTCATCCATTTCAAGTATGTAGTTCAATGAGCATCAGTTTGTTTGTGTGTGTGTAGGTATGTGTTTTTGTAGACGGGGTTGTGTGTTGTCCAGGCTGGTCTCGAACTCTTGGCCCCAAGCAGTCCTTCCACCTCGACTTCCTAAAGTGCTGGGATTCCAGGTGTGAGCCACCACAGCTGGCCGAGCTTCAGTTCAGACAGTTGTACAGCCACCTCTCCAGTCCCATGTAGAACACCCCCATCCCCCATCAAGTTCCTTCAAGCCTCTTTGCAGTCAATGGCTGTTCCCACTCTAGCCTGAAGCAGCCACTCTGGTTTGTGTTCAGAAGGTGAAGCATAGAGTGCCTTGCTCAGCCAAGTTCTCTGTGAATGTGTGCAGATGCATTTTAAAGGCACCTAGAATTGGCAGGATATTTTCTCAGGTAGAACCATTCACACTATCACCTAGGTTTGTGCAGTGCACAACCTGCACAGTCATCCAGGGCAGACTTGTTTTTGTGCTTCAGTGACTGTCAATGATTTTTCTCTAAAAATCATATTTCCTGGGGAATATGCCTCCAATACAACAGAAATTGAAATGGAACTGAAAATTCTGAAAAAGTATGACCCTAATTTGCTCAAAAATGTGTATATATGCCCACAAATAAAAAATAAAAGACTTGAAGAAAATGTACCAACCTTTTTACAGTGGGGTGATAGATTTAGGTGCAATATGAAATTTTCTTCTTTCCTGCATTTTCCTACATGTTCTATAAGATACAAGCAATATTTATAATGGAATGTGTTATTTGGTTGAAAATGGCGATAATGCATTCATTCTTTTCTTCCGTTTTCAATATGGGTGGATTAATTCCTATGGCAACATCACAAAAAATATTTGGAATCCTCAATTAATTTTGCTTTTGGAGCAAAGCGAGAAATAATAAACAAAATGGTCCATGCCTCTCTTCTGCACGTTAGCATGAGTGTGTGTGAACACACACGCGCGCACACACACGCATGTATGCACGATACTAGATAAGACTTTTCCACAAGATGATTTTTTGAGCTTGGCCAAGTGAGATGCTGCAAGACAAATCTTGACTGCCCAGTTGTATTAAACATCCTTTTACTTCTGGCTTCTCCCTGACAAGTCCAAATATAAAAATTTCCTACTTCTTCAAAGGAGATCACCTCTCCGTTTATAAGGAATTAGATGTTTCCCTACTATAAATTCTCCACACATGGCAGGCACTCATAAAAATCAGTTGGCCATTGAATGAATAAAATACTTATTTTGAACTGTCTTAAAAGCAGTCTTTATTTCCAGTAGGGCATCCCCCACCTGTGATTATTCTGGAGCAGTTCTTAGAGAGCTATTTTTGATTCATCAGCAAACATTCTTCAGGTCTGTCAGAAGGACTTTCTTTATACCTGATATGCAAGAGTGGCCTTCAGCAGGAAACTGATCATTGGATTAAAAAATAAAAAGCCTAAATTTTTCAAAAGCATTTTTTAGTTCAACACAATTAGCAACATGGTATTAAATGTAACGCAATGCTAATTCTAATTAAGTGTAATGGATATTAAGAGGTAAGCACACACACAGTCACCAACTACAAGGAATAAAACATTAGCTGTGTTATTATTACTAGTCCTCTTGCTTGATTAGCTATTTTCCTCTTTTTTTTTTTTTTTGAGATGGAGTCTTGCTCTGTCGCCCAGGCTGGAGCGCAGTGGCCCGATCTCGGCTCACTGCAAGCTCCGCCTCCTGGGTTCACGCCATTCTCCTGCCTCAGCCTCCTGAGTAGCTGGGACTACAGGCACCCGCCTCCACGCCTGGCTAATTTTTTGTATTTTTAGCAGAGACAGGGTTTCACTGTGTTAGTCAGGATGGTCTCGATCTCCTGACCTCATGATCCGCCCACCTCGACCTCCCAAAGTGCTGGGATTGCAGGTGTGAGCCACCGCACCCGGCCGATTAGCTATTTTCTTTAAAAAACACCATTATGTGTCCAGTCTCATAAAGTATAGCTTCAGTTCTGTGTATGCTTGAGGGGATGTAGGGATCCTTATCCCTCCCTGGGACTTTCTGGGACAGCAGTTTCTCCTCGGGTGCTGATTTTGTCCCCTAGGAGACATTTGTCCTGAGATATCTTTTGGGGAGAAGGGAACCATGGACAGGGAAGGAGAGGTTTCTGCTGGGATCCAGGGGGTAGAGGTCAGGGAGGCTGCGGGGGCTTCTGCAATGCACAAAAAAATCCCCACCACAAAGTATGATCCAGCCCAAATGTTATTAGTGCCCAAGTTGAGAAACCCTGTGTTAAAACAAACAACAATTAATATTACAAAACCCAGTAAAATCATGATTTTACTACCAGCATGCTCATTTCCTGGAAGACAAAAGCGTGTACTCTTGAAAAACATCAAAAATGACAACTGATTTGTCTTGCGGGAGGGTCAAGTATGCTTTCGGGGACTCGGTCCTAGCACTGCTCATTGATCTCACTGGAACTTCAACTTCATCCAAGTTCTCAAAAGACAAACAATCAAAAACCCTCTGTTTTCTTCATACCTCATCTTTTTGTTGCCCAACCAAACCAGGATAGCAACATTACCCGAAAGTGGGGGTCAAAAATCTGGGGTAGAACTCCAACAATCAACAAGAAACTCTGGGCCGCAGAGGAACCCTGTGAATGAGCTTAGAGCTCCGTTCAGGGAAAACGAGAGTCTCCAGTGTGTCTGGACAGTAGGCGATGGAGGGTGTGGATTTTCTCCTTTCGAATTATCTGCGTTTCCTAAACTGCCTGCCACAAGCATGTATTACTTTGCTAAAAAGAGAAAAGGCCATTAGCCTAAACCCCTCTTCCCATTTCGTAGCCAACTCAAGAAAGAAGGAAACTTCATGAAATATTGCCCCAGGCTGATAGCAGAAGGGTTAAGTTCCTTCTAGTAGGCAACAGGGTTAGCATTGGCACATTCAAGTTCATCCCGCCGGAAGAGACCGGGCAGGAACATGGACTTAGCCATTCAGGTCACCAGCTACAGAAAATCCACAGGCTACAGGGAGCTCTGCTGGTGTTTGGTCATCGTGGAAACAACGTGTAGGGAGCAGTCCCTCACAGGCCTCAGACGCGGTGCTGCTGCTTCAATGAGCTGTTCCTGGGGCCTTTCATAAGAC
Organism: Chlorocebus sabaeus; assembly: GCF_047675955.1. Lineage (NCBI taxonomy): Eukaryota > Metazoa > Chordata > Mammalia > Primates > Cercopithecidae > Chlorocebus > Chlorocebus sabaeus. The sequence continues at coordinate 7,335,197 of NC_132905.1, forward strand.
CCTACACAGCAGGAGTTATGCACTCCACTTTACAGCCAGAGGCATCAGGCTCAGGACAGAAATGATGTCTCTTGCTGAAAGTCAAACCGTTTCTGCAAATGCCCAGCACAATGTACACATCTCAGCAATAGATTTTGAGGAAAAAGAGCCCTTTCCGAATACGCTCCACGTGTTGAACACGGAGACAGCCCACGACGGGTTCCCCATCTCCACCCCTCCTTGGCTGCTCTGTCAAGCCAGAGTTTCTCACACGCCCCGGTCCCATAAGCATGCCCTGGATGGCACACCCTGGGGTGGGCTGAAGTCTGCGTCAAAGCAACGAGCTGTGTGGATGATTCTGATGTGGCTGAAAGCCGAGGACCCCTGGAATATGTCAAGGTCTTTCCTTTTCAGCCCAGATTTCATAAGCTGATGACATACCCGTGCCTCCATTTCCTCATCTGTAAAATGAGGACAATAACAGCATCTACCTTAGGAAATGGCTGTGAGGACACAGCAAATGAACAGACATCAACCCTTTAGAACAGGACCTGGCTCACAGTAAGTGTCCAAGCAATACAACTGCTTTAATAATGATTGTTATTCTGAAAATCTCTTACAGGGAATCCACTGCCAGTTTCAAAGGGGGTTCTCTGGGGCCCTCATTTCCTCTCACCACTCCTTTCCTCCAGCACATTCTCTTCCTCCTTGTCTCTTTGTATCCGGGACTCCAGCTGCCCCTCCCCTAGGGCATCTAGACGCCCTTGTCTATCTCAGCTTTGGTGCCTAGGGAAGAGGAAAAAAAAAAGCCTTCCCCATGCAAGCAACGCAAAGGTCCACTGAAGGGGAGATGGATGAACAAAATGCGTACACTAATACAGTGAAATATTACTTAGCTTAGAAAGGAAGGGATTCTGAAACATGCTAAACATGAATGAGCCTTGAGGACATTATATTAAGTGAATAAACCCGGCATAAAAGGACAAATGCTGTATGATTCCACTTACCTAGAGTTGTCAGATTCGTAGAGACAGGAGAATGGGGGTTGCCGGGGGAGGGGGAGGGAGGATGAGAAGTTCGTGTTAATGGGTTTGCAGTTTCAGTTTTGCAAGATGAAACAGTTCTGGAGATCGGTGCACAACAATGGGAATGTGCTTCACACTATGGAACTGCACTCTTCAGAAGTGGCTAATGGTCAATTTCCTGTTTTGTGTATTTTACAACAAATACAAATAAAATGAAGAAAAAAAGAAGAAAACAAACTTCCCCACCAGATGCAAACCCTTGACTGTCAGCAAAGGGCCACAGTGCTCCTCTGAGCTTTATATGCATGTATTTGGGGGTTCTGGGGTGGACGCTGCCACGCACAGCCACCCGCAGTCTCCTCTGGGCAGCCTCCAGCCGTGGACAGGCTCTAAGGGGAATGAGGATGCACTGATGTTTGCAGGGGGCAAAGGAGGGTCCTGTGCAAGTGGGTCTGGAAATCTGGCTGAAGCTGCTTCCCACGAGGAGGGGAATGCGGACGGGAAGGCGAGGGGGACGAGGAGGGGCTGGGAAGGGAGGGGCTGGGAGAGATCCGGCCTCTCCGGGTGTGCTCCTGGGAGCAGCAGCGTGAGGTGGAGCCTGTTCCAACTCCTTTTAGGGTTTGCCTGGGACGGAGGGGGTTCCCAGAACCTGGGACTTGTGATGCAGAATCCAGAGGAGTCCCAGGCAAACAGGGACAAGTTGGTCATTTTCCTTGCTCAAAGCCACCGCACTTTTCCCAGACAGCGATGACTTGAAACCGGTTCCCACCCACCTCCCTTCACTGTTCCCCTCCTCTCCCGCCCCCACCCCGGGGGGAATTCCAACGTGAGAAGCTTGGGGTGGGTGAGGGGGAGTGAGCCGCGTTTCCTAGTTCCTGCTGTCTTGAGAACAGCCTCTGTGGTCCTGGTTCAGCCTGCGCCCGGGCCATTCACTTCCTAATATAGGCCTTTTACACCTACTTGCTTCTGAAACTTTAATAAACTTAGCCTTGCCCATTAAAAAAATAGATAATTGTTCAGTGAAAAAATAAGCAGGCCGGGACACTAGCGAAAGCTCCCATGCCAGCAGCCCCCAGTGCCAGGGCCCAAAGAAGGGGCGAAGGAAACCGTGATCATCGGGAGGCAGCTCTGAAGCTGAAGAGATAAAAAGGAGTCCTCGGGCAATGAAGCTTGAAGGGCAGAAAAAGGGTTCAGGGAGGAAGGGGTGGGAGGAGCTGCAAGAAGGAGCCAAGGGGAGGGGAAGAAGGTCCAGGGTCCTGGGAGTCACTGTGGCTGGGGCTTCCTGCAGGAACTCAGAACAAGTCCAGGAATTGGGGGTGCACCCCTGAGCAGGAAGTCTCTTCCTTCACCACCTGCTCCTGCTGGAGTTCAGAGCTGGGGTTCAACACCCCACCTCCCCCGGGGGACACAGGAATACGGGACATACTTGGCTGGGGAAATGGAGCCAGTTTCTTGACCAAGACAGGAGCTTCAGTGTGTGGGGGGCACACAGGCTGCATCCTCAAGGAAGGAAGGCCCCTGCCCTCCCTGTACTCACCACGTTGTGAGGGAGGATAAAGAGTGAGCAAGGAAACCGATCAGGCATTTCCCAGTAGCGCTGCACAGGATGAGCTACACGCTTGCTGCGGTCGGTCGCTGGTGGAGGACAGAAGGACCTTTCTGAGGGGTGACATCTGAGCTGAGAGCTGAAGGATGAACAGGTCCCTCTGAAGGAAGAAGGGAGGAGCTCTACGGAAAAAGCGTTTCTTGATCAAACACTGACATTCACTCAGGGCTTAGGGTCCAGTCAGCACCGAGGCAGAAGAATAGAAAGGAGAGAGAGAGGGACAGGTCGGCATCAAAGGTGAGCTAGGGTTCCAGCAGGATGGGCTACATGAATTGCAGAGCCTCTCGGGCAAACTTAGAAAGAGTTTCAAGATGAGACAACAGAGCATGAAATCAAGCACGGAGTCCCTCTGTGCAACTGCCCAGGCTGCTTGTCCATGAAGCTGCCCCTGGGAGCAGACCCTTGCAGAGCCTTGCAAGCTCAAGAATGTGTATTCCATTTCAAGGACAAGGGGAGCCCTTAGAGGGACTGAGAAGGCAGGGTCAGGTCCTGACCAGGCCCTTCTGAGTAAAAGGACTCTTCTGGGTAAAAGAAGGCAGAAAGCACGCTGCAGAAAAAGGGCGAGCTCTCTGGAATCTATGGCCTTCGCAGGAGGTCCGACGTAGTGACTCTGACCCTAATGGTATGCCGTTGCGAATCTGCAGTTGTGGAGTCTGTAGCCATGCTCAAGGGTGTTGAAGGAAGGAGCCCTTCCAGACAGCACCCGCGGGGCCAGGGCCCCGTAGGACACACCGTAGGAAACCCTAATGTGGTGTAACAGTACTAAGAACCCCCGTAAAGAATGTGCCATACAGGGAGAAACTGAGGCCCACAGAGGGGCCAGAGGTCACCCAAAGGCACCCTGCAAGTGCTTGACAGAGACAGGAGCTGGGTGGCAGCCTTGGAATTCCCCACATGGTATTCTTCACTGAGTCCAGGGCCAATACCCACAGAGCATGTGCAGGAACAGGGCCTGGAAACTGGCCAGGTGGTCCCAAATGTCACACTATATAGGCCACACGTTCAAATGGGGGCAGGGAGGTGGTGATCAGAACATCTGAGCGTCGGGACTTTTGAGAACAAACAGATGCAGGCTTTCCGTTCAGAAAGAGGCTCCAGCCCGCTGCTTCCGAGCGAACTTGGGTGTGTAATTTAAATCTTATTAAATAATGAATCTGAATCTGGGTCAGTGGTAATTTATAGATTACCTTCATTAACTGGATAAAAATAATCACCAACTCAACAGTGAGTCATAACAGCAATTAAAAAAAAAAAGCTACAGCTTAGCACTAGTTGGGGTGTGAGGACATGTCTCCAATTATTTCCCAAAGATTCTGGAGATCGGCAAAAATCAACATGAATTCGGCTGGAGACAACTCCCTTTTTTTCCCTTTAACTTTTCAGCCCTTCAGGAGAAATGTAATCCATATGTTTCAGATTTGTTTACATTTAAACCATCAAAACAGTGTTTGTAAGAAACATTTGATGTCCAGGAACCCTTTCTCCTTTCTTTTTTAAGGCCTTTGGTCTTTGAACCAGGAAGTTGTCTTGTGCCAAGATGAAATGAGGCTGTCCCCGGTGGGAACACTGAACGGTGCCCTCTCCCACCTTCTCATCTGCCCTCTGGCCATGGAGGTCTGTGGGATACCAGGGGATCTTCTCAACCCTTGGGACTCTCCAGAGGACGAGAAGACAGCCCTAAGGAGATGGCCTTGCCAGCAATGATCCACCAGGCTCGTGTCCCATATGAAAGAACAGCAGCTTGAGTTTATTGAGCACCTACTATGTGCCAGGCCCAGGTCTGAGATATTATCAATAACTCAGTGACGTAGTGCTTTTAACATCTCCATTTTATAGATTGGAAAATGGAAGCCAATAGAAATGAAGGGGATTGCCCATGAGCGCAAACTGGGGTGCAGCTGGGTTTGCAGGTAGCATTTCAGATAAGGGACCTGAAGTTCAGAGTTTATTAAAACTGCCAAATGGGTTGGAATAAAGGATGGGAAAGATTTCGGAAGATATTAATTGTGATACACACATATGATGGCTTAATGTTACTGCAGCAATAAGGAGTACTGGCTACTCCTCTGTCTCTTGTGGGCCTCCCGCCTTCCCTCTCCCTTCTCCTTTCCCTTCCTTTTTCCTTCTTTTCTCCCTCCCTCTTCCCATATGAACGGATTTAAATTGCTTCCCTGTGACTTTTTTGTGTGTTTTCTCTCAATAGAAACGCGGTATTTATTTTTACATAATTGTAATCATTCTGCACATACAATTTTCTATCCCTCTTTTAGCCACTTAATGCTGTTACCAAGAATGTTCCTGTATTATCAAAAAAAAAAGATTTGTTTGTTTTGAGATGAAGTTTTGCTCTTGTTCCCCAGGCTGGAGTGCAGCGGCGTGATCTTGGCTCACTGCAAACTCTGCCTCCCAGGTTCAAGCAATTCTCCTGCCTCAGCCTTCCAAGTAGCTGAGATTACAGGCACATGCCCCCACACCCGGCTAATTTTGTATTTTTAGTAGAGACGGGGTTTCACCATGTTGGCAAGGCTGGTCTCAAAGTCCTGACCTCAAGTGATCTACCCGCCTCGGCCTCCCAAAATGCTGGGATTATAGGCGTGAGCCACCGCACCCCCCGGCACAAATGTTTTCTAAATGTCCCTTCATGGCTGCACGTGATTCCCTTGCACCATAGGGTCAGTGACCCACCCCTCGGGGTGAGCACTGAGTGGTTTCCATGTTTTCTTTTTTGTTGTGCTGGAACCTGATGGCCCAAAAACCTCATTGTGCACAGAACCAAATGAAGAATGTGCTTTGATCTCGGTTTCGATTCTAACTTAGGATCTCTGGGGACACATTCTAGATTGATTAAAAATAATAATAATAAAATAAAAATAGCTAACATTCATGGAGCACTTACCAGGCGGCAGGCTCCCAGCTGAGTCCGTATAGTTACTATCTCATTTAATCTTCGCCACGAAAGCACACAGGTATGGCTAAAGTCCCATTTCTCACATGGGAAGACTGAGGCTGAGGGGTAGAAGTAACCTGCCTAAGCGCAAGCCAAATTGCCCCAAATTGCCACAGCTGGTATGTGGAGGCGGGTGTACTATATTTATTTCCTGGAGTGGCCGTAACAAATTTGGTGGCTTGAAAAAAAAAATTGTTTTCTCACAGTTCTGGAGGCCAGAAGTTGGAAATCAAAATGTCAGCAGGACCGGTTTCTTCCAGAGGTGGTGAGAGAGTCTGCTGGCCGCCGGCTTCCCTGATTTACAGACGCGTTGCTCCAGCCTCTGCCTCTGTGGCCCATGGCCTTTTCCTCCTGCCTCTCTGCTTCTTCTCCTTTTCCATCTCTTAATAAGACATTTGCCATTGGACTCAGGGCCACCATGCTCCAAGATGATCTCATCTCAAGAACCTTGCTATTTGTAAAGATTCTTATTCCAAATGGGCTCACATTCTGAGGTTTGGGGTGGTCGTCTCTCTTGGGGGCACCCTTCAACCCTCTCCAGATGCATAGTTTCAAAGGGGGCTTCTTGGAGAAGCGAGCAGTCCAGCCATGACCTGGAGGGTGAGAAGGGTCGGTCCTGGGAAGGTGAGGGGAGACGTTCTGGGCAGAGGGCCTGGTGTGATCCTGCTGTCCCCCCTCCTCCCTTGCTCAGTGGCTGGACAAACAGCAGCAGCAGCAGCAGCCCAGACCTTAGGTGGCCACTCTCAGCTCCGACAGTGACACTGAAAACCAGTGGGCAGATGAGCACACTGCAGCCACCAACGAGCCAGGCAGCTCAGAGTGCTGTCAGTCTGAATTGGGGCCATTGTCCTGGGGTAGGGAGATGCTTGGGTTCCAAGAGCAAACCAGGACAGTCGTCCCTACGCGGGGAGCCTAGCCTGGCGACAACCCCTTCCTGTCCCTCGGAGCTCAGAGGGTCCCTGTGCTCTGTCCACAAACTCTCAGCGAGAACACCATGTCGGCCAGGCACCGTGGCTCACACCTGTAATCCCACCACTTTGGGAGGCCAAGGTGGGCGGATCACTTGAGGCCAGGAGTTTGAGACCAGCCTGACCAACATAGTGAGACCACGTTTCTTTTAAAAATACAAAAATTAGCCTGGCGTGGTGGCGCGTGTCTCTGGTCCCAGCTACTCGAGAGGCCGAAGCAGGAGAATAGCTGGAACCTGGGAGGCAGAGGTTGCAGTGGCCAAAATCGTGCCCCTGCACTCCAGCCCGGGCAACAGAGTGAGACTCTGTATCAAAAAAAGAACACCATGTTATTGTGTGTTGGTGTTCTCGTGACTCTTCTACTAAAATGAATTCAGGACACTGTTGGAGGAAGTGCAAATTGAGGAGGGTTTCAGGGAAAGCTCTTAAGCTGTGTACTCAGAATTTAAAATGCACACCCCCAGCATGCAGAATGTATCCAATGGCTGTCCTCCCACCGATGTGCAAGGATCTGTGGGAACCTGAATGTTCAGGTTGGCAGCGTTTGAAGAACAAATCCCGCTCGGCCACATAGAAACCCGTGACCTTGGCCAGCTACACCGTAACCTTTTTTGGTCTCAGTTTCCTCTTCAGTAAACCAGGGTAATAATGGAAGCCACTTCCCAGAAGTTTCAGGGGAACTCCATGAGTTCACGGGTGTAAAGCGCTTAAAGCAGAGCCTGGCGCACAGCAGGGCCTTGAAAATGCTGGCTCGGCACACAGGTATTTTCTTGTTCAACACACACTTGCTGAGCGCCTACAGTGAATGGAGCACTGTCCTCGGCCAGGAAGTACAGAAGGGAACAAGACAAGGCCCTTGCCCTTGGGGAGCTTCCAGTCCAGTGCAGGAGACAGAAAATAATAGGCCCATGTGTTGTGGACTATCGGGGAAGGCCCAGAGGATAAGGGACAGAGAGTGCTGGCACAGAACGAAGGGTGCCATTTCAGCACAGCGGTCCAGGGATTGCCTCTTAGGAGATAACATTTGAGCAGAAACTGGAAGGAAGAAAGGAAAGAAGGAGGGAGGGAGGGGAGAAGGAGGAAGTTCTAACCCAGTAGTTTTCTTTCTTTCCTTTCCTTTTCTTTTTTTTTCTTTTCCTTTTCTTTTCTTTTCTTTTCCTTTTCTTTTCTTTTCTTTTCTTTTCTCTTCTCTTCTCTTCTCTTTCTTTTCTTTTCCTTTCCTTTCCTTTCCTTTTCTTTTCTCTTTTCTTTTCTTTTCTTTTCTTTTCTTTTCTTTTCTTTTCTTTTTTTGAGATGGAATCTCGCTCTGTCACCCAGGCTGGAGTGTGGTGGTGCCATCTCGGCTCACTGCAACCTCCACCTCCTGGGTTCAAGCGATTCTCCTGCCTCAGCCTCCCGAGTAGCTGGGATTACAGGTGCCTGTTGCCACGTCCAGCTAATTTTTATTTTGTTTTGTTTTGCTTTGTTTTTTTAGTAGAGACAGGGTTTCACCATGTTGGCCAGGCTGGTCTCGAACTCCTGACCTCAAGTGATCCACCAGTCTCGGCCTACCAAAGTGCTGGAATTACAGGCATGAGCCACCACGCCTGGCCCTAACCCACTAGTTTTCAACTGGGTGACATTGCCCCCCAGGGGACATTTGCCAATGACTGGAGACATTTTTTGATGTCACAACTAGGGCCCCTGTAGTAAGAAATGTTGCTGGCAACTAAGTGAGTAGAGTCCAGGGATGCTGCTAAACACGACACACAAGACATACCCCCGTAACAAAAAGCTATCCAGACCAAAATGTGCTGAGGCTAGCAAGGCCAGCTCCAACCTCCATTTTTTTTCTATGCCTATATATTTCTTAGTAACAAAAATGACATCATACCATACATTATAATTTGTAACTTGCTTCGTAAATGCAATGATATATTGGGAATTGTATATTGATTTTATAACTCTTTAAAAGCTGCATCACAGTCCAGGATATGCAATACTATATAGTAGAATTTACTGATTTACTATTGATGGACTCTCACGTTAATTCCAATTTTTCACTGTTGAAAATAACCCTGGCCAAGCACGGTGGCTCATGCCTGTATTCCCAGCACTTTGGGAAACCAAGGTAGGTGGATGGCTTGAGCCCAGAAGTTTGAGACGAGCCTAGGCAACATGGCAAAACCTTGTCTCTACAAACCAAAAACAAAACCAAAAACTTAACTGAGCATAAAGACACATGCCTTGGCTCCAGTTACCTGGGAGGCTGAGATGGGAGGATCGCTTGAGCCGGGAGGCAGAGGTTGTGGTGAGCTGTGATCATGCCATTATACTCCAGCCTGGGTGGCAGAGTGAGACCTCGTCTCAAAAACAAAATAAAAAAACAACCCTGTGATACATAGCCTCATCCCAAATCTGCATACTCATCCTTAACTCTTTCCCTAGGATCAATTCCTATAGAGACATTTGTTGGGTTAAGAGTAAGCAGGCCTTGAAGGCTGTCGCTGCAAACCGTGCAAGGCTGTAGAATAGACCCAGGCAGCCTGGGTTTCTATTTACCAGATGCTTGACCTTGGAAAGGTTACTTCATTGTGCCTTAGTGGCCTTGTCTGTGAAATGAACTTAAAGATGGTTCCTACCTCTTAACGGTGGTTTGGAGGCCTAGTGAATGAATGTAAGGGTCACAGCACAGTGACCAGTGCCCAGCCTGGGTGTCGCTCTGCAGAGAGCCGCCTAGCTCCACCTGACCCCCACTTTACACAATCAAAATAGTGAGGATGAAGAATCAAGACGGTAATTTTCCCTCCGTAGCTGCCACAGCAGGAGTTATCGACCTCTTTCATCTTTGCCAATCAATCACCAAAACTGATGTCACATTTTAAAAACCGGTAATGTGCCAAGGGGTCCCCACCAGGCATGTGAGTAAAGGGGTAATTTGACAGGTGGCAAGGTGAGGTGGGGGGAGTTAGTGCAGTAGCAGCTGTGTAATGGGCAAATGTCCTGTCTGTAGTATCTGTATCTCCTCCAAGTAAATGCCTAAAAAAGCATCATCCGCCAAATATCCAGAGTCTAACACAAACACATCCACTGGTTACATGGTTAAGATACACAGCACGCTATCTCTCAGTCACTGAAGGGCAAGTAAGTTTATGAGCTGATCTGCTCGACTGCACATTATAACACTTGTGGCTGCCTATTTTAGTCAAGGCAATGAGTTTTTCTTGGGAGTGTAAAAGTAGACCTATTGAATAAATAAACTGAGATCCTTACCTCACCTCATATGGCAAAATGTATTCCTGGTGGACCAAAGATTAAAATGTTAAATAAGCGAGTAAATAAATAATGTAAATAATGAAACTAAAAGGAATAGAAAAATAAGTATGAATGAATATTTTATAATCTTGGGGATAAAAAGAGTCTTGAAGCATGGTACTAAGGACTAAAACCATAAAAAACATTTTTAATTACCTAAAAATTAAACTCTGAATAGCAAACTAAAAATTATAAACAAGTTGAAAAATAACTAAATTAGGAAAATCTGAAAAAGTTGAGAAACATATGGTATAGAGCCTTAATATGTAAAGAGTAACTGTTAATCAATAACTGAAAGTCAAATATACTAATAGGATGTAAACAAGCAAATACCTAAACAAGAAATACAAATGACAAAGGTACATGAAAATACAACCACTTCAACTAATTCAGTGCCTGCCACATCGTAGATGTTCAGTAAAATGGTTGTTTGTATGTGAATCTGTCCTGAGTCACACAGTACAAGCTCACTGAGCCCTTATCTGGAGATCCAGAGAGTCAGGACAAGCACAAAGCTCAGCTCTGTTCCCAGGCCTGCAGAAAGTAAGTCACTGCAGCAGCCACTGGAGAAGTCCTTGCCACTTACTAGCTGTGTGACTTTGGCAAGTTCCTTAACTTCTGTTTGCCTAAGAAGTTGAGTAAATGAGAATAAACAAGGGTAATAATAATGCCTACCTCATAAGACTGTTGCAAAGATCAGCAAGTTAATACACGTAAAGTACTTAGAACAGTGCCTAGCTCATCAAAAAGACTCAACTGCAAAGTTCAGAAATAAAGCTAACTGGGAAGCAAGGAAACGCCCATCCATTCATTGATCGGCTCATTCGACAGTTAGTCAGTGCCTAGCATGTGCCAGGTATTAGCATGGCTGTGATGGATGCTCATGGCACAATAAGACAGAAACTGAAGCAATCACAGTAAACAAGAAATGATCTCTGATAGGGAAAACACCTTGTTGGTGAAGGAAACCCATACTGGGTGCCTGACCTAGTCCCTCCTCGGGGGAAACGTTCAGGAGAAGGAGCGTTTAGAGCGGAGCCCTGAAACTTAGGTGGTGTTTTCCAAGAGAAGAATGTTCCAGGCATAGAAAGCAGTCAAGCAAACTCTCAGATGTGCAACAGAATGCAAAGCAATTTCAGTCCATGTTTTCTCACAATGCAGCCCTGTCATTAAGGGAGTGGGTTTGGAGTCAGACTGTCCAAAGTACCTACAGGCTCTACCAACTTCCTTGTGTGGTGTGTGTGTGTGTGTGTGTGTGTGTGTGACCACAGACTCTTGCTCGATTTTTCTCTGTCTCAGTGTTCTCGCCTGTAAAATGGGGATAAAAGTGGTGTGTCTCCTGGGAGTTGCGAGGTTTGCTGATTTCAGACATGTGACACACTTATTATGGAGCTGGCATGTCAGGAAAGCACACGGACAGACCCCTAGGCTGGAAGGAAGACCTTTGGGGGACATTTTAAATCAGGCATAAACTGACTCCTAAAGGCCACTGCTCCTAAGTGAGGAATTTCCACAGCCGGAAGCTGGCCTTCTCAAATCACCCTCGGGATGATTCTAATTCAAGGTTTCTCAACTACCTCACTGTCGACATTTAGAGCCAGATTATTCTTTTTTTTTTTTTTTTTCTTCTGAGACAGAGTCTCACTCTTGTTGCCCAGGCTGGAGTTCAATGGCACGATCTTTGCTCACTGCAACCTCCACCTCCCGGGTTCAAGTGATTCTCCTGTCTCAGCCTCCCAAGTAGCTGAGATGACAGGTGCCCACCACCACGCCTGGCTAATTTTTATATTTTCAGTAGAAGTGTGGTTTTGCCATGTCAGCCAGGCAAGTCTCGAACTCCTGACCTCAAGTGATCCACCCATCTCGGCCTCCCAAAGTGCTGGGATTATGGGTGTGAGCCACCGTGCCCGGCCAAGCTAGGTTATTCTTTAACTTGGGGTAGGGTAGGGGTTGTCCCGGGCACTGCAGAATGTTCAGTAGCATCCTGGCTTTACCCCAGCTGCCAGTATTGAGCTCACCACCACCACCACCACCAAGAGTAACCCAGTTTTGGTCACCAAAACTGTCTCCAGACACTGCCAAATGCCCCCTGGGGGCAAAACCACCCCATTGGGAATGACTCCTCCAAGCCAGTGCAGGATCTTCTGGGAAAAGCCTGGCTTGGTATTGTCCTCCCTTCTGCACCAGAAAGAAATGACTACACTGGTGATCGACTGCTCACTGCGTGCCCACAGGCCAAATTCAAGCCTCAGATGTGTTTGACCCAGGAGACATTTAACAATCTCCTTCAACGAGCTGACAATAGATTCTTAAAAATCAAGCCATTTCACATAAAAATCCAACTTTCTGGCTTCTCTTGAAAAATGGGGATTCCTGGTGACATTGGACCCACATTCCTCATGCAGCAGGAACGAGGTTGTATCTGCTGCACTCAGGGGCACAGGCTTCCTGTTCGCCACAGTCCGCGGCACTCTCTACCATATGTGTCCTATATTTGAAGGACCAGAGTCACTTTCTTTCTATCCAATCCCATTTCCACATTTATACAACCTTGCTGGCCGCTGAATATGTTTGAATTGAGATCTCCTGATCTAATGTGCTTGCCTGCACACACACACATTTGCACACATATACATATATATACACACGCACACAGCCATGTAAATATATAAACGCACACACACACATGCACACATGCATATACATATAATAACACACACATATGCATCATGCATAGACACATAAACACACATATACATTTACATACATACACCTGCACGCATGCACACACGTATACATGTGTGTACATGCATGTACGCGCATATACACATACATATATGATGCTACATACACGTAAGTACACACATACATATACACACAAATGAATATACACATACATACACACATGCATATGTGCACACACCTGTGTGTATAGACATATCTATGTGCACACACACATGCATGCACACGGACTCTCACAGCCACGCAGACCCCATGGCTCACCTCTGCCGTCCACCGCAGCCCAGGGCACACGGCATCCCTGATGCACACACCTGGATGTCAGGCTCTGACCTTTGAAGTCATGACTCCCACCACGGGGGCTCTTTGAGTGTCACGCTGGATTGATGGATGGGACAGCTCAGCTCTCAGAAACTACCGCGTGTGTTTATTATGGCAATGAGTGTGGGCCGGGCCTGCTTCTGGCTTGTGTAAGTGTCAACTGGTGACAACATGTGCTCTACAGAAGGCAGATGTCAAGGAGCTGGGGGCAGTGGAGTCACCGCCCGCACTGTGGAGACCACCCAGAGGCAGCACTCACACTGGCCCTGGCTTCCCTGGCCTTTGGCGAGAGAACTAAAGGATAGAGAGGGAGACGTGGTGCCACCGGGACAGGCCTGCCACAAAGGCTGCAGCCCGCCGTGAGCCAGGCCAGGAGCAGCCAGACATTGCCCCCTGAGAGCTGCTTGTGCCTGGAAGACTCCGCTGGCTCCGGGCAATAATTCAGTTCCATTCTCTCCAGAAGATTCCCAGGTCCCGCTCCTGTCTGCCTTGAGTCCACATCTTCAATCAGATGGACAGTTCCTCACCTCTGCTTGAATAATAGTGACAATGTACTGAGGTCTGACAGGTACCAGGCACTTTCTGTTCACTTCAGATACACGATCTGGAGTTTTCACCAAAACCTATGACGAAGGCGACTTACTATCCTGATTTTGTTGAAGCGTAAAGAGTTGTCAGTAACTAGGATTTATTGGACACTTAGTATGTGCTGAGTACAACATTAAACACTTAGCAGACATCATATCAATTCATCTTTTCTACAACCTTTTGAAGGATGATCTGTTATTATTCCCACTTTAGTTTTTCTACTTATTATTATTTTGTTTTATTTTGTTTTTTGAGGCAGAGTCTCGCTCTGTCCCCCACACTGGAGCGTAGTGATGCCGTCTCATCTCACTGCAACCTCCCCATCCCAAGGTCAAGCAACTCTCCTGCCTCAGCCTCCTGAGCAGCTGGGATGGCAGACATGCACCACCATGTCCAGATAATTTTTGTATTTTTAGTAGAGATGCAGTTTCGCCATGTTGGCCAGGCTGATCTCTAACTTCTGACCTCAAGTGATCCACCTGCCTCAGCCTGCCAAAGCTCTGGGATTACAGGTGCGAGCTATGATGCCCAGCCTTAGTCCCACTTTATAGTCAAAGAAATTGAGCAATGATTTCAGATTATCTGTCTTTGTGTTGTTCTTTGTTTGTTTTGTTTTGTTTTGTTGAGACAGGGCCTCACTCTATCACCCAGGCTGGAGTGCAATGGTGTGATCATGGCTCATTGCAGCCTCAGACTCTTGAGGTCAAGGAATCCTCCTGCCTCAGCCTCCCAAATAACTGGGACAACTGGTGTGCAACAACACGTCCAGCTAATTTTTTAAATTTGTGTAGAGACCTGGGTTGCCCAGGCTGGTCTCAAACTCCTGGCCTTAAGTAATCCTCCCACCTTGGCCTCTCAAAGTGCTGGGATTACAGGTGTGAGCCACTGCACCCGACCAGATGATCTCTTTCTTTTTTTATCTCCTCCTCATTTCCCCTTCTTTTCTTCCTCCTCTTCCTTATTCTCTTCCTCCTCTTCCTCTTTCTCTTCCTCATCCTCTTCTCCCTCCTCCTCTTTCTCTTCCTCATCCTCTTCCCCATCACCATTATGGAGGCTGAGATTTATGGAGCCTTCCAAATAACAAGCACTGTGTCATATGGAAGACGGTGCCAGATACTTGACTGGCACCATCTCAATTAATCTTCCCAACAGCCCTGTGAGGCAGACGCTTTTGTCACCTAATTCTTAGATGAAGGAACAAAGGCTCAGCATCACACTTGGAAACACCTGTTGCAGCTGGGACTCAGGGGTCAGTGGAGACTGTATGTCACTAGCCTCAGGAGCTCTGGGGTTCCCAATAAGCATGATCAACACAGCATCCTCTGGACTCAATCTAACCCCAGGCACCCCCTCAACCAACACCCAAAGACCAGGAGCACGTAGGAAGAGTGCAGAGGGGTGCTGAAGCAGGCATCAGGTCTCCAGGAGGCATCTCCACTGCAACTTAGACCAGGATTTCAGAAGCCTGTCCTGGGAAATCACCAGGGGTCTCCTTAACAGGTGCTAAACCTTACATTGCAACTTCTAGAGTCTGTGAATTTGGCCCTGGAGAACTGTCATGGTTGCAGAGAGACCAGATACCAAGCACTCTAGATAAATAAATAGAAACAAGAAACACAATGACATTTGTTATTTTAACACCATGGGGTATTTTTCTGGTTCCAGAGCATTGGGAAGACCTGCACATTGCTAGAAGCTACAAACTGCCTTCCACATTCCACTCTGAGGATGTAGCTGGGATGGATCTGGCCAGAGCTGTACATGTGCCTCTCCTTTGGCCAAACCCAAATCTTTCCAGGAGGCAGGATATAGTAACCAGGCTCTGGAATCAGCCAGATGAGGGCGTAAACCCAAGCTTCACCACCCACTTCCTAGTGGTGTGGACTTGGCAAATTATTTAGCCTCTGGAAGCTTCCGTACCCGCAGGTGTACAATGGAGCATAGCATGGTCATGAAGGTGCAGCGAGCCAAAGATGTCACTCAGCCCAGTGTCTGACACAGGAGGCTGCTGATCATTGCCGGCCGTTGCTCATGCTGTCCACACCTTTCCTGGGCTAAGAGGTCCCTGGTAGCATTTACAATTGTTTATAAAACATTTATGTTATTCCAAAGATGGGTGTTTTCCATTTCCCACTTCCTACCTCTTTCCTTCAAATCTGCAGCTTTTGAAAAACTCAATGTTATTATAATGAACATCGCCAACTAGAGCTTTAGGATCTAAAAAACCGAACCAAGTGAACTTGGGCAAAGGAGGGAAACTTCTCCCTGAAAGATAGAACTGTTCAGAGAAAATTTTGGAAGCTTAACTTTATTCCTAATTGAGGCAGAATTTTCTCAGCTTCACAGATATGTATCAAATAATTATAGCTCAACTGCTGTAATTCAGCACCTGGGCTATGGTGAAATTATTTTTTAATGCATCACTTGAGCTGTTTGATGTTTGATTTATGCCTGGATGTCAAGGCACTAAACAGAGATCTAACACTGTGTCCCTAAGGCAGCTGCTATTGCCAAGTTGAGGGGGGTTGGTGTGTTAGAGACTAGATATTGCTTACCAGTGGCATGACCAACCACATCAACGATCCTAGTTGCCTGGAACTAAGGAGTTTCCTGGGATACAGAACTTTCAGTACTAAAACGGGGGAGTTCCAAGCAAACCACAATGAATCTGTCACCCAACTTACCAAATATGTAGTCAGGCCTTTTTCCAAACAAGCAAAACCATATTTTAATCAGGGCAACAATGCACCCTACTCTAAACATCTGGATTTCCCAGCTTCTCTTGCTGCTACAAATGGTCATGTGATACAGTGCTGGCCAGAGATATGAGTAGATGTCCCAAACGGGGGCTTCTGAGGAAGCTCTTTAAAGGGGGATAATTCAGCAGGTGCCTGTCCTCTTTGATCTTCCACTTCCTTGTGTTCTCTGCCTGGAATGAGGGTATGATGACTGGAGCTGCTGCCACCATCTTGGGATCATGAGGTGACTTGAGTGTGGATACTATGCCTCTAGGATAGCAGGACAGAAAGCAAGGGGCTCAGGTCCTTGATAATATTAAGAAGCCACCTTCCCGTCCTGACCTTCTCCTTTTACATAATTTATTTACGCCACCCTTTTACAGGCTGCTATTCACAGCAGCCAAATCTGTAAAGTGACAAACTATCCTGGTTTGCCTGGGATTGTCCCAGTTTTAGCACCGAAACCCCTCAACCCCTGGCAAACCAGGACAGTTGATTACCCCGGAATGCGATTCCTAACACATACAGTTAGGATTTGAGGGCTGGGTGGATTCATGTGGGAGGAAGTTTCTAAGGACAAACTGATCCTGATGAGGCTCATGGATGTGACAGATGGGATGCCAACTCTCCCACCCTCACCAAAGGGGATACAGGCCAGGCCGGAGAGAACACACATTGCTCTGTGCTGGCATAAAAATAAACGTCATGAGCAAGTGCAGCCCCTCACAGGTAGACAGCACCTTGCTCAGCACAAAGCACCCGGAAAGCAGGGTGCAAGACCATCAGTCTCCTTCCCTCCCTGAAGAAATTGTTTTCGAACACCTGCTATGTGCCAAGCGTGGTGCTTAGCTCTGGAAACAGAGTGGGATGTGAAAAAAATCAGTGCTTCTAACCCTTCTTGGGGAGACAGACAATGAAAGATCAGTAAGTAAATAAATACATAATTGTGACTAGAATAACGGTTGTAAAGAAAAACATGTAGAGGTATGTAGAGGAAGCAGGGCATCAGAGCACCTACTTAGATGAGAACAGAGAAGGCTCCTCTCAACCTAATGAGTGAGTAGAGATTGAAGAGAATGAGTCAGTCTGAACAGTGCTGCAAGCAGAGGGACTGGCATAGGCAGAGGCACGGAGGCCAGAAAGGGCTTTCTGAGTTGAAGACACAGGAAGGAACCGTGGCTGACACTAGTGAGGGAGGGGACAGGGAGGGATGAGCTTGGAGAGGGAAGTGGTCACATCCTGCCCACTTGAAGGTCTGATTTTCAGTTTCCCCACTTGTCAGCTGTGTGACCATCAGTAGTTGGTTAACCATGCTGAACCTCAATTTTCTCACCTGTAAAATGAGATCATCATGGAGTGGTTTGAGGTGAAGAAATTGAAATACAAAGTACATGAGCCATAGAGAAAATGGTAGCTATCGTTACTGTCTATCCCCAGAAGGGAACAGTTTTCTCAGAGGAACGTTATTTCGTCAATGATACAGAGGAATAAAATGAACGACGCCTGGCCAAAGCAAAGCTTCCTACAGGGAACCTCCTGGAAGCTGAGCTCATCTTTATGGTCCTGGCAAGGGCCTCCCTGAGTTCCTCCCACCCTGCTCCGCCTCCACGTCGTGGGAGGCAACCCCTGAACAGGTAATTATAGCTGTGAACACAAAGGAAGGCCTATACCTCCCTTTTTCTTTATTTCTGGAATATTCCCCATCCCCTACAATTAGCCTCCCAGGCAGCGAATGGGTGGAGCCTCTACCAGTTTTCAAATGGACACCAGGAAAGGCAGGGTGGAGGCCAGGATGTCCTTTTGATGCAAACGCTGCTGGCTTAGGGGTCACAGGATCCTCAGGGGTCGCTTTTCCAGCTTGAAATTTCTGTGGCCCATGGCTCCTGTGCTTGAGTTTTGCTCAGGCCTGCTGGGCTCGTTCCACCCACTCAGACTGGCAGGCTGCTCTCTGCTCGTACTACTAGCACAGATGCCACGCGAGCCAGGCATGGAGTGGTGAGGGGTATGTGAGTGAGCATGGAGTCCAGCCAGGTGTGCTGGCTGTGGCAGGGCAGGCACTCCAGGCACCAGCTCCCTGCAAGGCTGCAGCTGGGCCAGGTGTACCAAAAGCAGCTTCCACTGTGGGCACTGGGGAACATGGTGGCACCTGGAAACTTGGAGACACCAGGAACCATAGAGTCTCAAAGACAGTGTCACAGCCCAGGCTTGAGTAGTTCCTAGGTCTGGGATCCCCAAAGAGCCACAGCTCTTCATCTTTTCTCATTGTGGGCAACGTGGCAAGTCGGGGGCATGTTTCAGTCCTGTTTGTGTTACAGTTTTTTCAGTCCTGCCATTCCTTAGGTCCCAAGTGCTTATCCCATGTCCAGGGAGAATGAGGTATGCGGACAAGTGGAGAGCAAGCAAGGCAGAGAGGAGATTCACTAAGTGACAGAACAGCAGCTCTCAGGAGACCCAAAATGGGTAGCTCCTATCCTCAGGCAGTTTGTCCTGATGTGTGTCCAGCTCTCAGGGGAGAGGAGACCCACAGCGGGTAGCTCCTTTCCACAGGCAGGTGGTTCTGACAGGTCAAGGAGACCCAGAGCAGGGAGCTCCTTCCCACAGCTGGTAGTCCCTATGTCTCTCTGAGTCTGACTGAGTCTGGGGTTTTTATGGGCTCAGAGGGGAGGAAGTACATGCTGATTGGTCCACAGGTAGCCATGGGCAGGTCTGGAGAAGCACCATTAAGTTTTCTCTCCAGACCATGGACTACACCTGGAACTGACAGCCTGGCCCCCAGGCTTCAGGCAGTCCCTGGCTTGGAGGTTTCACTGGGACCCACCCCTTTCCACCCAGAAACCTGTCTGCCTCTTGCCATCAATATGCCATCCACAACACCCAGGCTATTTGCACTGAGGGATGCCTACAGGCCTATGCCAAGCTACCCTCAGCCCCCCACCAGCCTCCCTTCTGCGCTCATCAACACCCAAAGTCTGGAGGGGGCTGAGGTGGCATGAAGGGCCGGCATCTCAGTGCCACCCCAAGTGTGTGCACACCTGGCTGGTTGTGACAGCACTCAGGCTCAGCCACAACTTTGCTTTGAAATTGGAGTGGGCACTGGGAGTAGGGAGAGAACAGGGAGTGACAGCAGGCACTTCAGAGCCTGCGAGGGCAGGGGCAGGGGCAGGGTCGGGGGCAAGGTGGGGCACTTCATGGGCCCCGGAGAGTACAGGAATGCCTGGGTCTGGAGCTGTGGCTGGGCAGCTGCAGTTGTGCCTGGGAACGTGGGGCTTCCACACTGCCAACACAGTAGTGGGTGGGGTTCCCACCTATTCCCAGCTCCTGTCGGCTCCACAGAGCACGCGGCCCCAGCTGCATCTCCCTTGCTGCAGCTGGCATCCCCACAGTGACTGCTCCAGACAGGCCATTGCTGCCATCAGCTCTAATGCTCAGGCCAGCCCTGCCCTGCGCAGGACCCGCTGGTTTTCCTGGACACAGGATGGCAGCAGCCCAGCTTCTCTGTAGGAACAGCTCAAGTAGCAGCAAAAGCTCACAGCTTTGCTCTAGCATTTTTCTTATGGTATCTACTGGGCCAAGTGCAACCATGAAAAGTTTCTGAAATAAATTATAAGCCCAAACCTCTTTCACTTTTTCTCTGTACAGGACTTTGTGAAACCTCTCTAAATGTGCCTGGCTTGCCTTTGCATCTCAGAGGCTGGGTTTTGCTTTTTGTGGAAGAAGCCACTGAGGGGCCTGGATGGAGATCTCTGTTTGGTAGTTACTCAACCCCAATGACTCTGTGACTCTCAGAGCCCACGCTCAGCTGGACATCTCACTCTCCTGACTCTGCACTCCTCTGCCTTCTCCTACAGACATCTGTCCCTGGCTTTTCTCTTCATTCCATCGTGTCTGCCTCTGAACTCCTGCACATGGCTTTTGTCCTAGGCTGGGTGCCCCAGAAGCAGACCCTGACACCAAGACTCACAGGCAAGAGATCTGTTGAGGACATGCTCTCAGGGGAGACCTCTGGGAAGTGAGGGCAGCAGGCCAGGAGTGAGAAGAAGCCAAGCAAAGGCGAGGCTCCAGGCAGTCCAGGGAGAGTGGCTGCAGCCTGACCCCTCAGGGAACTCTGGGCCATAATTCACACCAAGGAGCTTTCCTGACCAGGCGCCAGGGATCAAGCTCTCCTAAGCCCTACCAGTTATTCTCTGGGTAAGGACCACCCTGAGGGTGTAGACTCCCACGTACTTCTGGATCTCTGGACCTGCCCCATGTAGTTCTGATCGCCTGAACTAGTTCTCCAAAGACTAGTCATTGGAAAGAGAA
Organism: Chlorocebus sabaeus; assembly: GCF_047675955.1. Lineage (NCBI taxonomy): Eukaryota > Metazoa > Chordata > Mammalia > Primates > Cercopithecidae > Chlorocebus > Chlorocebus sabaeus. Next base: position 7,355,704 of record NC_132905.1, read on the forward strand.
GCGCAGAGACAGTGATGCGGGACAGGCGAGCCCTAAATTGAGGCTTAGACCACCAGGATTCTTGGCTTCACCCAGGAAAGTATTCAGTGGTGAGCCAGTGGTAGGATAGAAGCAAACAGCTTTATTGAAGTGGCAGTGTTACAGCTCTGTGCCTGCTCCTGTAGAGCAGGGCTACTCCATAGACAGAGAGTAGCATCTCAGGGCAGTTCTGCATTCAGATTCATACCTACTTTTAATTGCATGCAGATTAAGGGGTGGTTTATGCAGACATTTCTAGGAAAAGGATAATTTCTGGGTCATCGGGTCATTGCCATGAAAAGAGACAGTAACGCTGAAGTGTTGCCATGGCAATGGTAAACTGATGTGGTGCCCTGGTGGGCGTGTCTCACAGAAAGCTGCTTCCACTGCCGTCTTTGTTTCAGCTAGTCCTCAATTCGGTCTGGTGCCCAGCCCTGTCTCTGGAGTCCAGTCTAGCTTCCTACTTCAGTGGAAACATGTGGAAACAATAGAAGGGATCTGCAGGGATCTGGGTGGAGCACCACTCCCCTCTAGCTTCCTCCCACCTGCACATTTCATGAGTGAATATTTGCCCTCACCTCATGCAGATTGCAGGCTGTGAGCTCCATGCTTACATCAGACCATTTTATCTTCTCCATTCCAGAGCCCAGCTGACCCTCAGTCAGTAGTGAACGAGGAAATAAATTTGTCAGAGAGGGTGCTCCTGAGACCTAGGACTGGCTGAGGTCAAGGGCCTGTGCTTTGGGGAGTGCTCCTAGCCCAGGTCTGCCTGATTCTGACTGAGCTCTCCTCCCTACTTTCCCATTCTTTACATGTTTCACAGCGGGATCATGAGGGCCATAGGAGAGCACCAGTGAGGTAGGAGGCAGGACTTTATTCTGGACCAGATTGGAGACTGGCTGAAACAGGGAAGAGGCGAAAGCCGCTCTCCGTAAAACATGCCCTCCAGCGCCATGTCAGTTTACCATTGCTATAGCAACACCTGGAAGTTACTGCCTTTTTTGATGGCAACAACCCAGAAGTTACCACCCTTTTTCTAGAAATTTCTGCATAACCTGCCCCTTAATTTGCATCTAATTAAAAGTGGGTATAACTATAACTGCAGAACTGCCCCTGAGCTCCCCACACACTGCCTACCGGGTAACCCTGCTCTGCGGGAGCAGTCACAGAGCTGTAACACTGTTGCCTCAATAAAACTGTTTTCTTCTAGCACCCACTCACTCTTGAATTCTTTCCTGAGCAAAGCCAAGAACCCTCCCAGGCTAAGCACCAGCTCTGGGGCTTGCCTGCCCTGCATCACCCCTCTAGTACTGTGGTTTGCTAAGTGGGGTGCCCCGATCAGCAGCACCAACATCATCTGGGAACTTGTCAGAAATGCAATATTTTAGCCCCACCCCCGACAAGGAATCAGAGATGCTGTGGTTGGGCCCAGAAGTCTAAGCTTTAACCAGTCCCCATGTGATTAAGGACTATGGCTCCAGCACAGTGTCAGGGCCCCAACAGGTATAAGGGGGTCACAGTTAAGATCGTTGCAGCTGAAGTATCTGCAGTGGTGGGTGTTAGGGGCATCTGACCCCACATCAGACCCTACCTTTCCACATCCCCTCCAAAGCCCACCCATGCATCCACCCATCCACTCACCATCCATTCATCCATCTTACCCATCCAGTCATCCACCCATCCATCTCTCCTACCCATTCATCCATTTATTCATCCATCTCACCCAGCCACCCATTCATCTTTATCCTTCCATTCATCCACTCATTCATCCACCCATCCATCTTACTCATCTCCCTACCCACCCATTCATCCATCTTACTCATCTACCCATCTATCCACACATACATACATACATGCATCTCACCCATCCATTCATCTCACCCATCCATCCATTCATTCATTTATTTATCCATCCATCTCACCCACCCACCCATCCATCCATTTATCCATCCATTTACTCATCTACCCACCCATCTATCTATCCATCCATTTACTCATCTACCCACCCATCTATCTATCCATCTCACCCACCCATCCATTCATCCACCTATTCATCCAACCACCCACCTACCCATCTATCCATCCATTCATCCATCTCACCCATCCACTCATCTATCCATCCATTCTATACTTATGTGCCAGGTACCGTCCTAGATGCTGGGGACACAGTGATGAACAACACAAGGGCTGGTTCCAGGTGTTCTGCTCACATCGATTTTGAAGAAGCAGCAGAAGCCCACTCAATCCATCTCAAGTTAAAGGGACATTGTTGGGGAATGCACAGATTCTGAAGGCAAGAAATACACTGCACCCTCTGGAACTGGGACTGGGGGCCAGGAACCAACCTGCTCTATATGTGTCTTAGGAGCAACATGTTCTCTCAACTCTGACTCTGTCCCTCCTGGATTCCTTCTTCATCTCTCTCTCTCTGTTTCTCTTTCTACTCTCCTCATCTTTGCCTACCTGCTCCATTCTCTCTTTTCCCAACCAGCTTCCTCAATGTATGCATCTTCAGCTTGATCCAGCCTTGACTTCCTAGACTTATAATGACCTCATCTTTCAGCACAAGGGTCTACCCTACATGGAATCTCTTCTCTGAGTCTCTTAGTTCAAGTTTCCGTGAAAGGAAATTTTATTGGCTTGGCCAGACTTATGAACAGGTGGTCTCGTGGTCAGGTGTCCACCCCTTGACCAGCTAGGTTGGAATGTGGGATTATTCAGACTAGTTGATGCCCACTCAACAAAGACTGTCTCTGATTCTATGCTTTTTCTCTTACTTCCACAATCAGTATCTCTGTCAGGAGGCCTTTGGGCACAAGTTTCAGGAAACCCTAACTTAAATCAAGGAATGTTATTATTTCCATGGCATGAAGTTGAGAGACAGGGCGTTTCCAGGTACAGAAGGAAGAACATCTCAGGGATGATATCGACTCTGGTTCTTTCTGTTTCTCTGCTCTGCCAACCTTGGAGTTTTGGCTTTGCCTTTGGGCAGTCTTCCTTAAAAGCTGGAGTGAATTTGCCACTGACCTCTGGGCGGTCGTGAGGTGGCATTTCATGGGTGGTCATGAGATGGGCATTTCAGGTTCAGTTCTAGACAACCACATTCAGGGGGAGGAGTAGAACTCTGCAGGCTGGCCCTCACAACTCATAGCAGAAATGGTTCAGATGCACTTTCCTTCACCACACCTTGGAGGAGGCAACAGGGCCACCACAGCAAACCTGCCACAAGATCTAACCTGTTTCTCTCAGTGTTTTCCAAAGCCCCACCCTACTTCCTCAACTGTCCCCTTCTTGTCATTGTTTGTGATAACGGCACTGTTCTAAGCAATCCTTCCTGCCTTCTGTCTGCCACCCTGCAAGGGGCAGTCAGACCAGTCTTCCAAAGTTGTTCTATATGCCACTTTCCTACTCAGGAACCAACTATGACTTGCTGTTACCTACTGCATCCAACTGTAACACCCCTGTTGAACTTTCAAGACCCTTCAAGACCAGTGACCCTCAAACACAACCTGTCTATTGGCAATTAGTCCTGGCACACCCTAAGTTCTACCATTTCATCAAAGCAGACTATTCCTGGATATTGACTAAACACTGTGCCAATTTCTACTTCCTTGGACTTTTCTCAATCTTTTCCTTCCACCTGAAAACACCTTCTCCTCTTTTCTATCTACTAAAGACCTATGCGCATCCTTTAAACATGGTTATAAGAGGCACTGGACACAGGACCAGTATCTAAGCGATCACATAGGGAGAATGGAAAAGATTTTGAGGCTCGGTGACTTAGGTTTGAGTCTTGTCTTTACCAGGACTGTGTGATCTAGGCATGTCAAAAACCTGAGCATAAGTTTTCTCATTTTTAAGATAGTGACACCATGACATATTTCATGGTGCTGCCTTGAGGGTTAAAAAAGCAAAGCACACGTAATTAGGGAGTGTGCAGCACATATTAAACACTCAATAAATAGCAAATATGATGAGAAAGCTCCCAAAGAAGCAAACTTTTCATGATTGTCTCTGTAGCTGTTTCTATTGGAAGCCTCTCTTTCTCCCAGCCCAGTTCCTGATTTCTTATTTCGTCTGCCTTAGAAGCTGGAGTGAATTTGCTATGCCTCCTGGTGGCTTCGTTCTTGGGTGTGAAGCAAAGAAGTTGCTGCCCAACAGATGCACCAGGCCTGTATTCACACTTGGGCTTACCTGAGAGCCTGGCTAAGGCATGGGGTCTGCAAAGCTGGTTGACAAGTGAGATGTGTACCCAGCTTGGAAAGACCCAGCTTCACACTTCCTGGCAATTTGCTCCCCTTGTATGATTGTCTCCAGATGTCCTTTGCCCATGGTCTGCTTCCCAGGTCTGCTCAACCAGGTGACAATTGCAGGCACCAGCTCTAAAACTCACTACCAATCGCAACAAGGAAAGACTCATCCCTGGGAAGCAACACTGAGCAAGAACCCTGCTCAGAAAAGTAGACGTGGCACTCCCAGTCCTGACCATGCTCGACCCTCTGCAAAGGATGACAGAAGCTGCCCATCTCTGGGACATCCTGGGGTGGAACAAAGGCTTCTGGTTCTCACTTCTCTCACTACTGCTCACAGCAAACTCAGAGGCCAATGAAGACAAGCATTTTGATGCCATTAGCCCTTAACAAAAACTAAACATTACCACCAGAGATCTTGCCTGAATGGGAAGATTCAAGACTTATGAAAATGCCTTCAAACCCAAAGATCCCCTTGGGGATCCTCCTGGCGTCAGCATCCTAAGCCCATGCTGAGAGTCTTTCAGCGTGGTTGGAAAGGAGGTAAGATGGGCTGGGGAGGCACAGTTGATACAGGGGTGATCTAGAACACAGCCCAAGGCTTCTAGCTCTCTGGGAGACCGTGGGCTCATTGTTTCAGCTGGCAGAGTCTGCATGGTTGGATCACAGCAAGAACAGCAAGCAGATTCCACCTCCCCTTCCAGCTTGGACTCAATAGTGACTGCCTGGTGCTCTGGGCTGAGACTTCTGTAGCTGAATCTTAGGTTGGCAGCACTGCTGCTACTGTTGCTAGCTACCACACATGGAGCTGTACTAGATGCAAGACAATATCAAGTGCTTTACATATATCCCATTTTACTCTCACAACAACCCTGTGAGATAGCATTATGTATGTCTGTTTTGTATATAAGGGAATGGAAGCTCAGCGAGGTTAAATAACCTGCCTTAGGACACATAGCTTGAAATTGAAAGATCCTAGATTTAAAGCCAGGCAGTCAGGTTTTGGAGCAGAAACTTTGTAACCTCTGCACCCTGTGGGGTGCTAGAATTGATTAGTGATGTCTGCCACAAGTGCCTACATGGCAGTAGTAGAACATATGCTGTGAATTTGGCATCTCTAGATTTTTCAGTCTCTGATTCAGGATTCAAAGGCCCTAAGACTTTGCATCACCCTTAGATCTGAGCCACCATTTCCATCATCTATTCTTCATCAGCTATTTCTTCAGTAACTCCATTTATGTTCAATGCAAATGTCATTTTTAGCATCACTGCTTTTCATTTCTTGGCGGCACTTTCGTCTTTGTCCCTGATTCTCTCTTTGGATTCCTCACTTTTATAAAATGCCTGTGGGCTTATCACGGGAAAACAAGAAGGCAACGCAACTTCAAGCTTTGCTGTCTGTGTATGAACTGAATACAGATGGGCAGTTGTGACAGACTGTGAAGCAGTGACGTGATTGGTCATGGATCATGATGTGCACCTGTTATTACGTAGTAATTTGTGGGCTGTCAACCTAGCAGAGGAGTTTGTAATTTATGCAATTATGCACAGTTAACATACTGTGGTAACTTAAAATTGAACCGTGTTGTTGGAGAACTGGAGTTATTTAACTAAAACGTGGTGACCGACATCTGTGCATATGGAAACTTCACAAAGCGAGGACCTTCCCAAAAGGAGCCCGTGGAAAAAGACCAGCTCCCAAAAACAAATCTGACAAGGAAGGCTTGCCTTGCTTCCCTCTCTCTGCCTGTCCACACTCTGCCCTGACTCCAAGATCACCTAAGCCCTGCCTCCTTCAGGAAGGCTTCCTCTATGATCTTTCCTTTTTCACAGCCCTACAACTACTTCCATTTGGAAGCACTTGGTGTTCTCAAGAGCAGCCTCATTGTCTTGTCTCCTTAGATCAAGGCACACCTTCATCTGGCACAGAGGGTGGTAGTCACACCAGTGAGCACATGAGTTAATTTCTAGGTGTACACTGATGAACAACTTGTTTTTCTTTTAACAATTTTTCAAATTTATTTTTATGGCTGTCTTATATTTGTGGGAACTGACCCTGGTTTTCCATCTATGGTGGTGATAGAGTAGTTCTTTTCAAAGAAATGCATTTATTTGAGAAAGGTGAGTCAATTATTAGACTAGATTGTATGAGGATACTGTGAAATTCCTGAAATTCTAAGAGAATGGTGGAAGTGGGGAAATATGGCTCTTGACTGGTTATGGAGGGAAAGGAGTTTGTCTCATGCAGGGTCTAGGATCAGCTCCTTTCATCATCATGCTCTCTACGACCTCCTGGCTCAGTGCTACTCACCCCTGCAACAGGCCCAGCTAGAGCCCCTCCTAGGGTGACCAACTCATCCATGTTTGCCCAGGACTTTTCTAGGCTTTAGAACTGAACAGCCAGCCACAGAGCTCAGGAAAGCTCTGAGCCTTGAGCCAGCAGGGATGGAAGGCCACCTGAGCCTTTGGCTTTGACCCTCCTTTTGGATCAGTTTCTCGAAGTAGCTGGGAGGCTGACCTCGCAGTGGTGAGGAGTGGAGGCTGAGGAGTCCCATCGTCTCAATCTCATCCAAGTGCCCTGTGTGATCTCGGCAGGGTCACCAGATTTAGCGAACAAAAACTCAAGATGCCCAGTTAAATGTGAGTTTCAGATAAACACGAACAATTTTTCAGTATAATGATTTTATAAACTGTATTTGTACTGTATTTTATCTGGCAACTCTAGGAGTGTACGATCTCACAAAGCTTCCTCTCCGTGATCTAGAAATGTAAATTAAGTAAGTGAATTCCTAATCTGGTGAAAAGTAAGTGATGCGACCCCCAGATCTGGCAAACAGTAAATTCCTGGAAAACAGTAGATGCTCAATAAGTTGTTGACTTTGATAGTTCTGCCACGCCCTAAAGGAGTGAATAAGTGCCTACAGGTTGTGAGTGGGTTTTATCACCCTTCCAGGCACAAACAAAAAGTTCATGCAGCCTTTGTTGGTTGACTCACTGAGTGGTTTGCAGCAGGGATGGGGATCATAGCCTTTTGCCTGGCTAGAATTTAAAGAGACTGAAATAAATTGTAGTTGAAGAGCTACCAAGACATTTTTCTCATTACACACATAGAAACCCCAGTCTTCCTAGGACCCGGACAATGACCACATGACCGGAATGATCACTTCGCTGGGCATGACAAGGTCAGGGAGGATGTTGTGGGAACAAGCACCTGATTATTAGCTCCCTTGCCTTGGGCAAATCATTTCAACTGCTGTGGACCTGTTTTCTTATCTGTCAAATGGGGATAAAGGAGAGTTGCCCAGCCTGCCTTGTAGCTTAGATGAGCATGATGAGGACTGCCCCAGAGGGAAGAAGTGAAAGCATACTTTGCAAAATAAATGTTCTGACAAACACCACTTCCTTCCTGAGAGAGGCAGGCAGAAAGCACGTGGCTTCAGAGGGCCAATCACTCCCATCTGCTTCATGAATCTCTATTCTTGCACACATAAGACTCAGAACTTAATGGAGGTCACTGATGTTTGTTCTGGAGCCTTGCATTGTTTCTGGAACTGTTGAACAAATGAATGAAACCTGGAATCCAAGATTCAGTGGCAGTGCAGAGAGATCCACCCAGGGCCTTTGAGGTCATCTGTTCCCAGGCACTGACTCTGCACTGGGAGAAACCAACATCTGGAGCAAGTGACCTGCCTGCTCAAGAGGACCCATCTAGATAACAGAGCCCCGGCAACATCCCGGTGCACAAGAGGGTGTGGCTTTAGGATCAGGTGATTAGTAACAGCTGGAGTCCCCTGGGGTGTGCGACACTGGAGAACCAGCCCGCTGTGAACTGCTTGATATAGATGACCTCACTGGAGCCTCATAACCCCACAGTGAGGAAGGATCTGTTATTATCCTCATTTTGCAGTGAGGAAACTGAGGCACAGAGAGGTTAAGTCATTGCCTGAGGTTGTCCAGCTGGGACATGCAGCCCCACTTGCTGGAGATGCCCAGCCCCCTGGGGCTCCTATTGTCCACCGGACCTCGGTGCCTCTTCCTCCCTGGAGCTGGGGGCCCGTTCTGTATGAGGGTTCTGTCAGAGGCATGTAAACAAGAGCAACTCCACGTTGAACAGGAGCTGGGTACAAGGCTGAGACCTACGGGGCTGCATTCCCAGACGGTGAAGGATTCTAAGTCACAGGATGAGATAGGAGGTCGGCACAAGATACAGGTCATAAACACTTGCTGATAAAACAGATTGCAGTCAAGAAGCCAGCCAAAAGCCACCAAAACCAAAATGGCAACGAGAATGACATCCTGTCGTCCTCACTGCTACACTCCCACCAGCGCCACGACAGTTTACAGATGCCATGACAACGTCAGGAAGTTACCTCATATGGTCTAAAAAGGGGAGGCGATTGGGCGCGGTGGCTCACGCCTGTAATCCCAGCACTTTGGGAGGCCGAGGTGGGCGGATCACGAGGTCAGGAGATCAAGACCATCCAGGCTAACACAGTGAAACCCTGTCTCTACTAAAAATAGAAAAAAATAGTTGGCTGTGGTGGCGGGCACCTGTAGTCCCAGCTACTCGGGAGGCTGAGGCAGGAGAACGGCGTAAACCCGGGAGGCAGAGCTTGCAGTGAGCTGAGATCAGGCCACTGCACTCCAACCTGGGCAACAGAGCGAGACTCTGTCTCAAAAAGAATAAAAGGGGGATGAGGTATGAATAATTCACCCCTTATTTAGCATATCATCAAGAAGTAATCATAAAAATGGGCAACCAGCAGCCCTCAGTTTCTCTTGTTCCTTTACTTTCTTAATAAACTTGCTTTCACTTTACTCTGTGGACGCCCCCTGAATTCTTACTTATGAGATCCAAGAACCCTCTCATGAGGTCTGGATCTGCACCCCTTTCCTGTAACAGCTTCACTCCTTCTTGCTGCACAGCCTCCAACTGGGATGGGATGCTCTGAGTCTCCCTGTCCTCACCTGTACAATTTGGCAATAATAATGCTCCCATAGCAAGAGGGCCCAGGATCAAAGCCAGAAACATGAGCACTGGCTGGGATCCAATCCTCCACTGTCCTACACCCGAGCCTGGAAGGGATCAAATCCTGGTACCACCATTTGCCTGCTATACGACTTTAGGCACATTACTTAACCTCTCTGAGCCTTACTTTTCTCCTTTATAGAAATCAGAACAATCATAATGTTACAGGAAAGGGGTCCCAATCCAGAACCCAAGAGAGGGTTCTTGGATCTTGTGCAAGAAAGAGTTCAGGATAAGTTTATAGAGTAAAGTGAAAGCAAGTTTATTAGGAAAGTAAAGGAACAAAAGAATGGCTACTCCATAGACAGAGCAGCCCAAGGACTGCTGGTTGCCCGTTTTTATGGTTATTTCTTGATGATATGCTAAACGAGGGGGTGGATTATTCATGCCTTTCCATTTTAGATCATATAGGGTAGCATCCTGACATTGCCGTGGCATCTGTAAGCTGTCATGGCGCTGGTGGGAGTGTAGCAGTGAGGACAACCAGAGGTCACTCTCATCGCCATCTTGGTTTTGGTGGGTTTTGGCCAACTGCTTTACTGCGGACTGTTTTATCAGCAAGGTCTTTATGACCTGTATTTTGTGCTGACCTCCTACCTCATCCTATGACTTAGAATCCTTAACCATCTGGCAATGCAGTCCGGTAGGTCTCAGTCTCTTTTTACCTGCTCCTACTCAAGATGGGGTTGCTCTGGTTCCAACACCTCTGACAGTAAGTGTGTACCCCATGGGCAGATGTGAGGATTCAGTAAAATACTGCCAGATCCAGCAGCAGCGTTGGGGCCAGAACACAGCTTGGACAGGGCAACAGGCACACAGTGGATTTTGGAGGAAAAAAATGTCCATTGCATCCCCCACCTTTTTGTTTTTTTAGGTGGAGTTTCACTCTTGTCACCCAGACAAGATCTTGGCTCACTGCAACCTCTGCCTCCCGAGTTCAAGCGATTCTCCTGCCTCAGCCTCCCAAGTAGCTGAGATTACAGGCATGCTCCACCACGTCCAGCTAATTTTGTATTTTTAGTAGAGATGGGGTTTCGCCATGTTGGTCAGGCTGGTCTCGAACTCCTTACCTTGTAATCTGCCCACCTTGGCCTCCTAAAGTGCTGGGATTACAGGTGTGGGCCACGGCACCCGGCACCCCCCTTTCCCTTTTCAGGCTTCTCAGCTAAAGCTCTTTCCTTCTAGCACCCTGTCTCCCCACACAAAGGAGGAAACTCCCCTCTACCTCTTCTGCTCAGTCTGTGGACACAGATGTCTTTCCATAGACCAGAAACACTTTCCCTCTGTATCTTCATTACAGTTGATACAGAAGAAGCAGTCAGATACTTTTACGTACTCTAAAAGAAATGTTTAGAAGATGATTTTTCTAACAAATTCTAATGTCTATGGTATCCTATCGACCAGGTAATTTTAAGAGCAAAACAAAATATTTTGCTGGAAATGTGACACCCAGGAACGAGAGAGGTTTTTTCATCTGAATGCGTTTCTGTTCGAATGGAAACAATAAGTGTCTCCAGAAACTGTTCTCCATCCCAGCGCTCAGCTCTCTGCTAATTAGCACCGAATAACAAAAGTATAACAGTAGCACCTCTCCTCCCAACTTTTCTAACAGCCTGTCAGAGACGGGACAGTGTGAAAAACAGCTCGGTTTATGAGCGACTTTGTCATATTTTTCTGTTTAAAATAAAACGTGCCCACCCTGGGGGAAAGAAAAAAGTCCCTGAGGATTTAACTGCAGTGAAATGAGCCCGGGGTGGAAACTGGGTGGGGAGGGAGGTGTCAGGCAAGGGGCGGGGGGTGGGTCACCTCCTGGCTGCGCGAGAAAATTCTCACTGGCTGTGTGACCTTGGATGGGTACCTTCCTTCGTGGAGGAAGTTCCCTCCTCTGGAGTGATAGGAGGATGGATGCAGGGATGTGTGGAGAAATGGAAACCTATCTATCACGCCTCCTCTTGGTGGCAGGCATGACAGGACCGTTCTAAGCATGTTACCTGATTTGCTCCAGTTAACGCTCGTGCTGCCCTATGAGGGACGCCCGGGTGTGTTCCCCGCCTCACAGGTGAACTATCTGTGATCACAATGTCAACAGCAGACCTGAGGCTCCCACCCTGCCCTGCAATCCTGCCGCCGATGCTGCTGAGACAGGAGGTCACTTCAGCAGTGGCAGATGCCCTGGGGAGGCTGAGAGATGCAGCCCCACACTGATCTTTCCGTTGCTTCCGGTTCTTCAGAAACTAACATCATCTTAAAAATCATTCATTCAGTCAACACTCATGTACTAAGGTCTTATTTGATACCTTATTTGCATTGAGCAGAAACCTGGGGGTTCAAAACAGTTAAGACAAGGTGCCTGCCCTCCAGGGACGGAAGCCAGATGTGTAAATAACTCATTCATTCGACAAATATTTATTGAATATCTACTATGTGGATGGAATTTCTGGGTGCTGAGGACATGGCAGTGAGTGAGGATTAAGATCCTGTCCCGATGGCGCTCACACGGTGGCAGGGTTAGCAAGTGGGCAGGTCACTGTGGATGGTGATAGTAGCCCCGAGTGAAATAAAACATGGGAGCATGATAGGAAGGGCAGCTGGTGGGATGATGAGGGAGGGCCTCCTGAAAGAGGTGGCATGGGAATGTGGATCTGAATAGCAAGGAGCAAGCCACAGGCAGAACTTGGAGAGGGTGTTCCAGAAAGGGTAAACACCCTGAGGTGGGAGCTGGGTTTGGTGGGACCCAGCTTGGAATTAGTCACTGTGCAACGGTGGCCGGATGCAGAAAAGCGGGAATCACTGCAGTGATCGTTCATGAAAAGCTTCTCAAGGAGGAGAGTCTTGCTTCTTCTTATTATTATTTTTTTGCATCCCATAATGCCCTTTGTCAATTTGCCCATGCGTCTTTCCGGCTGTCTATCCGCCCATCCACCCCTTTACTTAGTCATTCTGATTCCAGCTCCCCAGGCATCTGGTTTACCCACCAGGAAACCAGTGTGAGGGAAATGTGGCCTCTGAGCCTGAAGACATTACAGTTCCATTGAAGAAATAACAGCAGCAGAATTTTACAATTCTACTCAATGTTTACTGAACACAGAGCGGGCAAAGCGTGGGAAAACCATCTCACACGTGGATCAGAGGGGCTGCTTGTGCCTTGTGTGGCACAGACCCCCAACTCCAATCGATTTGGGTAAAGGCAGAATGCATTGGTTTCGGCACAGAAACGTCCAGAGGAGGAGATGGCTTTGGGTACAGTTCCATCAAATATCAACCCCGTCTCAGCTCTGCTTGGCTGGGCGGCAGCTGCTCTGATCTTACAGCTTCCAGGCTCAGGTGCGGGGACCAGGGCAGGAGCCTATCTCTGAGAGTCCCAGCAAAAGCCACATCGTCTCTCATTGGCTCTGCTCAGGTCACATGGCCTCCCTCAGCCAATCCCTGTCCCTAGAGAACTATGATTCTCTGATCGGTCAAGAGCCAAGGGTGCGGCCCCCACCCAACCCTCACACTGGAGTCCAAATGGGAAGGAGCGACCCCCCGAGAGGCTGGGCCTTGGACAGGGTGGGGACTGTTGGACTCGGGCATTAACCTGCACAGTGGCAGCTCACTCTCATTGGATCCTCTTATTGATGAAACGGGACAGACATCATGATCCCATTTTAAACTGAAGAAAGCAAGTTTGAGGAATTTAAACGGCCAAGAATGGGGCAGGACCAGAAACCAAACTTGTTCTTTCTCCTAAGTCAGTGGCTTTCCTGTGTCCTTTGCAGCAGAATTGCCACATTTAGCAAATAACAATACAGGGTGACCAGTTGAATTTGAATTTCACATAAACACCAAATCCTGTCTTACTATAAGTATGCTCCAAAAGTGTGTAAGATATAAGACAGAAAAAAAGTATTTGTTGTTTATCTGAAATTCAAATTTAACTGAGCATCTGTATTTCGCCATTCAGCTCTACTCGTCGGGGATATTCGGCAATATCTGGAAACGTTTTCTATTGTCCCAAGTTGGGGAGGAGAGGATGTTGGCGTTGAGGATGTTGTTACACATCCTGCCCTGCACAGGACGGCCCCCGCAGCAGCGAATTCTCCTGCTCCAGTTGTCACTGGTGCCCTTAAGTGCTCCAGTCACCGTGTGTAGCTCTAGCATTGAAGACAGAAAGGCAACGGGCAAAGCAGCCCCACGCCGGTAGCCTTGGGTTTGCTGTGTGCATGCAACAATTCATGAGGCGCTGAGCAAACCGTGGCCGCATCATGAATGGGGCCTTCAGTTGAATTATTTGGGTTTCAATTTGGAAACGCTCAAAGGAAGCTAACGAGAATCTTTGAACTGGGCTTAGGCATCCACACCCAGCCAGGCTGAGATAAATAGGATCTGCTGATACTCACTGGAGAAAGGAGAACATTCAAAGGGAATTTTAAAAGTTGTGCTTTTCTATTTGTTGTCGACATCTCCAAGAGACGGCTCTGAAATGAATCACCCTCTGCTGAGGAACGTGCCCCGACCTCTCCCTCCTGGGCTCATCACAAGCCCCTGTGTCAGCACCAGGCAGCGGATATGCTCAGCCTTGTCCCAGGCTGGGCTGGCGGGGGCAGACGGCAGGTGAGGAGGAGGAGGATGGTGGGGCCCTCCCTTCCAGACAAACCCACCTGGCCAGCTTTGCTTTGGGGAAGAACAAGGGAGCCGACCTTTTAGGCTGGGCTGGGGGGTGTCACTCTCTCAAGGGCTGGAGGATTATTTATCATGTCTCCCATCAGACTTACTAATTTTGCCTGGTGTTTCACAATGCACAAAAGCCTCGTGTTGTAACTGGGGCTGTGACACAAGGTTTCAAACCCACAGAGCCATCCCTGATTTGCTAAGCAAACTTTTATGAGTTTGGATTCTGTTTTGTTTTGTTTTGTGCTGGTTAGGTTGTGTCTGGGGAGAGAGGGGATGGAGGGACATATTGGTTTTGTGTGCATATGTTGCATAGATGTAGCTTTCGTCTTTGAAGTTTAAGACCAGTTGTAAATTCCTTGAAGTTCGTCCTATTTCCTTTTATATGAGTGTGTTAACAAGCTTTGGAAAACTGACAGAGCTTACAGGAAAGCACAGCTGGGTTGCTCCCTGATCTCAGGCTTTAATTCAAACCAGAACCCTGGGCCGTAGCACTGTGGCCCGGCTGGTGTTTACAAATGCAGCAGGAAGAGCCCGCTGCACGGTGATGAAGCCATCAACCTCCAATGCTTTCTGTAGACGAAGCCCCAGTTGGGATTAATTAAGAAAGGAAATGCCACAATACTCCAAATTACTTCTCTAGTGGAAATCTTTGCACCAGATGAAATTCAACCATAAAAATGAAAGAAGGAAAAAAGCAAAAGCAATGAAAACACCTCCCAGAAATGTGTTGAATGGGCACTTCAGTTTTTGTCAGTGAGGGCAGCCGAGGAAATCAGCTTCCAGTTCCTTGTGCTGGAACCATGTGACATTTTCTACATGCCCAGGAAGGAGAAGGCACTGGATAGGAGGCAAAGCTCTCCGCTCCCAATTGGAAGCAGACCTCCTCGTCCAAGAATACGCTCTGAGCTCCCTCATCAAAAGCACTTTGGTGGGAGACAATCAAGGTGCAGAATCTTCTTGCCATATGACAAGTCCAAAGGAAGGACATGCTTAGCTGAAGACCCTGTGCCCAGCTGACATGGCAGGGGGGATTTAAGAAAAACGTGGTCCCATTCATGGTTTGTCTTGGGCGCCCGGTGAGTCTGATGGTGTTTGGGGAGGACAGATACATATGAAAGTGAAATACTTGGCATAAGCTGCAGAAGTTAAAGGTAAAAGTTTTTATTTTTAGTTTTTAGAAATGGGATCTTGCTCTGTTGCCCAGGCTGGTGTGCAGGGGTGCGATCACAGCTCACTGCAGCCTTGACCTCCTGGGCTCAAGCGACCTCCTGCCTCAGCCTCTCGAGTAGCTAGGACAACAAGTGTGAGCCACTGCGCTCGGCCTAGGTCAAAATTTAAGGGAGGCATGAAACATGGAACCCACAAGATTCTCCTGACTCCACTTGACAGCCAGTCTGCTCCAATCTGCTGGTTCTTGGACACTAGCTCTTCTTTCCAGAGGCCATCTAGGTTGGAGGAGAGAAAGGCCGCCTTTTGTCCTGACAACGTCCCATGCACCCCACCCAGCCCCGCCCTGCCGCAAAGCCCCATTGTGCTGCTCTTTGTCCCCCAGCTGTGAATTAACGTTCAGTGTACCTCCCACATATCAGCCAGGGCCTCGGGGCAACCTCGTTGGTTTTTATTTTGATGGGATTTCAGGAAAAATAAATAAGTAAAATGTAAGCACTGATGGCGAACATATACTTTCCATACGGCCCCATCTTAGCCAACCACATGCTGAGTCTCACGAACCCTTGGACTTTTTGATTGTTACTAAAATTCCATGTGCACCTGGTTATAGGACCAAAATATTCCACCAGAAATATAAACAATGGCAGAGGAGAGTCAAGCTCATTGGAACCATCTTGTTGAACAGGGACCTCATTTGGGAGAAAGCTGTGGGACTGGAAGTATCTGTGTGACAACGTGTGCCTCTAGCAGAGAGGGGAATTCATGTTCAGGCAAGCAGTTCCCTTTGTAATGGCCTCTACCCGGAGGATCAGGAGCCAGTGGTTCAAGGCTTAGGCTCCTGAGTTGGACAGCTCTGAATGGAGCCCAGACCTTCCCTTACTGGCTGGGTGACAAGTAACTTTCCTTGGGTCTCTCATGTAAAAAAGTAGTGGTGACAAAACTTACCTTGAACATCATTTTGAGGACTACGTGAGGGCATGCGTGGGCCCCTCTCTGGGTTGGCCACGGAGGGAGTGTTTGGTAAATGGCAGACACTCCAAAGCAAGCCACTTGGAATGGCTGGATAGTGATAGCATCCACAGATGCTGATCAAATGAGACTTTCTTGGGCTGGGCAAGGTGGCTCACGCCTGTAATCCCAGCACTTTGGGAGACCGAGGTGAGTGGATCACTTGAGGCCAGAAGTTCGAGACCAGCCTGGCCAACGTGGTAAAACCCTGTGTCTACTAAAAATACAAAAATTAGCTGTGCGTGATGGTGCATGCCTGTAGTCCCAGCTACTCAGGAGGCCGAGGCAGAAGAATCGTTGATCCCCAGAGGTGGAGGTTGCAATGAGCTGAGACAACGCCACTGCACTCCAGCCTGGGCAACAAAGCCAGACTCTGTCTCAAAACAAAAACAAACAAAAACCAAAAAAACAAAATCAGACTTTCTAGAAATAATGCCATTTTTATGTGCCCAGAAACCTGAGCGTATTCTAGTTCTTCCATGCTGTTGCCTCTGAATTATGAATCAAGGGAGACGAATATGGGACCTATTTAGGCAAAATGAGTTTGAAGCAGACCGTTGGGCCTCCTCTGCCTTCCCCCAGCACATCATGGGGTTGCTTTTCCGCCATGTGTGTCTGTGTGTTTGAAATACAGTTATTGAAAATCGATATTGTAAAGGCCTTGCTCATGCATAGAAAAAACTCAACATTGACTAGTAGTGTAGAAGATCCCCTCCCAATACCTGTTTCCCCTCCCAGTTCTTGTTTTCACTGTAAACACCCAAGGTAACTCTTATGATGGAAAGGGCATCTTTTCAGACCCTGTCTGTACTTAAAGAAACACACACACCACTTTGTTTTACAAAAGTTGGATCACGGTTTTCATTCAATCATATATCCTGAACAACCCTCGTATCCCTCCGTAGACTCTACCTCATTCGAAAAATAGATTGTAATTCAAATTTTTTACTTATATACATATTTTTAAAGGGTTGGGGTCTTCCTCTGTCTCCCAGGTTGGAGTGCAGTGGTGCAATCACAGCTCACTGCAGCCTCGACCTCCCTGCCTCAGGCAATCCTCCCACCTCAGCCCCCCAAGTAGGTGAGACTACAGGTGTGCTCCACCACACTAGGCTAATTATGTTTTTATTTTGCTTTTTGTGGAGATAGGGTCTTGTTATGTTGCTCAGGCTGGTCTCAAACTCCTGGCCTCAAGCAGTCTTCCTGCCTCAGCCTCCTAAAGTGCTGGAATTATAGGTGCCTGGCTAAATTATAATTTTTAGATCAGTTTTGGATTTACAGAAACATTACAAAAATAGTACCAGGAGTTCCCATGTACTCCACACTCAATGTCTCCTATTATTAACAACTTCCATCAGTATGGCACGTTTACTATAACTAATGAACCAATATTGATATATTATTATTCACTAAAGCCATACATTATTCAGATTTCCCTGGTTCCTTTTTTTTTTTTTTTTTTTTTTTTGAGATGGAGTTTCACTCTTGTTGCCCAGGCTGGAGTGCAATGGTGCAATCTTGGCTTACCGCAACCTCCGCCTCCTGGGCTCAAGTGATTCTCCTGCTTCAGCCTCCCGAGTAGCTGGGATTACAGACATGTGCCACCATGTCTGGCTAATTTTGTATTTTTAGTAGAGATGAGGTTAGGCTAGTCTCGAATTCCCAAACTCAGGTGACCCAGCTGCCTCGGCCTCCCAAAGTGCTGGGATTACAGGAGTGAGCCACCGCGCTCGCCCATCCCTGGTTCTTATCTAATGCCCTTTCTGTGTCCAGGATCCCATCCAAAATCCCACATGACGCTTGCTCATCACATTTCCTTAGGCGTCTCTGGGCTGTGACAGTTTCTCACGCTTTCCTTTTTTTAATGATCTTGACAGTTTTGATGAGTACTAGTCGGTTTTATTGTAAGATGCTACTTTATTGAAATTTGTCTAATGTTTTCCTCATGATGAGACTGATTGTGGGTTTGGGGGAGGCAGACCACAGAGGCAGGGTGTCTTCTCATCACATCATTTCAGAAGTACCTGCTATCAATATGACTTTTCACCGTTGCTGCCCTGGATCTGAGGTCTACCTTATTTGTTACGCAGTTGTAAAGTGTCTCCTAGTGTTGGGAGGTATAACCATCTTTTTAACCAATTGAGGATTAGTTGAGGTATTGATTTTAAGTATTAGAAATTATGCCAAAGTGTCCATCCTCATACTACTGTATTTGCTCAGTATTTCAGTTGTTTCTGTGCTATGATTCCTAGCTCAGTTTTGAGGTGTAACCTTATTTTAATTTTTTAGCTGGCACATTGGCCCATGCCTATAATCACAGCACTTTGGGAGACCAAGGTGGGAAGATCACTCGAGCCCCTGGAGTTTGAGACCAGGTTGATCAATAGAGCAAGAAGTCATCTCTACAAAAAAAAAAAAAAAAATTAAAATTAGCTGGGTGTGGTGGTGTGCGCCTGTGGTCCTAGCTACTCAGGAGGCTGAAGTGGTGAGAGGATCACTTGAACCTGGGAGATCAAGGCTACAGTGAGCCATGACTGCACCACTGTACTCTAGCCTGGGCAAAAGAGGGAGACCCTGTCTCTCTAAAAAATAAAAATGTGCCATATCCTGCCGAATTGCCCTCAGAAAAGATTGTTCCAGTTGGCCCCGCCTTGAACAGACACAGTTTCCCCAGTGGTGAGTTTGCCATCTTTTCAATCTTTGTCAGTGTCATAGAGAGGGAAAGACATACATTGAACTCAATGACACTACATGCTGAGACTCTGCTTTACATCCATAGTGTGATACCCCAAAGTCTATTTTTCAGAAAAGATGAGTTGCTGGGGCCAGTCCCAAAAGAAAATACACTCAATGCTGAACACCTGGAAGAGGTAGGCGACTACACAGGAGTTAAAATCAAAGTGCATTTTAATCTAAGAGTTTCAAAGCACTAACTCTCTATTTCTAAGAGTTTCTTCTTTGCTAATGGGAAGATGTGTCTGTTGGGTGAAGGACACATTTGATCTTCCTTCCTTGTCCTCATTAATTCCATCTCGCCTCCACCTTTGGGATGCAGTTCCCATCTGAAAGGTCTGTGTCTTTGAAAACCTGGCCTCATCCCCAAGGTGGAGGCACTGGTTTTCCCTGCGTGCAGCCTCTACTCTGTTTCAAAATTTATACAAATCACAGGGAACCAGTCCTTTCAAAACTGAAGATTTGACAACTATTTACATGCTGAATGAGAGCCAAGCTATATCCACTTTTAAATGTTTATATCAGCTCGACAGCCGCTCTAAAGCAAAGGGAGCATGGGCACCCTAGAGGCCCCAGCCCCAAGACCGCCAGCCCCGACATCCCCTTTCTCCATGATTTGACACATGCCACTGGGGGAAACAAAGTTGAATTCTTGCTGCTCCCCCAGTACAGACCACCATCATCTCAAGTCTTCAGGATGACCCCTCAGGCCAAGACAGCTCTCGCTCCCACCATCACCTCTGCCCTTACACTATGATATTTTCCTTTAGAACACTCACCGAATCCTGTTTACTTTACTGAATATATGTACTCGTTTATTTGATTACTGCCTACATGACTACTAGAATGCAGGCTCCATGGGGAAAGGTACGATGTTTTGGTCACTCTTGAATCCCCAGTGCCTGGAACCATGTGTCACACATAGTAGGTGCTCAATAAACACACACTCTCCTCCCATTGATTCTCCACGCTGCAGCCAATGTCACCTTTCCAAAATGCAAAACTTACAGAGAAGCTCTCTTCCCCAGCTCAAACCCTTTGGTGCCTCCCTGTCGCCCTCTGGGTAAATTTCCAACCTCCGAACATGCCTCACTGGGTCCTACGGGACGGGACCCACATTCCACCTTCAGAGTCCTTGCCCACTCCTCTCGCCTTCAGGTGCTCCAGCCACAGGGAGTGTGCCGGGTTCCTTGAAGGTAGATTCCTTCCCTCTTCTGGACCTTAGCCCTGTGCCCCTGCCTGGCCCCAACTTCTGCTAGTAAGGTATTAACACCTCCTCCAGGGGGCCTTCCCTCTGCCCCTATCCTGTGTCTCCCAATATCCCTCCTGCCACTCTTCCCTTAGCCTGTCCAGGTAATCAGAGCCAACAGGGGGCCAGAGAACCAGGCGGATGTTTCCCTGGGATGGTTGCTAAGACAACCTGAGATACACGGAAGCCCTTAAAACACAGAGGTCAAGAGTTCACACTCTGGAGTTGGAACTGGGCTTGAGGATTTCCAAGGCACTTTTTTTTTTAATTCTCTGAGCCTCAGTTTCCTCATCTGCAAACTGGGGATAATGATTTTTTCTTGTAATATGATAAAGATTAAGTTGGGTTTTTATCACTTTTTTAACGGTAATTTTTATTGAGGTAATTGTAGATTCACGTGCTGTTGTAAGAGATAATACAGAGCCATCTCTTTTACACTTTGCCCAGGTCCCCCCAGAGGTAATATTTCACAAAACTGTAGTATAATATTTCAATTGGGATGTTGGCATTGATGCAATTCAGGAATAATTCACAATGATAAGTTGTGAGTTTTTCCGCAGATATTTGTATCAGACATCCAGTAACTTTGGCAATGGTGAGCATAAATTCAAATCTGGACTCTCGTCTCGGTTCTGAGATAAGTAGCTGTTGTTTTTGGCTGCCAGCACCCATTTCCCCATTCCCCTATTCTCTATATTTTGGTAATAGACCCTGCCTGCCTCCACAACACATAACTCAGGCTACAACAAGCAGAGAGGCTTATACTGTGGACTGAGTATTGGTCAGAGATGTGCTTGTGATCCAAGCAGCACACTTGGATCTTGTGATCCAAGAGTCCTTCTCTGGGAAATGTAGGAAGCTCTGTTTCCAACACTACGGCACATGGGATCTGGGCTGAGGGACGTCCTCCCAGCCATGAGGTGAGAGGCTGTTTCCAAAGACAAGTGGAAGAGAAAGAGAGAAAGAGATAGAGAGACAGAGAGGGAGGCAGCAGGTAGCAAAGTGCAGCTCCATTTCTTCTTTCTTATCTCTTCTTGCCTTTCTTTGAGCCTCACAATAAATGTTCCAGTCCTCTGAGCCAACACATTGCCTTTTGGTAAAGCAAGTTTTTCATTATGCTTGTGACATGTGTGCCCAAGAAAGTCCGGAACCAACATCATCATAAGCAAGTCACTCTGAGACTTACTTTTCTCACCCTTGGCATGGATAGTCATTCTAAATTCTCAGTGTAACCCTGCAGAGATTGCCAGATAGGGTCTGGGAACCCATTGTGTTCCATCTACATGAACTCAAGTAAAATTGGCATTCATTTATTATTTGTATGATGAAATCCTTGAAACTTACAATAAGATTTCCAAGACTTGTTGAATTAAGGGGAAAGGGGCACGGTCATGTTTTTCTTCCCTGTGAACAAATTAATTAATTGCACCGTGACACTGCAAACCTCAGTTTCATAGCTTCAGTGGAAACTTGGATTGTCTTTTTCCTTTGTGCCCCACATTACCTTCAATGTAGATTCTCGAAGACGAGCTCTCCTTCATGGTTGCCAACTGATAATTTAAGGTGAAGAATTTAAGAGGGAGGAAAGAAACTAGATGCTTGGCTAGCTCCACCTGAGGTCATATCCCAGCTTTCTGAAAGAGTGGGATTGTTAAGAGCAGTGCTTCTTAACTGGGTGATTCTGTCCCCCAAGGGACACCTGGCAATGTCTGTAGACATTTTTGGTTGTCACAGCCAGGAGGATGCTACTAGCATAGAGTGGGTGGAGACCAGGGATGCTGCTAAATATTCCACAGTGCACAGGATGGCCCCCACCACCAAGAACGATCCAGCTCCAAATATCACTAAGTGTCAAGGTTGAGAAGCCCTGATGTGAAGCGGTCTGGCAACCAATTATTCAATTTCACCATAAGACATGGCCTATCTGTTCGTTAATCACAACAGGAATGATCAGATTAATTCCAGTAGGCGTTGTGGCAAGTGGGGGAAAGTTCCTCTCCCAAGAAGCTTGACGATCTGAAAGCAAGTGTAGGGTAGAGGCAGAAAATAAAGCCAAACATAAATTGAGGTTTACTTTGGCTAGGGTGTTTGCTGTTGCCAATATGGCGGGCTTTCCCACCAAGCAAGGATGAGTGCTTTTACTAAATAAGTTTCACGGCGCCAATGAAGACGGGACCTCGAAAGGCTTGTGGCTCATTTCACCAGATGTAAGTGGGAGCCTGCTCTGAGGCAAGCCCAATTCTAGGAACTGAGTGCCTTGCAGTGGAAACACCAGGTGCGACCTCCCGCCTGCCACGAACTCTTGTTCGTGAGTGTTATCGGGGAAGAGAGGGAAGAGAATGAGTGAAATGAGTGGGGGCAGGGGAGGGGATGGATGCTGTATTATCCAATCGGTAACTTCATGACTCACCCAGGTGCTCCTGGTTCTAGAACTCTCTTTTACTGGGGGGAAGGGAAGAGAAGCTAACATTTATTGAGTTCTATTGAGGGCCCAACACTCTGTCTACACAATCTTGACTGATCTCACTAACCCTCCTCCTACCTCTATGAGATAGACATCTTATTTGTTTGTGACAGAGGAGGAAACTGAGGGCCTGAAAAAAAAGGAATTACTTCTATTTTGACATGACTCCATTTGAACTTTGTTTACAATGAGAAAAAAATTAGAGATAGATTGAGCCACTGCACTCCAGCGTGGGGGACAGAGGGAGACCACAGCTCAAAAATAAAATGGGCAGGGGTGTACGGTGGGGTTCCCTCCTTCCTTCCCCCCTGCCTCCTTCCTCCCTTCCCTCCTCCCATCTGTCACCTCTCTGGGGAGGTGACAGGAACAGAGACCTAAAGACAGAACAACAGCAAGCGAGGGAGAGGTGGTGACAATTGGTGGGATTCTGGACATGGGTCTCAGCAGAGCTGGCAGGATTTGCTGAGGAATCAGAGAGATGGGAGAGACTGAAAGGTGTCAAGGAAGATGTTCACTTGTGCTGACTATGAAAGAAATACCGGAGCATCTACTTTGTTCACTCCTGTACTCTCAACATCTGGCACAATATTTAGCACATCGTAACACAGAAAATGTTTTGTGGAAGTCCTCTTGCTTCTTCTCCTCCCTCCTAGTTAGCTCCCTGGAATATGGGTGTGATGGCTGGAACTCCAGCAGCCATAAAGAATCATGAGGTGACATCTTTCTGAAGCTACATACTAGGGACAGGGAGCAGAAAGACAGATGGTGCTGAAATCCCTGATAAGTGTAGAGTCTCCATCCCAGGCCTAGGCTACTCATCTTCAGACTTCTTTCACACGAGAAGATATATCTCTGTTTCTTTTAAGTCATTATTTCACTCACTCTGGATTCTGTTCCTAGCAGCTGAATTTGATTTCCAACTGATTTAATGCTATGTCTAATTTTTTTTGAGATGGGGTCTCACTCTGTCCCCCAGGTTGGAGTGCAGTGGTACAATCTATCTCTAATTTTTTTCTCATTGTAAACAAAGTTGAAATAGAGTCATGTCAAAATAGAAGTAATTCCTTTTTTTTTTTTTTTCCAGGCCCTCAGTTTCCTCCTCTGTCACAAACAAATAAGGAGTCTATCTCATAAAGACAGGAGGAGGGTTAGTGAGATTAGTCAAGGTTGTATAGACAGGGGGTTGGGCCCTCAATAGAACTCAATAAATGTTAGCTTCTCTTCCCTTCCCCCCAGTAAAACAGAGTGCTAGAACCAGGAGCACCTGGGTGAGTCATGAAGTTACAGATTGGATGATACAGTGTCCTCCACATTGGTGTTGCTCACAAGTGTGACTCACAGAAATAATTAAAATTTTTATAGTAGCCACAATAAAACATTGTAAGAAACAGGTGAAATAATTTTAATAATCTATTTTATGTAAGCTAATATGTGCACAATATTACCATTCCAACATGCAATCATTACTAAAAACTATTAATGAGTTGTTGGAGTTTTTTGGTGCCAAGTCTTCACTCTGACATGTGTTTCACACTCACAATACATCTCAGTTTGGACCAGTCACATTCCAAGGGCTCAGGAGCCATGGGGTGTGTGGCCACTCTTGGATATCACAGGTCTAGAGCCCTGAGGTTCACTGTACTCAAGCAGATGATGAAAGCTACAGACCCTGGCAGAACCAGCCCACGCTGCACCCCTTTTGCCACTTGGGGCACCTTGAAATGGTCACACCGATGAATTCTTTGTTCACTCGACACAGAGCACAGTCCTGCGTGGGTCCAACAAGACTTGGAGCATCCCTAAAAGAAATAAATGGCCTCCGCGGGCCCAGGGTGTGCAGGTCTGTTCAGTCATTTACCCAACGAGTATGTGCTGGTTGGGGACACAGCAATAATAAGACCTTTCTCCAGTGTGGTGGTTGTCAACGAGGGACAATTTTTTCTCCCAGGGGACATGTAGTAATGCCTAAAGACATCTGTGGTTGTTGCAACTGAAGGTGGGGGAAATGCTATTGGCTTCTAGTGGGTAGAGGCCAGAGATGCCAATAAACATTTTGCAATGCCCAGGACAGCCCCCCAACAAGAATGATGCAGTCCCCAATGTCAGTGGTGCTAAGGTTGAGAAACCTTGTTATGGTGAGGGAGTCTTGTAATCACCATAGCACGACATGTTTATAATGAGAAAAGCCAGGGGGCTTGGAAGCACGTAGGAGAGACCGTTAGCTTGTGATGTCTGCGCTGAAATCAGAAGGATGCACTGTGCTGTGGGCAAAGAGGGAAGGCAAAGAGCGCATCAGGCAGATGTCATGGCATGTGCAAAATCAGAGGATGAGAGAGGGCTGATTTTCTCGGAGGAAGCAAAGGGGGCTGTGTTGCTGGAGTGGATGATGCAACAGGAAGAATTGAACAGATGAGGTTAAAGAAGCAGTATACAGAGGTCGGATCATGCAGCTCACTTAGTTAAGAAGCTTGACTCAATCTCAAGGGCAATAGGGAGCCATAGAAGGTTCTGAAGTGAAGTAAGGGTTTGTGAGCAGAACACATTTGTCTCTTAGCAAACCAGGCAAGGAGAAGCTTTTGGAGGCAGTTAGGGTCATTGAGTAGCATTTAAAGACCTCAGAGTGGGCGGCAGG
The DNA here is from genome assembly GCF_047675955.1 of Chlorocebus sabaeus. Classification (NCBI taxonomy): domain Eukaryota; kingdom Metazoa; phylum Chordata; class Mammalia; order Primates; family Cercopithecidae; genus Chlorocebus; species Chlorocebus sabaeus. The sequence continues at coordinate 7,380,910 of NC_132905.1, forward strand.
GTTCACGTGCCTATAGCCTCTAACCAGTTCTGCCTGCTTTGCCGCTGCTGCTACTACTGCTATTGTCTATTTGATGCATTTGACGAGGGGTGAGCCGGCGCTTCTGCATTTCCCCTTGAGCAGCATCTGACCATGACTAGCTCCCTGAGACTTCGTCCTTCTGAGTTCGAGGAGATGGGAAACCAGAGGGCGGTTACAATGGCCCCTTCCTGCCCCCCTTCCCCTCCATGCACCTCTGCAGACTGGCTGGGCTTGTCGCTAAACCAACCCTCCCGAGGTCCCAGCCTCAGGAACAAAAGCCCCAGACCATTTCCAGTAATGCAATTTCATGCTCCGAGGTCTTTCACCACTCTCAGAGCTTTTTTATTCCAAAAAGCGTGTGTTCTCGAGAAAGACAAAACAAAGCCCAGCATTTCTGTTTGGTTCCAGTAAGCGCTTTGAGAAGTCCCAGCTCTCCTTTTGACAACTATGCTTCCTTTGTGGCCGCTGCCACCAGATCTAATTGGGTTTTTTTGTTTTGTTTTGTTTTTCTTAAAAATGAGTTTCCAGGCTGGGCACGGTGGCTCACGCCTGTAATCCCAGCACTTTGGGAGGCCAAGGAGGGCAGATCACCTGAGGTCAGGAGCTCAAGACCAGCCTGGCCAACATGATGAAACCACGTCTCTACTGAAAATACAAAAATTCGCTGGGTGTGGTGGCAGGTGCCTGTAATCCCAGCTACTCCAGGGGCTGAGGCAGGAGAAACACTTGGACCTGGGAGGCAGAGGTTGCAGTGAGACGATATTGCACCACTGTACTCTAGCCTGGGCACAGAGCAAGACTCTGTCTCAAAAAAAGAGTTGCCTTTGCTGAAAACTTTTTAAAAAATTACGAATCCCCTCCCCCTTCTCCTCCTCTCCTCCTTCTCACCTCTCTTCCAACGTGCCTCTAGTTTGCTCCTGCTCCTTTCCGAGCGGAATAACTGCACTCCAGGAAGGACAGGAAGAGGGGCAGGCAAATGCGGATTGGGTGTCAAGCTGCCTATAAGAATGAAAGTGGCTCCAAAGGCCTCTGCCTTTCTTGGCTCCAAAGGCCTCTGCCGTGGAAAGAACCCAAATGTCCATCAACAGATCAGTGGATCAACAAAATACAGAATATCCCTACTAAGGACTATCATTCAGTCTCAAAAGGAGTAAAATTTGGACACTTGGTGCGACGTAGATGAACCTTGAAGACATGAAGCTAAAGTGAAAGGAACCAGACACAAAAGGACAAACACAGGGCGAGTCCACCTTCCGGAGGTTCCTAGAGCAGGTAAATTGATAGGGACAGAAGATAGAAAGGAAGTTGCCAGCAGCGCGGGGGAGGAAGGGGCGGGGTGTTAGTGTTTAATGGGGACAGAGTTATAGTTTGGGTTGACAAACATCTGGAGTTATAGTTTGGATGACCACACCTGGAGACAGGTAGTGGTGATGGGTGTACAACAATGCAAATGTACTTAATGCCTCCGAGCTGTGTACTTAAACATGGTTAAAATGGTAAGTTTTATGTCATTTGTATTTTACCACGATTATTTTAAAAAGTAATTTGTTCTTGACATGTTTTCCACTCAAGAGTCCGGGTTCCAAAGGAATATAAATCATTCTATCATACAGGTACATGCACATGTATGTTCATCGCAGCACTGTTCACAATTGCAAAGACATGGAATCAACCCAAATGTCCATCAATGATAGACTGGATAAAGAAAATGTGGTACATGGGCCGGGCGCGGTGGCTCACGCCTGTAATCCCAGCACTTTGGGAGGCCGAGGCGGGCAGATCACGAGGTCAGGAGTTCGAGACCAGCCTGACCAACATGGTGAAACCCCATCTCTACTAAAAATACAAAAAGTAGCCGGGCATGGTGGCACACACCTGTAATCCCAGCTACTCAGGAGGCTGAGGCAGGAGAATTGCTTGAACCCGGGAGGTGGAGGTTGCAGCGAGCCGAGATGGTGGCAATGTACTCCAGCTTGGGCAATAAAGCGAGACTGTTGTGGTACGTATACACCATGGAATGCTATGCAGCCATAAAAGAAACAAGATTATGTCCTTTGCAGGATGAAGCTGGAAGCTATTATCTTAAGCAAACTAACACAGGAACAGAAAACCAAACACTGCATGTTCTCAGTTATAAGTGAGAGCTGAGCAACGAAAACACAGGGAGGGGAACAACACACACTGGGGCTTGTTGCAGGGGGAGTGGGGAGGGAGAGCATCAGGATATATAGCTAATACATGCAGGGCTTAATACTTAGGTGATGGGTTGACAGGTGCAGCAAACCACCGTGGCACACATTTACCTATGTAACTAATCTGCACATCCCGCACAAGTAATTAAATTTAATTTAATTTAAAAAAAGAAAAAAGAGTTGGGGTTCGCCTTCCCTGAAATTGCTTCTCTTAGAGAAGTCCCGAGCAGCAGAAGTGTTAGCTCTGATGTAGTTTGGATCTGTGTCCCTGCCCAGATCTCATGCTAAATTGTAATTCTTAGTCTTGGAGGTAGGGCCTGGTGGGAGGTGATTGGCTCAAGGGGCTGGATTTCTCATGAATGTCATTGTGTTGTCACAATGCAGGTGGGGGGAGTTCTACGGTTCTCTAATGGGTAAAAGGCAGAGATGCCAGTAAATATTGTGCAGTACCCTGGACAGCCCCCCAACAACAAAGAATGGTGCATTCCCCAATGTCAGTGGTGCCAAAGTTGAGAAACCTTTTTCTGGAGAGGGAGCCTCGTAATCACCATGGCACGACATGTCCATAATGAGAAAAAAACCCCAGGGGGCTTGGGAGTACACAGGAGGGAACGTTAGCCTGTAATGTTTGTGCTGAAATCAGAAGGATGCACCGTGCTGTGGGCAAAGAGGGAAGGCAAAGGGTGCATCAGGCAGATGGCATGGCGTGTGCAAAATTGGGGGATGAGAGAGGGAAGTGCCATTCTCTTAGTGCTGTCCTCACAATAGCGAGGGACTTCTTGCAAGATCTGGCTGTTTAAGGATGTGGCACCTCCCCACTCTCTCTCTCTTGCTCCTGCTCCTGCTCCTGCTATGTGACAAACCTGCTCCCCCTTCACCTTCTGCCATGATTGGAAGCTTCCTGAGGCCTCCCGAGAAACCAAGTAGGTGCCAGGACCATGCTTCCTGTAAAGCCTGCAGAACCGTAAGCCAATTAAACCTCTTTTCTGTATAAATTACCCAGTCTCAAGTATTTCTTTATAGCAATGCAGGAACGTCCTAACATAGCTGCCAAGTGTACTTATTGTAAACTTTGTCTTGTCTGTCTAGTAGTCATCCCTGCTTCTTTTAATAGCAACTCAATTTTTCTTGAAACCTCCCTCTCACTCCCAAACACACACACATGCATTTGCTACATTTATCATCTTAGCCCACGTGGTTGGGGTAGAGCTGGTTCAGCCTCCATACCAAGGACCCCGGTCTGGTTGATCAGCATAATCCATCCCCTTAGTTACTTAATAGGCGCAGGAAGGGGTACAGGACACATATCGATGCAATCATAGCACTCCCAAGACCCAGGAAAAAAGGTATCAGCCCTTCGAACCTTCTGAGAAGATGGGACATAGGGCTGCATCTGCATGCAGCTGTGGAGGGGAAACTTGAGTGAAAGTAATGGCAGTGGGAGAAAAAGAGACAAAAGATGCATAGAGATCCACTCCTGATATCCGAGTCCCTGGATCCAGCCATGCCTGAAGCCAGATACTCTTTGACTTTTCAGGGATATGAGTAAAATACTTTTCTATTTTGCTCAAGCCTGAATTGAATTTCTGTACTGACAACTTAGTGGGGTCCTGAGTAAATCCTTTCAGCAGCCCCTTGGGGTGACTTTTTTTTTTTTTTTTTTTTTTGAGACAGAGTTTTGCTCTTTCACCCAAGCTGGAATGAAGCGGCGCAATGTCAGCTCACCGCAACCTCTGCCCCCCGGGTTCAAACAATTCTCCTGCCTCAGCCTCCCAAATAGCTGGGATTATTGGCACCCACCAACACACCCGGCTAATTTTTGTATTTTTAATAGAGACATGGTTTCGTCATGTTGGCCAGGCTGGTCTCGAACTCCTGACCTCGGGTGATCCGCCCGCCTTGGCCTCCCAAAGTGCTAGGATTACAGGCATGAGCCACCATCCCTGGCTGAGCATTTCGATGATCAATGCCTATTTTACAAATCATCTGAGGCTAAGTATAATTAAGTCATTTGCCCAAGATAATCCAGACAGAAAGTAATGAAATCATAATTCTATCTCCAGAGTTTGCGTGTTTACCTGTCTTGTGTGGCCTCATAAGGGGATGTGAGGAAGGTTGTTCTAGTATCAGAGGGTGGTAAAAGTATGTCTTACAGCCCTGAACTCCTTACTGTCTCCCCCCAGATCTCTGTCCTGTTCTTTTGTCCTTACTTTTCTTGATTTTACTGTATGACCTTTTCTGTTTCTTCCCTCACTGTTCTTTGCCTTCGACTTTCCCCCTTTCTTTCTTAACCTCTTTTCTCCACCATCAGTACTCCTGGCCAGGATCCTCTTTCCACTCCCTTCTGCTGTTGACTTTAGAGGATACTGAGCAGGAAATTTTTGTGTACCAGAGCTTCTTAAGCCCTTCCTGTCCCAAATTCAGAAGTAAGCCAGAGCAGGTCAAAGGTGGGATGTAAGGGGAAAGGCAATATATCACTTAGAAAGTAATAAGTCAAACTCAAAAAGCATAGGGGGGTTATTATTTCACTGACATAGGGTGGGCCCAAGGTTGGATAATCCATGGCTTATTAACTTAAGGACCAAGATTCTTCCTCTTTTTTTTATTCCACCATCTTTGGGTTACTCCCCTCATAGTCACGATATGGCTGCCATTGCCCAGTTATTATCTGCTCATACAGCTTCATCCGGAGGCAGTAAAGGACTGTATCTTCTTGATAACTTTTTTCTTCCTTCTTTTTTTTTTTTTTTCTGAGATAGGGTTTCACTGTGTCACCCAAGTTGGAGTTCAGTGGAGTAATCTCAGCTAACTGCAGCCTCGACCTCCCAGACTCAAATGGTCCTCCTGTCTCAGCCTCCTGAGTAGCTGGGACTACAGGCATGCATCATCACAGATGGCTCATTTTTGTATTTTTTATAGAGACAGAGTTTTACCATGTTGCCCAGGCTGCTCTTGTACTTCTGGGCTCAAACGATCTGTCCATCCGCCTCAGCCTCCCAAAGTACTAGGATTACAGGTGTGAGCCACTGTGCCTGGCTAATACTTTTCTTTCAAGACCAAGAAATCTTCCCCAGAAATCCCCTCAGTAGACATCCCCTCACTTCTCATTGGCTGGAGTTGAATCCCAAGCCCACCTTCAAACCAATCTCTGGCAAGGGGAATGGGCTTATCAACAAGCAACCCAGTCACTATAGGTGTGTAACAAATTATCCTCAAGCTTAGAAGCAGAAATATTTTTGTGCTAATGGATTCTGAATCAAGAATTCAGATGGAAGAAGCAGGCTGTCTCTGTTTTAAGATGTCTGGAGCCTCAGCCAGAAGTCTTTTTTTTTTCTTTAGACGGAGTCTTGCTCAGTCGCCCAGGCTGGAGTGCAGTGGCGCGATCTCCGCTCACTGCAAGCTCCGCCTCCTGGGTTTACACCTTTCTCCTGCCTCAGCCTCCCGAGTAGCTGGGACTACAGGCGCCCGCCACTACGCCCGGCTAATTTTTTTTGTATTTTTAGTAGAGACGGGGTTTCACCGTGTTAGCCAGGATGGTCTCGGCCTCCCAAAGTGCTGGGATTACAGGCATGAGCCACCGCGCCCGGCCTCAGCCAGAAGTCTTAAAGGCTGGGGCTGGAATCATCCGAAGGCTCATTCACTCCATATCTGGTGGTAGAGGCAGGCTGTTGGCTGGAGGCCTCAGTTTTTCTCCGTGGGCCTCTCCATGTGATCTACCCACGTGGCAGGTTTGGGCTTCCTTCCAACATGGTGGCTGGGTTCCAGGGATGAAGGGGGTGGGGGACAGACAGAGACAGAGACAGGCAAAAGCTACATTGCCTTTTCTGACCTGACCTCAGGAGTCATTCAGGCTCACTTCTACTGCATTCTAGTCATTGAAGCAGTCACAAAATCCATCCAGGTTCAAAGGACAGGGAAATCAATCACCTCTACCTCTTAACAGAGCGTGGCAAGGCCCTTGGAGAGCATGTGAGGCCAGATATATCATTATAGCCATTTGGAGAAAATAGCTTCTGCCACACCAGGGTTGGAGCCTACCTTTCCTGAAGCTCACCCTCCCTCGGGGCTGTTGGGGAGAGAAGTGGGGTGCTGTTGGTTAGGTGGGAGAGGGGTGAGCAATTGGTGAGTAGGGAACTGCATCTGCTACAAAAGGGACAGGACCTGTGTGCTGGCTCCAGCCACGTGAGCCTCCGTACATTCCTCCCACGTGCCAGGTTCTTCTGCCTCGGGGCCTTGGCACATGCCGTTCGCTCTTCCTGGAACTTCCATTCTTGGCCCATCTGATTCTTCCCCGTCTTTCCGAGTGCAGCTTCAAGGGCGTTTCCTCCGACAATCTTGCTAATCTCCAGCCTGAATCAGGTCCCCTTTCTAGAATCGCCCAGAGCACACCCTGCTGTTCGCTCCTGGCCTTCTCACGGCGATTAAGAACTCATCGCAGGCATGCAAGGTCCTGGCTATAGGTGTGGCCTCTGAACCAGGCACCTCGCATTCAAATCCAGGCCCTGCTCCTCACTGACTGTGCAACCTCGGGCAAGTCTCTGGACCTCTGTCAGTCTTAGTTCCCTGATTGAGGATCCTAACAATCAACCTACGGGATCGGGTTCTTAGGAAGATTCTGCGGTACTAGAGGCAAAGCTCTCAGGTGAGTGCCTGGCACTTGGCAGGTGCCTGGTCTGCCCCTATTCTCGTATTTGTTCCATGTCTGTCTCCCCTGGCAAGCTGCAGGAGTGTCTGCAATGCTCACCCCCAGCCCGTTCTTCTTAAGCCCTAGCTTGGTCACGTGGCCCACGTGGTGTCAGCAGTAAATCGATATTTGTTGAATGAATTAATAATGAGTAAATGAGTAAGTCTTCTTCCAACAGAAATGACCTTAGACTTGATTTCAACTAGAAGCCCAGATGAACACACCTGCTCAGATCGTGCGTTTGCCCCAGTGTGTGGACTCCTTATTAAGGGCCTTAAGATTCCATGGGAATCCGCAGAGCACAGATGTGTGTATGTGGGGTGCGGGGGGTGAGGTGTGGGTGGGGGGATGCTGGGCGGGAGCAGCAGCTGCCCAGCCTTTGCCAGGGAAGGGCCGGTGGCGTGGGTGGAGCCCATCTGCAAGGCAATCATACTTCAAAAGCAGAGGCTGGTGGCAAGTGGAGACTCGTTCCTGCTCACTCCTGAGCCTCCAGGGCTTCCCAGCTTCCACCTCTGATCTCAGATGTCTTACCTCTTCAAGTGGGGGAGGGCAAGGGGCAGCTGGAACTCCCAAGGTTCTCTGCACCCCACCCTCACTTCAGACCAACACACAGTAAGTTATTGTACCAGGACACTTACCAGCAATAAAGTTAGCAAAGAAAGTTTTGTGGTTTGTTTTTTTTGTTTTGTTTTTGTTTTGTTTTTTTTTCAGCAAACAACTTAGGTCATAGAGGGAGCTCTGGGAAAGGGCAGAGAAGCCTCTGAAGGGAACAAACAAGCGGGGTCGGGTCGGACTCTGCCGGGCTCCCACCTCCTCTCCTCGCTACGCATACACCACCCTCTGCCCAGGGATGAAAGCTCCCCAGGAAACTTGGAAACAGCACCTGGGAGGCAGGTTGGCCCTGGGACAGGCCCCCAGCCATGGGTGGGGATGGCTTGGCTGGGTCCTTCTTTGATTCAACTCTTTTAATCCAGCAGCTCCTTAGAGGCACACACGAGGATAGACATTACCTCTGCAGGAAGGGCCAGAAAATACTTAGAGGGTTCACTCCCACAGCCCGTGGAAAGCTCAGCAGGCCGGCCAGGTGTGAACTAGGGAAGAGGAAGCACTCCTCTGCCAGGAAAGCCAGAGAGCCCAGCCTCACCTCCGCCCCAGTCGCCTCCCTCCCGCCTGAGACACTCCTTCCATCTTAGAACCATCTTTTCCACTCACACCTCTCCCCAGTCACTGCTTTGAGCAATAAGATGTTAATCCTTTTCCAAGAGGTACAGGAAATTAAAAGCAGAAGCACTGAAGATCTTGTGAGGGACAAATTAATCCCACCATACCCACCCCTTTAACCTGTTCTCCACCTCCCCAGGAGCGCTCCTCCGAATTTCCGCTGTCTTTGCGAGCTCTGGTGTGTGTGTGGGGAGCTCCACTGCCACGGTCTCATTTTGTAGATGAGTAAGTCGGAGCTCAGTGAGGTTAGGAAATGATTTGGTTAAAGGAGAAGGGACGTTTTGTCACCAGAAATTCACATCCCATGGAGAAGGTGACGGGGAGGAGATGACAGTCAGGCAGGTATTATTCCAGAGACATTCAATGAGTTCGCGAGGTCACTTGGCAAATGAGTAGGAGGAAGGGAGAAGAATGGAGGAGAAACAGGGCTCCTGAGTTCAAGTCGAGCCAAAGGGGTTTTGGAAATTTCTACCTAGGAGGGACTCAAGGCTAAGCCCAGATCTAAGGGGAGCCTGGGCATGTCTGAAGACTCCACGCACAGAGGACGAATGAGTTTTACTTAGAGAGTATGTTCACTCGTTCATTTGTATGTTCATCGCCCCTTGGCACTGCCCCGAGATGAGCAATTCAGGAAACTGAGGCCCATTTGCATGCAGCCAGGGTGAGAAGTGCCTATGTCTGTCTGCCCTGGCAGAAAGAAGAACCCCGGGGGCTGCAGGAGGTCACAGGTGACAGTGCGTGCCCAGTGGCTGTCCTTATGACTTTTTTTTTCACTGCTAATCCTCTCATGAGCAAGGTGAAAAGAAACCCGCGCCGCTCAGCCACCCTGCAGGGCGTTGGCTCACGGGGTGGGTCCTGGGTTCCACAAAATACTCAGAGAAAAAGAGAGGCTGAAACTCCTCCTCCTCATGGAGTTCGGGTTTATAATTATGTTCTCCACGGCTGAGCCAGCAAGACCTGTCAAAAACGCAGTGGCTGGCCGTGTCCCTGCCTTGATCAGCTGTCCTGGTGGACCCGGGGCTCCCTGGATAAACTGCTTTATCCCGCCTGTGCCCTGCAAGTGGGCGGCCGTCCAGTGGGGCATGATTGCCTCTCCTCACTGTCTCCGAATATCCAGTCTTACCCCCAACCTCACCCCTGTCCCCGGCCTCTGCAGCCCCTCCCCTTCTTGGTCTATACAGCAGGATTTGCTTCTCTATCTACCAGGGTTATTGGAAGGTTCTTCAGCACCAAAGTACTCAGTGCCTTCTGTGAGCCGACATGCTGCTGGGCCCTGGGGAGACACCACGGGAACAGATAGACCTGGTCTCACGGACCTTACAGTCTAGTGGGGAAGGAAAAGGCTAGAGCAATAAATATCAAGTTGTAAGTTTTGATGAGCTCAGCCAAGGAGGTAAAGAGGATGCTATGGAAGGCCAGTCACAGTGGCTCACCCCTGTAATCCCGGCACTATGGGAGGCCAAAACAGGAGAATCACTTGAGCCCAGGAGTTTGAGACCAGTCTGGGCAACATGGCAACATCCCATTGCTACAAAAAAAATGTGAAAATTCGCAGAGTGCAATGGTGTGCACCTGCAGTCCCAGTGACTCGGGAGGCTGAGGTGGGAGGGTCACTTGAGCCTGGGGAGGTCGAGGCTGCAGTGAGCTGTGATAGTGCCCCTGCACTCCAGCCTGGGCTACAGTCTCAAGAAAAAAAAAAAAAAAAGGAGGGTACTATGAGGCTTACAGGGACCCAGCTACACTCGCCAGGTGGCCCGGGCAGGCCTCTGTGAGGAAGGAGGGCCAGATAAGGGGACGTGCTGAGTGGAGAAGGAGGCAGCCACGGACAAGGTCTGACCTGAGGCAGGAGGCAGGCTGCTGAGCTGAGCCCCTGCTGTCCCTACTGCTCTCTGTGAACTCACTCACTCACTCTCCCGAGGAACGGGGGAGCCAGCATCATCCGTGCCCTGCAAGTAAGACGGTTGCAGAGAGGCCCAGCATTTTACCTAAGGTTGCCCCGCTTATAAGTGGCGGAGGCAGGATTTGAACACAGGCCACTCGCCGGGCCCCAGAGCCACCTCACCCTGGGGGAGGCTTCCGGCAGGTGGTGCCGCTGCTGCAAAGGCCCTGTTCCTCTGAGGCGCTGGCCACTGGCACAGCCGCTCACCTGCTTGCCTCTGCCGCAGGTCAGGCAAGGCTTCACCGTGATGGAAGGAAGTGAGGGGACTGAGTCACAATAAATGGGGAAACTGAAGCTGAGAAGAGACTCCAGGTCCTTGGAGATCTCTTGGAGGGATCTTGGAGGGGTCTGGGAGGGATGTGGGTCCTGGTCCATCGGTCTGTGCCCAGCTCCCTCACCACTGCCTCTCTCCTGGTTTGGGCTCCCCAAGCCGCAGCATGGAGCCTGCAGCCTGGTGCCCGGAAGAGGCTTTTTGATGAATTCACTGTCAGTCTACAAGGTTTTCCTCAGCTTGGACCATAAACTGCATATCCACACCTGGTCCCTACCAGCGTTTTCAGTGTGTGTCGAGGTCAGAGTGTATGTGAGTGTGTCTGTATGTGAGTGTGTGTAGGGGGAGGGAGTGTGTGTGAGTGTGTGTGTGTGTGTCTGTGTGTATGTGTGAGGGGGAGGAAGTGTGTGAGTGTGTGTGTGTGAGGGGGGAGGGACTGTCTGTGTGTGTGTGTCAGGGTTGAAGTGTGTGTCTGTGGATGTGTCTGTGTGTGAGTGTGTAGGGGGAGGGAGTGTGTGTCTGTGTGTGTGGGGGGGGAGGGAGTGTGTGTCTGTGTGTGTGAGTGTGTGGGGGGAGGGAGTGTGTGTCTCTGTGTGTGAGTGTGTGGGGGGAGGGAGTGTGTGTCTGTGTGTGTGAGTGTGGGGGGAGGGAGTGTGTGTCTGTGTGTGTGAGTGTGTGGGGGGAGGGAGTGTGTGTCTGTGTGTGTGTGGGGGGGGAGTGTGTGTGTGTGGGGGGGAGGGAGTGTGTGTCTGTGTGTGTGAGTGTGGGGGGAGGGAGTGTGTGTCTGTGTGTGTGGGGGGGGAGGGAGTGTGTGTGTGTGAGAGTGTGGGGGGAGGGAGTGTGTGTCTGTGTGTGGGGGGGGGAGGGAGTGTGTGTGTGTGAGTGTGTGAGGGGAGGAAGTGTGTCTGTGAGTGTGGGGGGAGGGAGTGTGTGTCTGTGTGTGAGTGTGTGGGGGGAGGGAGTGTGTATGTGTGTGAGGGGAAGGAGTGTGTCTGTGTGTGTGAGTGTGGGGGGAGGGAGTGTGTGTCTGTGTGTGTGTGGGGGGAGTGTGTGTGTGTGTGAGGGGAGGGAGTGTGTGTCTGTGTGTGTGAGTGGGGGGAGGGAGTGTGTGTCTGTGTGTGAGTGTGTGAGGGGAGGGAGTGTGTGTCTGTGTGTGTGTGAGAGATGGGGAGGAAGTGTCTGTGTGTGTGCGTGTGTGAGGGGGAGGGAATGTGTGTGCGCGTGTGAGGGGGAGTGTGTGTGTGTGAGGGGGAGGGAGTGTGTGTCTATGTGTGAGTGTGTGAGGGGAAGGAGTGTGTGTCTGTGTGTGAGTGTGTGAGGGGAGGGAGTGTGTGTCTGTGTGTGAGTGTGTGAGGGGGAGTGTGTGTCTGTGTGTGAGTGTGTGAGGGGAGGGAGTGTGTGTGTGTGAGGGGAGGGAGTGTGTGTCTGTGTGTGAGTGTGTGAGGGGAGGGAGTGTGTGTGTGTGAGTGTGTGAGGGGAGGGAGTGTGTGTCTGTGTGTGAGTGTGTGAGGGGAGGGAGTGTGTGTCTGTGTGTGAGTGTGTGAGGGGGAGTGTGTGTCTGTGTGTGTGTGTGAGGGGAGGGAGTGTGTGTCTGTGTGTGTGAGACGGAGGGAGTGAGTGTGTGAGAGGGAGGGAATGTGTGTCTGTGAGTGTGTGTGACTGTGTGAGGGAAGGGTGTGTCTGTGTGTGGGGGAGGCAGTGTGTATCTGTGTGTACATGTGCATAGGAATGACAGTGTGTGTGTGTGTCTATGTGTGAGTATATGAGCATGTGTGTAGGAGTGTGTGAGTGTGAGAGTGTGTGTGCGCATGTGCATAGGAATGAGAGTGTGCCTGTGTCTGTGTGAATGTGCCTGTGCGAGTGCATGAGCATGTGTGTGACAGTGTGTGTGCACGAGTCCCACCAACCTTGGAGAACACTGGCCCAGAAGAAGCAAGTGTATGTGTGTGAGAAAGCATGTGTGTGTGTATGTCTGTGTGTGAGTTAGACTTTTCTGGGTGTGTGTGCGCGTGTGTAGAGAGTGTTGTGTGAGACTGTGCTTGTAAAAATGTGAGAGAGTGTGTGCTTGCATGTGAGAGTGTCTGGGTGTGCATCCATAACTATGAGGGTGTATGTGGGTAAGCGTCTTCGAGTATATGGATGTGTGCTGAGTGCATTGGCAGTGTGAGAATGCGGGTAAATGTGTGAGGATTGTGCCTGCTTGTGTTGCACGGAGCTGTTTTCCAGCAGCTACCGGACAGGTCTGGAGTGTGAATGGGCCGGTTGTTAACCTCTGAGGCAGGAAAGGAAAGCAGCCTTTTGTCCTGCGGGGAGCTGAGAGCTAGGAATGCGAGATGCTAAACGCAGCAGCTTGACGGAGGGGGCTCCCCTGTTCCCGCGGACGCCTGGCCTGGGACTGCACACATTCCCGAGCACGCCTGTTGCCTTGGAATTGACCCCACAGAAGGTGAAATACTTTCTAAACCATGACTGATCAAATCGCTGTGTTTTACCTGCGTCACCATTTCCTAAATGTAGAAAAGCAGGCTTTTCTGGAAGAGGGAACGTGAGCCTTGCTGCGGTGTAGACATCTGTTACGATTTTGATGAGGTGGGTTGAAATAACCAAGTCATACAGTCGGCCCAAGAAAAAGGAAGGGAAACTCACGGGGCTCATGAGTTGACAGAGCTGTGAGTCAACAGGTCTCCACGGAGCACCCCTGGGATGGCGTGTGGAGGGAGAAAAAGGCTGAACTGGTTATTACTGGTTTATAAAAATCAACACCTGGGACGATGAGTGTGGAGAAATGGATGTAATTTCTTTGGCATCGGTGGCTTTCTCATCCGTAATATGGGAATGTTGGTAACTTTTCATGGCGCTCTTTATAGTCTTTTTCTTTTCTTTTCTTTTTGAGACGGAGTCTCGCTCTGTCACCCAGGCTGGAGTGCAGTGGCGCAATCTCAGCTCACTGCAACCTCCGCCTCCCAGGTTCAACTGATTCTCGAGTGTCTCAGCCTCCCAAGTAGCAGGGATTACAGGCGTGCACCACCAGGCCCAGCTAATTTTTGTATTTTTTGTAGAGATGGGGTTTCGCCATGTTGGCCAGGCTGGTCTCGAACTCCTGAGCTCAAGTGATCCACCCTCCTCCGCCTCCCTAAGTGTTGGGATTACAGGCGTGAGCCACCGTGCCCGGCCAACCACTAGAGTCTTAAATCCGTGTGCATTCGCCCACCCATAAGAACAGAGGCCTGTGCTTATCACTTGGACACGGCCTGGCCGGCAATAATGACTGCTTCCCAGGTAAGGATTGTCGTTATTCCTATTAGGAAAAAAAAAAAAAAAACACCTGAAAGCATAATTTTTGGATGCTCGTTGTGTTTTCACTGCTATGCATTTTTGTAATAAAAATGTCCATCTGGGTACCAAATTACATTGGGGTTACCAGTCCCAGCCTAAGGACGGCAGCTCTCGTAGGACCACCAACCTCGGGGAGCACTGGCCCAGACGAGGCAGGTGCGGGGCTCCCAAGGTAGGGCTGTGGCGAAACAAGCCTCTCGGGCTCTCTTGCCTGAAACCGCGTGGCGTGGCCCTCTCAGATTCCCTTGTGTTCTGTTCTCCTGCCCCTATGCAGCCCCCACTCCCCCGACCCCCAGTTCCACCGTAGCTGTCTGCTCCCGTTAGCATTTCCCTCTGCCGCGGTGAGATGCCGAGCGGCTGAAGGCCCCGTCAGTCCCTTTCCCACTACGCTGAGCAGGCGGATGAATCACTTTTGATTTTTTCCCCCTTCGCTGGCAAATCGGAGTTGTCAGCACTCAACTCAAAAAGCTGCCGTGGGGAACATCCCCGGGAGGTGGACGTTGTCAGGGCAAAGGGCTTGTTGCCAAGGGGACCACAGTCCCTGAGCCCACTGATGGGGTGCAGCCTTGACCCCCTCCACGAAGGGGCCTTTGCTACATGATAGGGGCGCCCCAACTTGTAGGCAACATGTGTGACAGGTGAGTTAGCTTCAGGCCTGCAGAAAATTCTCCCCATCACCACGGCAGAGTTCTCTAACCCACTCCCTCCTTCGTCAAACAAATTGCTTCATGTGCCTTTAAGCCTAAAAATCATGTTTAAATATTTGATTCGCTGCCATGAGCCGAGGAGAAAAACGGCTATTGATGGATGCTCTGATGAGCTATTCGGAGAATGTCTCCTCGCTGCTCACCCACACAATTATGGACATGCCTCTTTCCACTCATGCGCTTTCAAGAAAGTAAAACAAATAAAATGCCGAAAAGCTCAAGGTGCACGGGCTGGTGGCAGGGATTAAGGTGTAGAGTTTGCAAGGAAGCCGCTGAATGATCCATTTTATACAGGTTGTGTCTGTTGATTTTACACGGAGATTTTTTTTTCGGTAAACATCATTACATGGCACAGGGTGTTTTCATTTCTTTCCGGAGAAATGGAAGACGTTTGTAGCTAAAGATATAAACTCCCCGCGCTTTTAAGATTTTCTTTTTTCTTCTTTATTGAAGGATCAGGAACATGGCCAAGGAGAAATGAAATCCGAGTGCCAGGGAGATCGCCACAGCTCTGGACGGGGCTTGGGCCCACGAAGTCCTGGCCACCACATGAGAAGAAAGTTGTTGAGAAGCAGCCATGCAAATCAACCCGAAAATTCCAAGTAAGAGCTGGGAATGAGGTACTCTATCAGGACACCCACCAGCCGCCTTTCTCTTCATTTAATCCTAAAATTTAATCGTAAAATTTCCATGTTCCTAGACTAAAAAGTTGGCCCAAAAGCATTTGGCATTGTTAAAATTCCACCATATGTCAGGCACGGTGGCTCACACCTGTGATCCCAGCACCTTGGGAGGCTGAGGCAGTAAGATCGCTTGAGCCCAGGAGTTCGAGACCAGCCTTGCCAACATGGTGAAACCCCAACTCTATCAAAATACAAAAAGTAGCCAGGTGTGATGGCATGTGCCTGTAGTCCCAACTACTTGGGAGGCTGAGGTGGGAGGATCGCTGGAGCCTGGAAGGTTGAGGCTGCAGTGAGCCATGATCGCGGCACTGCACTCCAGCTTGGGTGACAGAGTGAGAACCTGTCTTAAAAAAAAAAAAAAATCTGGCTGGTCGTGGTGGCTCACACCTGTGATCCCAGCACTTTGGGAGGCTGAGGTGGGTGGATCATGAGGTCAGGAGATTGAGACCATCCTGGCTAACACAGTGAAACTCCATCTCTACTAAAAATACAAAAAAAAAAAAAAAAAAAAAAAAATTAGCTGGGTGTGGTGGCAGGTGCCTGTAGTCCCAGCTACTCGGGAGGCTGAGGCAGGAGAATGGCGTGAACCCAGGAGGCGGAGCTTGCAGTGAGCCAAGATTGCGCCACTGCACTCAGGCTGGGCGATAGTCTAAAAAAATTACATGTGACTGGAAGAATTTGTCTTCTTTCTTTTTTTTCTGATTTGATTTTTTTTTTTTTTTTTAATGGATTCAGGACTTACGCTGCCTGGGAAACAGTGCTGGCCTGCTCCTGGGATAGAGTCACCTGGGTGTGCCTAAGCTACGTGTTTTACCCATGGCCAGCACCTCGGTGTGCCCAGCAGGCTGTAGCCTTTTCTATTGTCACTGGTTACGTACAACCACCCTTTCTGCACAGCTGCAGAAGTTATGGGGAATCCAGACAATGTTTGTTCATCCCGAGAGCCTCTGTGCTCTGCACTAGGCCAGGAACATAGCAGGTCTCCAACAAAGGCTGAGCAAACTAACCCAGGGCACTCTTGTACATGTCAGTTTTCAACAGCGGGATATTTATTAAGAAGGAATTTTATCTGGCTGTGACAGCTAAAAGGACAGCTCATACCTAACCTCAGTTTGCATGACACTTTTATTTATTTATTTCATTATTCAATAAATATTGATCAAATACTATGGCGGCCAAGGAGGCACACCTGCAGATCTCCTTTTGAGAGATCCTGCTGCAAGGAAAGGAGGTGGCCCACAGCCTCCAGATGCCACTTGTTCTGATCTGCACCGGCCTTTACAAAGGTTGTGCTATCCCCAGGCTGCTCCTGGCCAGTGACTGAGCATGGTGTGGGCACTACAGCTGGGCCATATACCCCCAGAGTAGGGCCCTCTGATGGGCAGTCTTTGTTCTGGGAGTCCTCACTGGCTGTTGGAGATTTCCCTGCCGCTGCCCTGTGGTTTGAGGCTCTTCTTTCTTTCCCTTTGCAGGTGTCAGGCCCATGTGTTGGTCTGAGGGTGCTCGCTGACACTCTGGCTCTCACTACCTTTGATTCTCTACAGACATTTCCCCTGGCAAATTGTCCACATCTAATGCAGTCTTGGCGTCTCCTTCTAGAGGACCTGTACTGATATAAACCCCCATGTGCCAGGTGCCAGGGATTCAGCCAAGAAGTGAATCCTGTTCCTGTGCCTGCCTTCCTTGATCCACAAAACCAGGATGAGGGACCCTCCCTCTAAATGCCTCGACACCCCATATTTAAACAACCCTGAACTCCTGCCAGTTTCCAGGTCATGCTCTAATGACTACGTGCATGTTATCCCATCACCTTCACATTACCCCTGAGATGGATGTACGATATGGTGCCCACATTGTCGACGAGGCCCCAGACTTAGAGAGGGCAGTAATTGCCCAAGTTTACAAGTGAGGGAGCAAGTGGATAATGAAGTCAGGATTTTAACTCCAAATGTGTCTTAAACCAAAGGCTGTGGGATCACTACACTCTCCTGCACTCAACAAGGAGTACTGTATCCACTTGAGGTCTTTGGCTAGCTTAAGCAAAAGGACATTTGTTGGAAGAGGTGATCACAGGAGTGAACCAGGCCTAGAGCCAAGAGGAACTGGACTACTGCCCTGGAGTGAAGAAATGGCTGCACATGAATGGGCAGAGGAAGGTTGTGGGTTAGGAAGTCCCTCAGTCCATGGTGGGAGCAGGCACATGGTGGGTGGACATGCCCTCTCCTGGAAATGCTGTTTGAAAAAGAAAATCAATGCCATGGCTCCAAAACAACCAACATCAATTCCAAGGACCAAAAATGGAACTCTTTCAGGAATCCCTGCAAAGCACCCACGATGATGTCCCCAAGGCAGCCCCCAGGTGGAACTCTGAACCTGAACACCTAGCACAGTGCCCAGGAGTTAATAAGTGCTCAGTAAATGTGAGATGAATGGATGGGTGGTGCCTAAATCCCTTTTAAAATGAGAGGAAGAGGAATTAATATTAATTAATTGGATGCATGAGGTTAGGGAGATAATGAAATGAGCCTATGTGATCCATTAGATATTTTAGTAAATATATAATTGGAACAGAATGGGACATATTCTCACAAGATTTACAAAAGGCTTTGGAATGTACAGGAAGGAGTGATTGATTTTACCCTGAGGTGAGATTATGGTCAGGGGCAGAAGACATGGACAGAGGGAAATGTGAACAGGAGATGGGAGATGTGAACTGGTTTTGTGGCATGTGTAGGTGTTTGACTTTGGACTAGCATTCTACTGTGGGACTGTATCAATTTCCTATTGCTGCTATAACAAACTACCACAAATATGATTGTTTAAAACCATGCAAATTTGGGGGGAGTTGGTTTTTTAAGATGGGGTCTTGCTCTGTCACCCAGGTTAGAGTGCAGTGGTGTGATCACAGCTTATTGTAGCCTCAAACTCCCAAGCTCAAGTGATCCTCATACCTCAGCATCCTGAGTAGCTGGGACCATAGGTGCACACCACCATGCCCAGCTTTTTTTTTTTTTTTTTTTTTTTTTTTTTGTAGACATGGAGCCTCATTATGTTGCCCAGACTGGTCTCAAAATCCTGGGCTCAAGTGATCCACCCACCTCAGCCTCCCAACTCATGTGAGTCACCACATCCAGGCTACAAAGTTATTATTTAAATTCTGGAGGTAAGAAGTTTTTAGTGGATCTTACTGAACCAAAAGCAAGGTGTCAGCAGGCCTACATTCCTTCAGGAAGCTCAAGTGGAGAATTCATTGAGTTGCTTTTTTCCGCTTCTACAGGCCACTCACATTCCTTGGCTTGTGGCCCCAGCCTCCATGTTCAAAGTCAGCAGTGCAGCACTTTCACTTCTCTCCCTGACCCCACTTTCTGCTTCCTTCTTCACATCTTCTCTGAATCTGACCTCCTGCCTCCCTCTTTCCCTTATAAAGGCCCTTGTGATGACACTGGGCCACCAGGATAATCTCCCTACCTCAGGATTCTTCAATTCTATCACTTCTGCCTTTTGCCATGTAAAGGCAATCTACTCATGGGTTCCGGGGACATCTTTGGGGCCATGATTCTGCCACCACAGTGACTATAATCAATATATATATTTATTCATTGTCCTTTAGGAAGAGTTTTATGTTGCTTCAGATGTTTCCCTATTTGATAAGGAGTTTCTTCCTTCTAGCCCTTTCTCTGGGTGCCAAGAGCAATGGCGTGTGCAGGGGATAATCAGTGACCCCGCAGTGCCAGTGAACAGCCCTGCTCTTGCCTGCATTCATTCTCAGCTGCTCCACCCACAGATGCAGCAGCCCTGGCCAGGCGTGGTGGTTCATGTCTGTAATCCCAGTACTTCGTGTGGCCAGTGTCTGTAATCCCAGCTACTCAGGAGGCTGAGGCACAAGCATCACTTGAACCTGGGAGATGGAGGTTGCAGTGAGCTGGGACTGAACCACTACACTCCAGCCTGGGCAACAGAGCAAGACTCCATCAGAAGAAGAAAGAAGAGAGAAGAAAGAAGAAGAGAGAAGAAAGAAGAAGAAGACGAAGGAGAAGGAGAAGAAGAAGAGGAGGAGGGTGGAGGAGGAGGAGGAGGAGGGAGAGGGAGAGGGAGAGGGAGCCCTGTGCTCCAAGCAGCTGCGGCCAATTGGGCAGGATGAGCACCGGACCAAAAGGGAGCCAACCCATTGACAGAGCTCATCCAATCAGGTTCCTTCCTCCAGCAATTGAACAGATCAGGTTAATGCTAGAAGAAGGAGCAGGAGCAGAGAGAGAGGAGAGAGCCCACAGGGTCCCAGAGAAAAA
This sequence comes from Chlorocebus sabaeus, assembly GCF_047675955.1. Classification (NCBI taxonomy): domain Eukaryota; kingdom Metazoa; phylum Chordata; class Mammalia; order Primates; family Cercopithecidae; genus Chlorocebus; species Chlorocebus sabaeus. The sequence goes on from NC_132905.1 coordinate 7,400,250, forward strand.
GAAATAACAACTGCCCAGTTTCTGTAAGATCTGGACCCATCCTTCCTGCCTTGAGTTCTATGAGATTTTGCTAGCTTCTTTCAGCAGACCCTCCTCATACTTGAACTACCTATCTGGGTTCTGCTCCTTGCAATTCAGAGACTTCACTGGAACAGGGAGGAATATAAATGACCCAAGTCGTGGCCTATGTGAGAGGCAGGGTTTCCCAAGGGAAGAGCCTCTGAAGGGAAGTCAGCCCATTTAGGGGAATCACAAACAATAAACATGCAAAAGATAGCCAACCTCATGAGAAGTTGGGGCAAGGCAAAGTACAACAGAGAGGCAGCATTTGTGGTGACAGCAAGTTCAGGCATGAGTGTGGAGGAAATGGGAGCCCCCTTGCTGCTGGGAGGTGCATAAATTTGAGGATATCTTTTAAAATTCAAGACACATATGCTCTATGATCCGGTTCTTCTCCTTCTCCATATCCACCCTGGAGACAAACTTGCAGAAACACTCAAAGAGGCAAGTACAAGGATGTTCATGGCAAAAACACAAATAATCAAAATGTCCATCAGTAGCAGAAAGACTACAAAGTGGGATTTTTCCATATCTGGAAATACAGTGGAAGGAGGAGGAGGAGATAGTGGTGACTATTATCGTAAAAGAAGAATTAACATTTGTTGTGCAAAATGTTGTTTTCAGAACTTTACATGTCTCCATTACTCTAATTAATCTGTATAAAAGCCCTAGTAAGAAAACACTATTATTACTTCCACTTTATGGATGAGAAACTGTGGCTTAAAATACAAATTGCATATTTAGCTGATGATTCTGAGGGTTAGCATTTTGGGCCAGGCTCAGCTGGGCAGTTCTTTTGCTGATCTTGGGTGGGCTCCTCCAAGTGTCTGCAGTCATCTGCCATTTACCTAGCTGGCTCTGCTTCTGGGGCTTGCTGGCTATTGGCTAGGAAGCAGGAATCACTGGGCCATCTGCCTCTCATTACCCAGCAGGCTAGTCTTGGCTTCTTCACACTGGGACTGTAGCAGGGATCCTGAGAACACGGAAGGAAGCTCCACACACGCACTCTTTCAGCCTCTACCTAAGTCTTGGCTGTTATTGTCCCGTTGGCCAAAGCAAGTCACATGTTCCAGCCAGATCCATGGGGTGGATAGCTCTTAAAAGTTCCTGCAAAGTCATTGCAAAGGGCACACAAACAGGGATGGGAAGAATCTGTGACTGTTTTTGCAATCACCTCACTTTTGCAATCAAAAATCAATTCTTCCCAAAAAACTAAGCAAATTGTAAATAGATGATGGAGAATGTTTCAGGGTCAGGCTTTGGCTTCACCCTAATAGGTGACAGATCTCTAGGCCATCTCCAGCCATGCTTCCACTCACTGTGCTCATGCTGCCCCTTGCTTTAAAATCCAGTTAAACCTTCAGCAGGAGCTGACACTATCCACAACTTCTTCCTTTTGTGGCTTCTCCTGGTTTCCCTGCCACTCTTCCAGCCACTCCTTTTCTGTCTCCTTTGCAAACTTATTCCTTCTATCCAGGAGACCCACACATTTGTTTCTCCTACCCAAACCTCAAATCTGAACCCTATACTTGTACATCCAACTACTTGATTGCCTTTTCCCATCTCTATTTGGCTGGCTCAAGGGACTTTGTCAGCTACTGGTGCGTAATAAACCATCTCTAAAAGCCAGCTAGTTTGCTCATGATTCTGAAGTTAGCAACTCAGGTTGGAATTAGCTGGATGGTTCTTTTGATCTTGGCTGATCTCATTCAAGGTCAGCTAGAGCCAGGTAGCCTAGCATGTGCTCAGCTGGGATGGCTCATCTTGCTCCATGTGGTCTGTCATCATTCAACAGGTCAGCATGAGCCTGTCCACCTGGAGACCCTGGAGGGCTCTAGGAGAGTGAGTGGAAGCTTATAAGGCTTATAGCTGGCAGGGTGTCCCATCTTGAGACAGGCTTATAGCTGGCAGGGTGTCCCATCTTGAGACAGGCTTATAGCTGGCAGGGTGTCCCATCTTCCACATCCTGCAGGCCAAACATGTCACAAGGCCAGCCCAGGGATGTGGAAATTGACTCCTCCATTCAATGGAGGAACTGCAAAGTCACATTGCAAAGGGGCATGAACACTGGGAGGAGAATAACTGGGGCCATTTGCGAAAGCCATCAACCACAGACACCTCAAACTCAACAGATTGAAAGCTGAACTCAAGATCTTCCCCCCAAATCTGCACCTCTCCCAAAATTCCACATCCCAATTAGTTTCACAGCAAAGAAAGAAATGCAGAAGTTATCCTTGACCCCTCTCTCTTCCTCACATTCCAGATTAAATCCGTCATCTCCAAAATACCCCTTACATGTGTTTTCCTTTTTCCATGTGGCCCTTCAGTCCCTAAACAAAGACACAGACACCAGCATCTCATCTGATAGCTTCAGCAACCTCTTAATAGATTGCCCTCACCCATGTTTCCCCCTCCTGTAAATTCTATACTTTGTGGCCCTTGCGATTGTTATAAAGAACAAATTGTAAAGTCCTTTAGCAGCTCCAGTCCCCTTAGCATGGCTTCATGCCTGTGAGATTTGCCTCAGCCCACGCCAGGACCCTGGGCTCCTTACAATCCACCCATGTGAGTCTGCTTGCAATTTCTCAGACTCATGTAGTGAATTGAGTAGTGTCCCCAAAAAGATATGTCCAAGTCCTAACCCCCTGTACTTGTGAATGAAACAATATTTGGAAAAAGCGTCTTGGCGGGAGTAATTAAGTTAAAGACCTTGATATGAGATAACCTGGATTTAGGGTGGGCTCTAAATCCAATGACTTGTGTCTTTCTTTTTTTTTTTTTTTTTTTGAGACAGAATTTCGTTCTTTCACCCAAGCTGGAATGCAGTGGCACGATCTCAGCTCACTGTAACCTCCGCCTTCCACTTTCAAGCGATTCTCCTGCCTCGGTCTCCCGAGTAGCTGGGCTTACAGGTGCCCTCCACCCTGCCTGGCTAATGTTTGTATTTTTAGTAGAAATGGGTTTTCACCATGTTGGCCAGGCTGGTCTCGAACTCCTGACCTCATCTGCCCACCTCGGCCTCCCAAAGTACTGGGATTACAGGCGTGAGCCACCACATCTGGCTGACTTGTGTCTTTTTAAGAGAAAGAAAAAGGAGATTTGAGACACAGGGACACAGGGAGAAGGCCGTGTGAAGAAGGAAGAGACTGGAGTAAGGCGTCTTCAAGCCACGGAACGCCGAGGCTTGCCGACAGCCATCAGAAGCTGGAAGAGGCAAGAAAGGATCTTTCTCCTAGAGCCTCCGGGAGGAACACGGTTTGCTGACACCTGGATTTCAGACTTCTGGCCTCCAGCACTGTGAGAGAATCAGTATCTGTTGTTTTACGCCACCAAGTGCATGGAAATTTGTGGTAACAGCTCAGGAAACCACTGTGGCAAGTCGAGCCTCATCCCAGGGCCTTTGCCCCAGCTCTTCCCATGGCCTGAAACACACCTTCTGGGCCTGCTCACCTGTCTGGCCCCTGTTTTCCTTCCTGCATGAGTTTACTTCCTTGCAGCTTCAGGGAAGCCTCTTCTAACTTCCCTAAGGAGAATCCCTTTCATAGATTCTCTGGCATCACTTCTTCTCTTCTTTCCCTCAGCTTCATTAAGGCATAATGGACAAAGAAAAAATTCTGTCTATTTCATTTCTTCTCTTTCACCAGGCTTGTGAGAGTTGCAATTTTTCATTTATCTATATCTGCAATTAATGCCTTTGTCTGTCTCCCAAGCTGAACTGCAGCCCCCAATGGGGCAAGGATGGCAGCAACCTCCTGTTCACCTCTGAATTTCCACCACCAGCCCACGATGAGTACTCAATAAATATGCAGAAAGCCAACGCTTGATGTCACTCACATTTTCCATTTTAAGTGAAAATTACAAATCACATGGTGAAATAACAGGATCAATTAATAAAAAGAAATAAGAAAATCTAAAAGTACCACCCGGCAGGTAGAAGCCAGAGATGAGGTAGGTAGGGATCGGCCCTCGGTCCTGCGGATCCTCAATCCTCCCAGGGCACAGGGTGACACAACAGAAGTAGCTTCCTTTCCATGCAGTATCTCAGAACTGAGCTGCATACAAGCTTCCTCTCCTTATCAATGCTGTGGCCAACAGAGGTGCAACGGAAACTCTGATGGACCCATTCCAGAAACCTGGGCGCTTAGAAAGCTTGCCAGAGCAAGGCTTGGCCACTGCTGAGGAGGCACATGATTAGAGGAGGCTCTTGTCTGTCCTTCCCCTGGGAGTCAGAGGGGGTACTGGGCCAGTCAAGTTCATGGTCCCCCAGGGCTCCAGGAAGAATTACTTGGCAGCAGTTAGTATTGACCATAAATAGTTTCTGAGGCCCTACTGGGTGCCAGGCACAATGCTAGGGGCTAGAGAAACAGGAGTGAACTCACGAACTAAACTCCCAGCCCCAAGAAGAACCAGATGCCTATTAATTAACTATACAAGTAAATGAATAAACTATAGATTTTAGACAGGGCATGGTGGCTCACACCTGTAATCCCAGCACTTTGGGAGGCCAAAGTAGATCACTTGAGATCAGGAGTTCGAGACCAGTCTGGCCAACATAATGAAACCCCGTCTCTGCTAAAAATTCAAAAATTAGCTGGGCATGGTGGCATATGTCTGTAATCTCAGCTACTCAGGAGGCTGAGACACTCGAGAATCGCTTGAACCTGGGAGGCGGAGGTTGCAGTGAGCCGAGATTGTGCCACTGCACTCCAGCCAGGGCGACAGAGTGAGACTGCATCTCAAAAAAACATTAAAAAAAATTTTTTAAAAATTGAAAAAAAGAATAAACTATAGGTTGTGATCAGGGTATGACAGAGAGTTACTGTCTACTAGGAGAACATGTAATAGGATTATCAGACCTGGTTTAGGGAATCAGGAGAGGCTTCCTGGAGGAAGTGACATTTAAACCAACACTTAATGGACAGCCTTATTCCTTCTATCAAGGCTGCAAGAATTAAACAATTTCCCAGCCTTCACTGCAGCTGGGGTTGCCATGAACAATTGTGACTAATGAGATGCAAGCTGAAGTCAGCTGGCTCCACTGTCCTTCTTCCTGCCTTAAATGGGAATGAGATAGCTGGAGCTGAGGTAGCGTCTTGCGAACCTGAGGGAACAGCAAAGAGAATCCCAGAGATAGCAGCCCCAAGTCACAGAACCAATACCAGAAACCAGCTGCCTCCAGATTTTTTGTTATGGGAGAAAAATACGTCTGTTTTTGTTTAAACCGCTATAATTTTAGCCAAAAGCATTCCTAAGTGAAACAGGTCTCAAAGATGAGTAACAGTTAACCAAGCAAAGAGTGGCAGGAAGAGTGTTCCAAAGAGGGGAAATAGGCCGGGTGCGGTGACCCACACCTGTAATCCCAGCATTTTGGGAAGCCAAGGCAGGCGGATCACTTGAGGCCAGGAGTTGGAGACCAGCCTGGCCAACATGGTGAAACCCTGTCTCTACTAAAAACACAAAAATTAGCTGGGTGTGGTGGCGGGTGCCTGTAATCCCAGCTACTTGGGAGGCTGAGGCAAAGAATCACTGGAACCTGGGAGGTGGAGGCTGCAGGGAGCCAAGATCACACCACTGCACTCCAGCCTGGGTGACAGAGTGAGACTCCATCTCAAAAAAAAAAAGCTGGGTGCGGTGGCTCATGCCTATGATCCCAACACTTTGGGAGGCTGAGGTGGGCGGATCACGAGGTCAGGAGTTCGAGACCAGCCTGGCCAACATGGTGAAACCCCATCTCTACTAAAAATACAAAAATTACCTGGGCATGATGGTGTGCGCCTGTAATCCCAGCTGCTGGGGAGGCTGAGGCAGGAGAATGGCTTGAACCCAGGAGGTGGAGGTTGCAGTGAGCTGAGATTACGCCACTGCACTTCAGCTTGAGTGATAGAGCAAAATTCTGTCTCAAAAGAGAAAGAGAGAAAGAGAGAGAGAGAGAGAGAGAGAGAGAAGAAACAGAATGTGCAAAGGCCCTGGAGTGGAGAAACCTAATAGGGGACCCAGAGAAGCTCAGTGTGTGGTTGAAGCTTAAAGGAGGAGGAGGAGGGGCTTGGGCCATGAGGCTGGAGAAATTGGAAGAGCTGATAGAAGACAGTGAATGGTGGGACGTTATCCAAGAGCACCATGGAGGCAGAAGAGTTTCAGACGAAGGAGTGACGAGAGATCAGGTTTCCTTTTCAGAAAACATCTCCCCAGCAGGTTCTGGGGAATAGACTGGAAGAAGTCACGGGTGGGAACTGAGACACCAGTGATAACCACGGCTGAGGGAGGGATGCTGGGGTAGTGGGAGAGGTGGTGGAAACAGACAGAGAGATCCTTCTGACCAGAGGTTCCCAAGCAGGGCCGGTACTGCCCTTGACATTTGGCAACATCTGGAGACATTTTTGGTTGTCACACTTTAGGGGCGGGTGCTGCTGGCATCTTGTGGGTTGAGGCTGAGGTGCTGCTCGACATCCTACAATGTACAAGAGATGTTCCCACCGCACCCCAGCAGAGAATCATCTGGCCCAAAATGTCCAGAGTGTTGAGGTCATTATGATCACGGTCCCTCAGTGCTCCAGGAAGAATTAATGTGTTTATATCTTAGAAGAAAACTGGACACATGGAAAGATGGGAGGCAAGAGAGAAAAGGCCCGAAACCAGGGCCAGTTAGGAGATGGTGACCCTAATCCCAGCAAGAATCGGCACGGGGCACAGACCACAAGCTGAGGTCAGTAGGGCTAGACTGCCCTCCCTGAGGCTAAGAATTCAGATTTCCAATCGGAAATCACCCACAGCTGGGCTCGCTGAGGGTAGAACAGAGCTGGGAGTGATCTAGGCCACAGCAGCGAGTCTGCCCAGCCCCTGTCCTTACAGAGGAGGGTCCCCGCTGCCATCCTGGTTGTCCATGCCCCTACCCTGGCCAAAGCAGACTGGACAAGGGGTGGACAACAGACTCAAAATGAGTGATCGCCTCTCCCATGGGCCGGAGCTGACCCCTTCTTCCGGCCATGACACCTGAGTGTGCTCTGGGCAACTTCCAGGCCACCAAGACTCTCGGTTACCATGTCCTCCCTCTCCAAGGCATGGGCACTGGCCCCAAGCTTAGCCACACTCTCTCCTTGGAACCTGAATTTTGAGCAGCCTCAGAACGGATGGGAAATACTGATTTTCATCCCAGCGGAGGTGCTCTGCAGGACTGTTCTTTGGGTCTGCTCTTCAGAGCTACAGCTCCCTCTGGAACTCCCTTTCAGATTTTTTGTTTTTAGTTAGAGTTAGAGGCTACTACAAGTTCTCTTAATAAATTTTTTTTCCAGCCAGGAACGGTGGCTCATGCCTGTAATCCCAGCACTTTGGGAAGCTGAGGTGGGCAGATCAGGAGTTTAAGGTCAGGAGTTCAAGAGCATCCTGGCCAACATGGTGAAACCTTGTCTCTACTAAAAATACAAAAATTAGCTGGGTGTGGCGGTGTGCACCTGTAGTCCCAGCTACTCGGGAGGCCAAAGCAGGAGAATCACTTGAACCTGGGAGGCAGAAGTAGCAGTGAGCCAAGGTCATGCCCCTGCACTCCAGCCTCAGCAACAGAGTGAGACTCTGTCTTGGGAAAAAAACAAAAAAAATCCTTCTTTGCTAGTGTATTGGTTTCCCATTGGTGTAGGAACAAATTACTACAAACTTTGTGGCTCAAAACAACACAAATGTATTATCCTACAGTTCCGGAGGTCTGAAGGCCAAAATCAACCTTACTAGACTCAAGTCAAACATCAGTAGGACTGCGTTCTTGCTGAAAACAGTTGAGAGAATCTATTTCCTTGCCTCTCCCAGCTTCCAAAGGCCGCCTCCATTCCCTGGCTCCTGGCTCCTTTCTTGCCTCTAGCACATCTCCTACTCTGGACTCTGACCCTCCTGCCTCCCTTTCACAAGGACCCTCGTGATTACATGGGCCCACCTTAATAATCCAGGATAATCTCCTCATCTCAAAATCCTTAACTTGATCATATCAGCAAAGTCCCTTTTACCAAGTAAGGTAAGATTCACAGCTTCTAGGAATGAGAGCATAGACATCTTTGGTGGGGGCGGGGGAGGCATTATTCAGCCTAGAAAAATCCATTTCTGTTGCTTACAACTAAAGAATTCTGATTGACATGGCAAAAGTCACAAACCCAAACCCAAACTCTAAAGATAGTGCATTTTGGCTGAATGCAGTCACATCTGTAATCCCAGCACTTTGGGAGGCTGAGATGGGCAGATTGCTTGAGCTCAGGAGTTTGAGAACAGCCTGGGCAACATGGTGAAACCCTGTCTCTACAAAAAATACAAAAATTAGTTGAGCATGGTGGTTCATACCTGTGGTCCCAGCTACTCAAGAGGCTGAGGTGAGAGAATCACTTGAGCCCAGGTGGCAAAGGCTGCCGTGAACCATGATCATGCCACTGCACTCCTGCCTGGGCAACAAAGTGAGACCCCTTCTCAAAAAAAAAAAATATATATGTGTGTGTATATATATATACACATATATATACATACATAAAATATATATATATATTATTTTTTATTTGAATAGAAAGCCTTAGGAGTGGCTTGAACCCCACAGTTCATTGAAGCCTTGAGACTCATTTTTGCCTACCTGCCTAGTTGTTTAAGTTACCTGCCTAGCACTTGAGAGCACATTGGTTGCCATCCTCTAACAGGTGTGTAGCTACAGGTCCCAAAGATTAGCCCATATCACTACCTGAATGCTTTAGGACATGGCAGGTGGTAGTGGGATCAGTGCCCCTCCTGGCAGCTCCAGCCAGACCCTCAGCTGAGCTTTGTAGGGGAAGCTATATCTGAATGGGAGGATGAAGGAACAGGTGGAAGAAAGCAAGGAAGGAAGGAAAGAAGGGAGGGAAGGAAGGAAGGGAGGGAGGGAGGGAGGAAGGGAGGGAGGGAGGAAGGGAAGATGAATGGATGGGTGGACAGACGGATAGAGGAGGATGGATGGATAATGGGATGGATGGATGGATAGATGGATGGATAGAAAGAAAAGATTATCCAGTATTTACCAGAATGAGGCCCCAGAAGTAACAAAGCTATGGAAGAAAAAGCAAATACGACGTGTTTATGTTATTCACAGGAGTAAAAGGAGGTGGCAACTTTGCTAGTTTGGTCTGTGTTTGAAACAAAAATTCTTTTGAAAACACAACTTCCAGTCAGTTTTGCTTCTGCAAAGCGAACAGGCTTATAACCTCATTACAAAGAAGTCCATGTCACCCACACTCAGCCTCCCGGGCCATTCAGAAGATCTGGTCCAATGAACCAAGAACTCAGATAGGAGAGCAGCGGCGGGAAGAGGACAGAACCAATCCCTCTCAAAAAGCTATAAAAAAACCTCCAAGTTCAGGGAGGAAAAGTAATCATCCTGTAATTGACTGTTCACTAATGGAATCTATTAATTTATAGGCACAAAAGAATCAGCTAATTTGTGGTTAATGGTGTTTAAAAGATAAACAACATAGATGAAATCTATGGAGCCCAACCCGGGCTCACCAGAATCTGTCCGCACAGAAAGCTCTGGATGGGGGACAGATGAGCCCGGCCCCAGGCTGCGGTGGACAGTGGCACTCAGAGGTCTGCTGGGAGCAAAAAGAGATTTGGGTGGAACAGGTAAGCCCATCCTCCAAGGTACCAAATGTAGTCCCAGAGGAGGCTTATTGACCCCGTGGGTTTCCTGTAAAATTGCAAGTCCTCTCCTCCCTGACAGCACCATCCCTGCTCTCTCCCGCAGGGACCACCCCACCCCACCACAGCAGCCTCCCCAACCTGCCACATTCCTTCCCGCCTCTGGCCCTTGCACTTCCTGCACCTGTAGCTGGACTGCCTTTTTTGTTTGTTTGTTTCTTTCCTGGGAAAAATAATCCAGATTATGGAGAGCTAACTTATTGAATGTCCCCTTGGAGAAGAGGCCATACTAGGCAGTTCACATAACCGCATCTCAGATTCTTCAACAACCCCCGTGAGACTGCTCCCGTCCTATTCTCAGCCCCATTTTACTGGTCAGAAAACTGAGGGCTAGAAAGGTGAGGCAGTTGGCCCAAAGCTTCACTGTGCCTGTGGGGTGGGTCTGATAATTGAATCCATGTCTTTCTGCTTCTAGAATCCGAGGGCTAGACCAGCATTTCCCAAACCTTACTGTTTTTTGTTTTTTGTTTTTTGTTTTTTTTTTGAGATGGAGTCTTGCTCTGTCACCAAGGCTGGAGTGCAGTGGTGGGATCTCTGTTCACTGCAACCTCCGCCTCCTGGGTTCAAGTGATTCTCCTGCCTCAGCCTCCCGAGTAGCTGAGATTACAGGCATGCGCCACCATGCCCAGCTAATTTTTGTATTTTTAATAGAGACAGGGTTTCACCATGTTGGCCAGGCTGGTCTCGAACTCCTGACCTCAAGCAATCTGCCTGTCTTGGCCTCCTAAGGTGCTGAGATTACAGCCGTGAGCAACTGCGCCTGGCCTTACTCATTCTCATAACAACATTTTTGCCATGTCTGCTACCACCTATATTTATGATATTTGTTTAAATGAACTCCCTCCCACTTTTATTTTTTGTTAATTTTAGTTTCATCCTGAACAATGTTATCCAGGTCTGATAAGTTAATAACACAGTTGCTTCTAACATAAATTTGGAATAAATACCTGACTACTAAGATAAACACGTGCCTGTGTCCTGCCTTATAATCTTATAAACCTCAGTGGTTCAAGTATTACACACATTTTAACCATACATCACAAAAAGCCATAATCACATGGTGTGTGTCCCACTCACCATAGCCTGCATGCACTATCAAATTCTATCCTCCATCAAACCTTTTCCTGATATAAGCCACCCTTGAAAATGCACTGAGCCAGGCATGGTGGCTCACGCCTGTAATCTCAACACTTTGGGAGGCTGAGGTGGGGAAATCACGAGGTCAGGAGTTCTGACCAACATGGTGAAACCCTGTCTCTACTAAAAATACAAAAAATTAGCTGGGTGTGGTAGCGCATGCCTGTAATCCCAGTTTCTGGGGAGGCTGATGCAGGAGAATCGCTTGAACCCAGGAAGCAGAGGTTGCAGTGAGGCAAGATCACGCCACTGCACTCCAGCCCAGGTAACAGTGTGAGACTCTGTCGAAAGAAAGAAAGAAAGAAAGAGAGAGAGAGAGAGGAAGGAAGGAAGGAAGGAAGGAAGGAAGGAAGGAAGGAAGGAAGGAAGGAAGGAAGGAAGGAAGGAAGGAGGGAGGGAGGGAGGGAGGGAGGGAGGGAGGGAGGGAGGGGAGAGAAAGAGAGAGAGAAGGAAAGAAGGAAGGAAGGAAGGAGGGAGGGAGGGAAAGGAGAGAGAGAGAGAGAGAGAAAGAAAGAAAGAAAGAAAAGAAAGAAAGAAAGAAAGAAAGAAAGAAAGAAAGAAAGAAAGAAAGAAAGAAGGAAAGAAAGAAAGGAAAGAAAGAAAGAAAGAAAGAAAGAAAGAAAGAAAGAAAGAAAGAAAGAAAGAAAGAAAGAAAGAAAAGAAAAGAAAGAAAGAAAATGCATCAAAAGCCCTCCTTTTTCCTGAACCCCTCCTTGACTCCTCCAGCCCAAAAGCGCCCCTCCCTTTGTTGACAGCTAGAAAATTCATGCCATGAGCAAGCCACAAAAAGACAGGATAAAAAACAGGATGTGGCTTTTGTTTCTTCAAGTAGACTGGAAGATCTTGGAGGATTAAAAAAAATGAAAGCAAAACAATTCCTATACCTTGAAGTCTAAGCTCTGGGAAACAGAGATGGACGCATACAGCAGGCGCTCAGTAAAGCCTGGGGAAATGACGGATATGGACACAGTACAGAGAGGGGGCCAGGCAGCACTTTCATGGCTAGGTTGGGGCCGGCCTGAATCATCCTTTCTCCTTTGCAACAAGGCTCAAAACCTCACCTGGGGGTGCTCCCTCCCTCCCCCAGGATGGGCCTGGGACACAGCCTGGCCAGTCCATGCAGAACGTCCCCCTAGCTATTCCCATTGGTTCAGAAAGAGGGTCTGTTACTCAAACCCGGCTGAGGGAGTCAGGCCCAGCATTTCTGTTCTAATGGATGGGGATGGAGCAGCTGTTTCTTGCCAGCTTGAACCTGGGAGCCGTGGGCCTGGAAACACTGTCACCTTCCTGCTCCCACAGGGAGCCTGGGAGTTAGAACCCCTGTGGAAGAGGCAGAGACATAAGAGAGGGGAGGGCTTGGCAATGTGATTTGAGATCCTGGATCAAGACATTCCTGAAACAAGATCTACCCTCGGATTTTTCAGACAAACACTGTTTTATTGGCGTAAGCCTTTTTGAGTTGGGTTTTCTGTTACTTGGGCCCAAAAACACCCTGGAGGAACCCTGGACTGGGAGCCAGGGAAGCAGACTCAATCATATCTCGGGTCTAAATGACCCTAGTGAGTCATTTCATCTCACATGACCCTGCCTCAAAGAGGCCTTCCCTGACTATCCTTCAACAGTTTCCATCCCTCCCTACCCCTCACTTCCTTGTCCAGCCCCATCATTGCACAATATCACATTCTATATTCATGACCTTGTTTGCTAGTACTCTACCTCCCTCACTGCAGTGTCCTCAGAACTCAGAATAAGGCTGGCATGCACGGGCCTTCTGTAAACATTTGTTGCAGGATCCTGCCTCAGTTTCTGCAGTTGTAAAATGGGAGAGCGGTGCTGCATTGTCCCCAGTAGCCTTCCAACAGGGCTGCATTGACTTCATCCTTTCATTGCCACCACCCAGGCCTCCAGGAACGTGGCGCAAGGTTTCACCCAATGGCACTGGAGTGCCTCCCAGAAAACCACGTTTCCCACAGAGTAGAAGATTTAATGATTTTCCTCCATTTCTTCCTCTGCCTACACAACCTCATTGACTAGGAAGTCTCCCTTGATGTCTAACCCAATATTTCATGCTGCAACCAAAGTCTATTTATGTGCATCTTTTCTGAGTTCTGGATTTCAGCAGCTGGAGTGTTGACTTCCAGACATTCCTGGCTAAGTAAGAACACAAAAGAACCAGTTTAAAGTGAGAAGAAACCCTGTGAGAAAATAAAAACTCCTTTACCTAGGAGATGCCCTCATTTTCTTCCCATGATCAGCTTCTGACTCGTCAGAAAGCTCTTTTCTTGTCTCCACACCTATGAACACAGCTCTTCCGGAGATGTGGGTACAAAAGAAAAGAGTAAAATAAATAAACTATCTGTTTAATCATTCTTATTGTCAAAACAACGGCTGAGCCAAAATACCGAGGCTCTGATTCATCCCAACTGACATCCCTTCTAGGGAGGAGGCAGGAGGCAGGAGGCAGGGAAGTAAGAATTTTTAAACCCGTTTTCCAGATGAACTCAGAGGAGGCTGAGACGTTCCAGAGTGCCAACGCCACAGTAAGCAACAGAAGCAAAGCCACTTTCTCTCTGTGGTCAGGGATCTGTCTTCTCTTCATTTAAATAGGGCAGAATTCAGTGGCAGGGCATGGTGGCTCAAGCCTGTAATCCCAGCACTTTGGGAGGCTGAGGCAGGTGGATCACTTGAGGTCAGGAGTTCGAGGCCAGCCTGGCCAACATGGTGAAACCCTGTCTCTACTAAAAATACAAAAATTAGCCAGGTGCGGTGGCAGGCACCTGTAGTCCCGACTACTTGGGAGGCTGAAGCAGGAGAATCGCTTGAGTGTGGGAGGTGGAGGTTACAGTGAACTGAGATCACGCCACCACACTCCAGCTTAGGTGATAGAGGGAGACTCCATCTTAAAAATAATAATAATGAAAATAAAAATAAAAATAAATGGGGCAGAATTCAAAGGAACATACACACAGTACCTAGGATGCAGGTTTCATCATTCATTCACTCATTCATTCATTTAAGAAAATGAAAAGCCTCGACTGAGCACTTTCCTGTGTCCCAAGCTGGGTGTCTTCCCAAGTCACCTTGTACCCTCCCTACCCCTCTGGGGGAGGAAAGTCAGGAATCAGCCATCCATTGGCTGAGTCAGGAGGTGGAATGACCTAATTGTTGAAAATTTTGTTCCTAGTTTCTTTTTTTTTTTTTTTTTTTTTTTTGAGATGGAGTCTCGCTCTGTCCCCCAGGCTGGAGTGCAGTGGCCGGATCTCAGCTCACTGCAAGCTCCGCCTCCCGGGTTCACGCCATTCTCCTGCCTCAGCCTCCCGAGTAACTGGGACTACAGGCGCCCGCCACCGCTCCCGCCTAATTTTTGTATTTTTTAAGTAGAGACGGGGTTTCACGTGTTAGCCAGGATGGTCTCGATCTCCTGACCTCGTGATCCGCCCGTCTCGGCCTCCCAAAGTGCTGGGATTACAGGCTTGAGCCACCGCGCCCGGCCCCTAGTTTGTTCTTTTCTTTTAATTTTATTTGTGGTGTTTCCTGACATCCAGGGATTGTTAATGTTCATATGGTCAAATCTTTGTGTCTTTCCTTTGAGGGCTCTGGCCTGAGATACCTAGAAAGGGCTCCCCGGGGAGTGATGTTTAGAGCCATATTTAAGGCCATATGTCATGAGCAGTTAGGGGTCCGAGGAGGCGATCCTGGCTCATTCTTTCATTTTACCAAGGAGGAAACTAGGCTCCATGGTGAGTAGGCAGCCCTGCCAGAGTCCAGGATTCTGCCCAGGGCTCTTTCTGCACATAATGAGTGCTCAGAGACCCTTATAAACATTAAGACAAGACAGAGGGCTCTCTACCTCCCAGGCTGCATTGCCGAGTAACTGACACAGCTTCTGTGAAGCCAGAGGCCATCTCATTCACCCTGTAAATTCCGTGTCATCTGCTTCGCTCTGAATATTCCTTCAACTGTCGCGCTGTGGCTACGGGCCCTCAAACCTATTCCCCTGAAGGCCCTTCTAGGCTTGTGAAGGCAGACACCACCAGGGGAAACACGAAGAGTCACATAAGCTTCCAAAACTCCAGGGACTGCGCTCGCTCCGGCAGCACATACACTAGATTTGGAATGATACAGAGAAGATTAGCATGTCCACTGCACAAGGATGACGTGCAAATCTGTGAAATGTTCCAGAATTTTTTTTAATAATAAAAAAATATAAATAAATTCCTGGACCAGTGAATTCATGGAAGCAGAGGGTAGAATGGTGATCGCCAGGGGGTGGTCAAAGGATACAAATTTTCAGTTACAGAGGAGGAATAAGTTCAAGTGATCTGTGGTACTGCATGGAGACTATAGTTAATAATAAGATTATTATTATTATTATTTTTTTTTTTTTTGAGACGGAGTTTCGCTCTGTCACCCAGGCTGGAGTGCAATGGCGTGATCTTGGCTCACTGCAACATCCACCTCCTGGGTTCAGGTGATTCTCCTGCCTTAGCACCCTGAGTAGCTGGGATTACAAGCATGCACCACCATGCCTGGCTAATTTTGTGTTTTTAGTAGAGACGGGGTTTCACCATGTTGGTCAGGCTGGTCTTGAACTCCTGACCTCAGGTGATCCTCCCGCTTTGGTATCCCAAAGTGCTGGGATTACAGGTGTAAGCCATTGTGTCCGATCAACAAAATATTCTCGAAAATCAGTAAGAGAGTAGATTTTAAGTGTTCTCACCACAAAGAATGATAAGTATGTGAGGTAATGCATATACTAATTAGCTTGAATTAGCCATGCTACCAGGTATACACATTTCAAAACATTATGTTGTATACAGTAAAAAAATACAACTTGTATTCATTATAATTAATTTTTAAAACTCTTGGACATAAAAAACCATCACTAATACAATTAAAAGACATAAAACAATGAGGAAAAATATTTCCAACCTACATGACAAAGTATTTAGCCTCTTAAAATAGACAAAGCTGGTATAGAGTCATAAAAATGGCTAAAGAAAAATGACAGGCAAATCACAGAAATGGAAATAAAAGTGGGCAATGCATGCAGGAGAAATGTTTAGATTCATAAGGAATCAAGCAATGGAGGTGGAAACTGTAATTGTAATGACATCACTTCGTGTATCTTTCAGAGTAGCAATATTTGAAAAGAATGGTAACCCACAGTGTTAGCCAGATGGAGAAATGGCACGCTCACAACTGGAGGAAAGAAACTGATTCAGCTGTTCTGAGTTTTGGAATACATATTAAATTCCTTTAAAATGTGCATTTTTCTTATTTCTAGGGAATTATTTAGAAAGTATGTATAAGGAAGGAAATGCATTTCCACATCATTTATATGGGAAATGCTGAAAGTGGCCTATAGGCTGAGCACTAAAGAACTGGTGAAATATTCTCCAGTACAGGCTTCGCGGTCATGATATGAAGCCGTGGAAGTGACTGATGCTTCATAAAAGATGATGACAACATGCAGTTAAAAAAAAAAAAAATCAGGTTAATAGGCCGGGAACTGTGGCTCATGCCTGTAATCCCAGCATTTTGGGAGGCCAAGATGGGCAGATAGCTTGAGGTCAGGAGTTCGAGACCAGCCTGGCCAACATGGTAAAACTCCATCTCTACTGAAAATACAAAAATTAGCCAAGGGTGGTGGCGCACGCCTGTAATCCCAGCTACTCGGGAGACTGAGACACTCGAGAATCACTTGAACCCTGGAGATGGAGGTTGCAGTGAGCCAGGATGGCACTACCGCACTCCAGCCTGGGCGACAGAGCGAGACTCCGTCTGAAAAAAAAAAAACAAATAAAAAATCAGGTTACAAATCAATATGTATACATCATTCCATTTCTGAAACACACACACATACATGAGTACAAGTACACAGAAAACAATCTGGAGGAAATATTCACTAAATTGTTAACAGTGGTTTACTTCAGAGGTAGAATTATTTATGTTTTCTTTCTTCTCTACATTTTCATTGATGTATCCCAGGACTGGAGAAGATAAGGAGGGGCTGAGGAGACAGACTCACATTCCTCTTGGAAATGTTATTTATCATAAACTTTCTAGGCAAATATGATAGTATTTATCGAAAGTCTTAATGTGTGTGAATCATTTCACCAGTCATTTTACTTCTAGGAATCTACCCTAAGGAAATAATCAGAGATGTGTGCAAAGACTTATGTACCAGGATATCCATTGTACAGTTATTTACAAGAGCAAAAAGTTGGAACCAGCCTAAATATCCAACAATAGAGAATTGTTTAAATATGTGTCGGTTTGCTTTTACAATGAAGTGTGATGCAGTCATTTAAGGTGATGCTGCATATTAGATGCCATGACAAAACATTCTTGATATAAAGAAAAAAAGTTTAAAATGGCAATATGATAGAAATATTGTAAAGTACTATACACAATAAATGATGAATTCTCACGTACAAAAGGCTGAAAAGTAGCTGTCTGCTGTGATCATCACTGAGTGATAGGATAGGTCATTTTTATTTTTTCTGTTTTCCTACACTTTGCAATTTCAGTACCAAAAAAAAAAAAAAAAAAAACAGGTTACTGCCACAATATGATCTTTAAGAAAAAAAAGGCCGGGCGCAGTGGCGCAAGCCTGTAATCCCAGCACTTTGGGAGGCCGAGACGGGCGGATCACGAGGTCAGGAGATCGAGACCATCCTGGCTAACACGGTGAAACCCCGTCTCTACTAAAAAATACAAAAAACTAGCCGGGCGAGGTGGTGGCGCCTGTAGTCCCAGCTACTTGGGAGGCTGAGGCAGGAGAATGGCGTGAACCCGGGGGGCGGAGCTTGCAGTGAGCCGAGATCGCGCCACTGCACTCCAACCTGGGCGACAGAGCGAGACTCCGTCTCCAAAAAAAAAAAAAAAAGAAAAAAGAAAAAAAAAATCTCAGGAACGTATAAACAGAAAGACACTCATCATTCATCCCTGTAAATCCTCACTTCCACGCCACACTGCTTGGTGATCACCATCGCGGAGCTACTTGGGGAGTCAAACGGCCGGGTTTATAATTCAAATACGTCCCCTCTAGACATCCTGTCTAGGTGCCAGCCGGACTCGGTCCTCCCCTCAAAGCTGCTCCCAGCCAATCCATAAGCTTCAGAGGGCTGAGAAGAAAACGGACCTGTATTTGTTTATTTATTTACAGATGGATTCTCACTCTGCCGCCCAGGCTGGAGTGCAGTGGTGCAATGTAGGCTCACTGCAACCTCCGCCCCCCAGGTTCGAGCAATTCCCCCGCCTCAGCCTCCCCAGTAGCTGGGATTACAGACGCCTGCCACCACGCCCGGTTAATTTTTTGTATTTTTAGTAAAGATGGGGTTTCACCATGTTGGCCAAGCTGGTCTCAAACTCCAGACCTCAGATGGTCCACCCACCTAGGCTTCCCACAGTGCTGGGATTACAGGCGTGAGCCACCATGCCAGGCCGAAAACTGACCTGTTTTTAATATTAGGGACAGAGGCCGGGCGCAGTGGCTCAAGCCTGTAATCCCAGCACTTTGGGAGGCCGAGACAGGCGGATCACAAGGTCCGGAGATCGAGACCATCCTGGCTAACACGGTGAAACCCCCGTCTCTACTAAAAATCCGTCTCTACTAAAAAATACAGCAAACTAGCCGGGCGAGGTGGCGGGCGCCTGTAGTCCCAGCTACTTGGGAGGCTAAGGCAGGAGAATGGCGTAAACCCAGGAGGCGGAGCTTGCAGTGAGCTGAGATCCAGCTACTGCACTCCAGCCTGGGCGACAGAGCAAGACTCCATCTCAAAAAAAAAAAAAAAAAAATTTTAGGGACAGAATCCTGTTGAGTCCAGCTGGCTGTGCTGCTCACACTTGCTCAGTCATCTCTGTTGTGTAATGGTGAAGTATTCGCCGTATTCTCAGAAAGCTCATTGTCAGGACAGGACAGAAGTTTCTAAATATGTGTTCTGGGGCTCACCCCTTTTCTTGTGGGGAAAATCAACCCATTTGCTAAAGACAATTAAAGTCATAGAAAGCCTGGAACTGTATCCCCGGTTGTCTGGATTTGTATCCCAGAGGCTCCTGGCTCAGACAGCTAAGATTTTTCAAACCTAACTACTTCTCACTGCTAATGAGGACCAGAATGGGAACAGGTTGCAAATGAAGAAGCTCCCAAACAGGGCATGAAGTGAGTACCTAAGGCCACCCCCAGCCAAGGGGACCTGGAGGAGACACTGGGCAGGGACACAGGGCAGAGACCAGGGACGGGGCAGCTGGGGTATCCGCTAGAAGGAAGAAACGCTCCTTGACAGCTGCCTTAAATACTGGACATGGGAAGAGAATTCTGGGCTCACCAGTGGGGTTTTGGGGCCTTTCAAGACAGCTCCAGGGAATGTTTGTGTCTCCTTCCTTCTATTCCTCCCTTCCCCTTTCCTTTCTCCCCTTCTTTCCCTCTTTCCTTCTCTCCTTCTCTTTCTTTCCTCCCTCTCTCCTCCTCGCCTCCTTCGTTCCTTCTTTTCTTCCCTCCCTTTCTTTCTCTGTTCTTTTGTTCTTTCCTTCTTTCTTTCCTTCCTTTCTTCCTTTCTCCCTCCTTTTTTCCCTCCTTCCCTCCTTCCTTCTCCCCCTCCTTCTTTC
Source organism: Chlorocebus sabaeus (assembly GCF_047675955.1). Classification (NCBI taxonomy): domain Eukaryota; kingdom Metazoa; phylum Chordata; class Mammalia; order Primates; family Cercopithecidae; genus Chlorocebus; species Chlorocebus sabaeus. Next base: position 7,419,753 of record NC_132905.1, read on the forward strand.
TTCCTTCTCCCTCCCTCCCTCTCCGCTGTCCCTCCTTTACTCCTGCTCAGTAACTATCTACTGAGTACCCAGCACATGTCAAGCCCCTGCCCAGCCCCGCAGTTGCAGTGACAAGCAAACCCAGACAGACTTCGTTCCTCGTGGATGTCCAGTCTAGCACACTGCTGCCCAGTCAAAATATAATGTGAGCCCTGTAGGTCATTTGAAATCTTCTAGTAGCCGCAAATCAAATGATAAAAAGAAACAGACACACCGAATTTTATCCTCCGGTTTAGTTAACCCACTATATCCAAACAGTATCACCTTGACATGTAGTCAATACTTTAAAACGATTTATGAAATATTTTATACTTATTTTTTCAGACTAAATCTTTGAAATCCAGTGTGTGTTCTACACTCACAGCACATCTCAGCACAGTCCAGCCGCATTTCAAGTGTTCAGTAGCCACTGGGGTCTAAGGCAGAGATTCTCAACCTGGATCCCATAATTTTAGTATGGGCTGTGCTGTGCATTGTGGAAGATTCAGCAGTGACCCTGGACCCTTTCCTCTAGTTCCAGTAGCGTCCCCTCTCTCCAGATGCAACAGCCACAAATGTCTCCAGACACGGCCAAATGTCCCCTGGAGGTGGAAGCAAAGTTGGCCCCTGTTGATCTAGTGGCCACTGCACTGGACAGCATGAGTCTAGCAAGTCAGGGAAGATGCAATTGAGCCACTGCATGCAAGGGTGAGTGCCAGGGAGGGGCTGCACCTCGAGGAAGAGTGACATCGGCCCGGCAGCTGACCGGACTGGCTCAGAGGAGGTTCCCAGAGGACTAGGCTTTAAGCTGAGACCTTTCTCAAGTCCAGCAACCACATGTCTCACAGAAGGCTAAGCCGGGATCTGGTGGCCCCAAGAGATTACATCCCAGCTCTGAGCTTCGGTTCACATCCCACCATATACTAGGGCTGCTGGGAGGCTCAAAGGCAATTTGGGATGTAAATATTATTAGTGCAGAATGAAGGTGTGCTTCAAGCAAGACATATTAGCACTGCTGTTCTTCACTCCCTCTTCCATCAAAGCTCCAGGACCTCAGTCAAAAGAGGGCCACGGTGGGCTGGGCATGGTGCTCACGCCTGTCATCCCAGCACTTTGGGAGGCCGAGGTGGGTGGATCACTTGAGGTCAGGAGTTTGAGACCAGCCTGGTCAATATGGTGAACCCGTTTCTACTAAAAACACAAAAATTAGCTGGGCGTGGGGGCACGCACCTGTAATCCCAGCCACTCAGGAGGCTGAGGCATGAGAATCGCTTGAACCCAGGAGACAGAGTTTGTAGTGAGCTGAGATCACACCACTGCACCCCAACCTGGGTGCCAGAGTGAGACTCAGATTCAAAATTAAAATTGGAAAAAAAAAAAAAAAAGAGGGCCAAGGAAGCACTGGGACACACCCAGACTTGAGCTGCCCTAAGCCACTATTGCTTACTAGCTGTGTGACCTTGGGGAAGTTACTTAACCTCTCTGAGACTGTTGCCTCATCTGTGGTATGAGGCCAAAAAGAGTACCCCCTTCAGAAGTGTGTCGTAAAATTAAGAGAAAAAATGTATACAATGGGCTTCTTCTCAGAATACCCAACCTGTTATTTAATCAAGCTCAACCAGCACTGGCTTTGTGTTACTTAAGCTGGTATCCTACCCAGTCACTTACTGACCGATAACGGTACGCCACTGCTATTTTAGGCCCTCAGGGGTACAGATAGGGTTCCTAAAAACGGAAATTTACTTTGCAGAGGTAGATCAGACAATATGCAAGCGAGAGATAAATGCACCAAATACTTTCTAGTGGGGGTAAAAGTTATGAAGCAAATAAAACAGGGTCATGCGAGAGAAAGTGACCTCCTAGAAGTAGTGACCCCAGATCTGAGACAATGAGCAGGTAGGAAGCCCGCCTGGGGAAGATCTGGGAAAAGCTTCCTAGGTAGAGGAAGCAGAGAAGCAAAAGCCTTGAAGGGAGGCCAAGCCTGCCTTGTATCAAGAGGGGAGGGGAGGGCAGCTGCAGCACAGTGTGTGGGGAGGGGAATGGTAGGAAACGAAGTGTGAGAGGTGGATGGGGCCAACTCAGCAGGGCCCTACTAGCCACAGCTGACGTTTATTGAGTGTACACTGTGTGCCAGGTTTAAATGCATCCCTTTCCTTTATCTCCCGTGAATCCTGTGAAAAAGGCACTATCATTGTCCCCACTTTGCAGATGAGGAAACTGAGACCTGGAGAGATTTTAATGATCTTCATTGTTTCTTGGCCACGGTCACTCAAGGGGTCGCCCATAGAGGATGGAAGAAAATAAGACTTGAATGTAGGCAGTCTGACTCCCGTGCTGGACTCCATGGTTAAAAATAAAAAACAGCACAACAGAAGCCACTGGAAGGTTCTCTGCCCTCCTCCAAGGCAGACACAGCTATTGATTTGCAGACCTGTGCAAGCGGGTGACGGCCCAGGCTGGCATCCCTGACCCTCCCTCCACATCCCCCAAAACCTGAGCTGGCCACTAGACAGAGGTTACACCCCAGGGGCTGCCGGAGCCATGCCCTCAAAAGCTGAAGGAATGGAGACAAAAAGAATTTTTGTCGCTGAAGTTGGGCTTGAGAGTGCCCAGGGTCCTTGGCCTCCCTGTTTGAACGGGTGAATTGGCTGGTGTCAGCTTGCAGGGTTTACACCCAGGGATTCCAAACCCAGAATCAGAGCCGAGAAAACCAGTAAGAGGCCCTGGTGAGCCCCAGCGCTGGGCCTGCCCTTACCGCCTCCAGCAGAAAAGATAACAGAGTTGGTGGCTCTAGCTGACCAGAGGCAGCGCTTGGCAGAGGGATAAGGAAGCCTTACAGATTCTCTGCCTTCACTGCTGCTCTGTTTAGACAAAGGCAAAGTCGCAGGCTGTTTTAAAAAAAGACAATGAAAACAACAAACTCACACCTGTCAGAGCCTCTTGAGCCGGTTGGGTGCGTGCAGACTCCTGTGATGTGGCAGGCAGGAAGAGAGGAGGTGTGACTTCTAGGAGAAAGTGGCAGAACAAAGGCCGACTGAAGACTGAAGCCCGGGAGCCTGGAAGCTGGAGCGGGGGACCTGCACATCTGTCTGAGCACATCTCCAGGGCTTGCGGTCTCAGTTTGTCCATCTGCAGAAGGGGATAATAATAACAGTTGGTTAATACACCAGGGACTTTGCTTATGTTACTCCCTTTAACCTGGACAGCAGCTTCGCAAGGCAGTTTTATTTCATTTGCAGATGAGAACATGGAATAGTCACAAATTTAAGGAAAGTCTCCAAACCCAGTTCATCTGACCCCAGAACTGTGCTCTTCAATTTCCCGACACCTACAAAATGCTCCAAAAACATCAAGAACGACAACCATGATAATAACTAACACATACATAGTACTTCCAAGAAGCCAGGCACTCTGTAAATGCTTTTAAATCTTGCCACAACTCTGAATTAGGCACGATTATTATCCCGATTTTACAGATGGGGGAACTAAGGTGCAGATGGAAAATAAAATAATATTTCTTCATTTCCCCCTATAAGGAGCTTTTCTGGAACATTTTCTCTATTTACCACTCCCTCCACATGCAATTTTAATGCCACAGATATACAGTATATCTATTTATGTAGTGAATGTACACATAGGCTTTATACATATAAAGCAGGATTTTTAGGCTGGGCATGGTGGCTCACGCCTGTAATCCCAGCATTTTGGGAGCCAAGGCAGGTAGACTGCTTGAGCCTAAGAGTTTGAGACCAGCCTGGGCAACATAGTGAAACCCCATTTCTACCAAAAAAAAAAAAAAAAAAAAAAAGGTTTTTGCCACTGAAGAACCAATTTTTGCCCCTTTGGGAGACATATCACCTTCATACGAGAATGCATGAACTCAAAGATTGCCAAGATCGGCCAGGTGCGGTGGCACTTTGGGAGGCCGAGGCAGGAGAATCATTGAAGGTCGGAAGTTCAACACCAGCCTGGTCAACATGGTAAAACCTCATCTCTACTAAAAATACAAAAATTAGCCAGGCGTGGTGGCGGGTGCCTGTAATCACAGCTACTCGGGAGGCTGAGGCATGAGAACAGCTTGAACCCCGGAGGCAGAGGCTGCAGTAAGCTGAGATTGCACCACTGCACTCCAGCCTGGGGGACAGAGAGAGACTCTGTCTCAACAACAACAACAACAAAAATAGATTTCCAAGGTCAATCAAGTTTGCAAAAATCTCTTTTACACTCAGATTCACCACATACTTCAGCTTTCTAAAGAAGGGAGAAGAATGGGATAGCCTAACTTTCTGCAACTCAGTATTTCCCAGGCCTCCTGACCACGGAAACCTACTTCCAAGGAACAGCTAGAAACATCCCAGTTGCAGACATTTGGTCACTTGCGACCAAAGAAATTCCAGCTGACACCTCAGTGTGATTATAACTCAATAAGATTTGAGCAAACCTACTGTGGACAGTTTTTGAAATAATGGAGGAAATTTGAACATGGTCTGGGTATTTTGTGATATTAAGAAATTATAATTGTTTTTGTTAAGTGTGCGAGTGTGATTATGGCTATTTGAAAAAAATATTTATATGTTCAGGATACACACTGAAGTATTTGGGGGCAAACTGATTCAGTGTCTGGGATTTACTTTAAAATATTCTAGCCCCTCTACCCTCCTCATAGAGGAGAGAAGGAAATTTGAAAAAATAACATCGGAATGATCGTTGCTGAAGCCTAAGTTGGTATTTCAGGGGTTCTTTGACTATACTCAAGTTTGAAATATCTCATTAATGAAAAAATTACATCCTGGGCGGCAGAGCGAGACCCCGTCTCAAAAAAAAAATAAAAATAAAATAAATGAACAAGAAAGAAAAAAAGAATAAAAGAAAAAATGCAGTCTTCTGAGAAGGCAATTATTTCCTGCTGATGGAAAAGAGGAGAAAGCAGAACTGCTCATTCATTGATTTATTCATCAAATTCTGATTAACTACCTGCCATTGTTCAGCATGAGCTTTGAGGGCTGGGCTCATGGGAGCAGACAGGACTTTGGTCTTCTTGCCCTGGAGCAGCTCCCAGCCTCACCCAGGCCAGATGACCAGAAGGAAATTATTCCAGGCTTGTGCAGTTCACAGAGGACAGAGGCACTGGGAGCCTCGACGTGAGTTTTTCCCTTCCCAGGCCCATTTGAAAGGGAAGGGCTTTGATTGGATCAGCTACATCCAGGGCCCACCTCATTGCCAACCAAACGGAAATTCTGCCCCCATGATCCAATCACCTTCCACCAGGTCCCGCCTCCAACACTGGGAATTACAAATAACCTTCATGCTCCGGCCATGTAAGTAAGGCATGCCCACTTCCTCTTCACCTTCTGCCATGGTTGAAAGTTTCCTAAGGCCTCCCCAGCCACAGATCCAAACCATATCAACGTTCAATTCCAGTACTTGGTCAGACAGATGGGATGGTCTTTACCAAGTATGAAATCCTTGGAAACAGATTAAGTCCCTTTAGTTTGCCCCCGAACTAAAACACAAGATGACGGGAAGGCCCTGTGAGTACTAGGTATGGTAAGCAGAATTCTAAGACAGCCCCAAGATGCCCCTCCCTTGTGGCTCACGTCCTGGATAACCGCCTCCCCTTGGTGTGGGCAGGGCCTTGAATACGATGTCACTCGTGTGATGATGTGATTATGTTCTAGGGCAAAGATGAAGAGATTCTGTCGCGTAACTAAGGTACTGTAGAAACTGCCTTTGAGTTCATCAAAGGGAGATGATCCTGAGTGAGCCTGACCTCATCAGATGAGCCTTTCCTTTTTTCTTTTTTCTTTTTTTGAGATGGAGTCTTGCTCTGTCACCAGGCTGGAGTACAGTGGCAAGATCTCAGCTCCCTGCAACCTCTACCTGCCAGGTTCAAGCCATTCTCCTGCCTCAGCCTCCCAAGTAGCTGGGAATACAGGCGCACCCCACCATGCCCAGCTACTTTTCATATTTTTAGTAGAGACAGGGTTTCACCATGTTGGTCAGGATGGTCTCGATCTCCTGACCTCGTGATCCTCCCACCTCAGTCTCCCAAAATGCTGGGATAACAGGTGCGAGGCACCACGCCCGGCCCAGGTGAGCCTTTTCAAAGAGGCTCTAGAGATCAGAGAAGGAAGAAGGGCAAGGTTCATAGCAGCAGCCATGCTTCTGCTATCTTGGAAGAACCAAGCCTCCATGAGTTCTGCAGCTGCAACAAAATGAACTTTGCCAGTAACCACATCTGCTTGGGAGAGGACCCTGGGCCTCCAGAGGAGACCCTAGCCTCAGCCAACATCTTGACTGAGGCCTTGTGAGACCCAGAGCTGAGGATCCAGTTAAGCTGTGCCTGGAATCCTTTGCCACGAAAGCAGTGAGATCATAAATGTGAAATAATCAACGGTGTTGTTTTAAGCCACTGAGTTTCTGTGGTTATTTGTGAGGCAGCAATGGAAAACAAGCACACCAATCATCACTGCCATTTTTCAAGGCTCACTCTGTATGAAGTATCATGAATGAGGACTTTTTTTTTCTTTTTTCCTTCCTTTCTTTGAGACAGGATCTCACTCTGTTGCCCAGGCTGGAGTTTAATGGTACAATCTCGGCTCACTGCACCCTCCACCTCCTGGGCTCAAGCTATCCTCCCACCTCAGTTTCGCAAGTAACTGGGACCACAGGTGCACACCACCACACCCGGCTAATATTTTCATTTTTTGTAGAGATGGGGTTTCGCCATATTGCCCAAGCTGGTCTTGAACTCCTGGGCTCGTGGGAATCCTCCTACCTCCTAAAGTGCTGGGATTACAGGCGTGAGCCACCATGCCCAGCCAGCTAAGGACTTTTATGTACTGTATCTCAGGTCATGTTCTCAGTAACCGAAGTAGGTTCTAATGATATTCCTATTTCACAGATAGGGAAACCGAGACCCAGAGAAGTCACATAGGCTGCTCATGGCTAGTTGGTGACAGAGACAAAATCTAACTCCAAGTGGCCTACCCCCAGAGCCTGCCCCAGGTACTGGAACTTGCAAAATTTTTAAGTACATATGAAAGCATAGACACGAACATTTTGGAAAGGGTGCATGTTACACATTGGTAACCTGGATGGTGAGACAAGAAGAGAATGTTTTGCTTTTATGCTTTTTCTATAATTTCTAATTTATTTTACAGTTAATGCTATATTTTAACAATCAGAAAAAGAAAGAAAAATACTTTGTATCCAGTGACGATCTCTAAGTGATGTAATTACAGGCCTCTTTTACAATTTTTCCTTTCATCTCAATTTTCTACCGTATCCGCAACAGATGTGTTGCTTGTATAATTTTTTTTTTTTTTGAGACGGAGTCTTGCTCTGTTGCCCAGGCTGGAGTGCAGTGGCGTGATCTCGGCTCACTGCAAGCTCTGTCTCCTGGGTTCATGCCATTCTCCTGCCTCAGCCTCCTGAGCAGCTGGGACTACAGACAGGGCACCCGCCATCACACCTGGCTAATTTTTTTGTCTTTTTTAGTAGAAACGGGGTTTCACCAGGTTAGCCAGGATGGTCTCGATCTCCTGACCTCGTGATCCGCCCGCCTCGGCCTCCCAAAGTGCTGGGATTACAGGCATGAGCCACCACGCCCGGACACTTGTATAATTTTTTAAAAGCTCTAGTCGAGAAAACAAGGGAATGTATTTCAGAAAGTGAAAGCAAAAAAAGAGAGAAGTGACAAGAGGCCTGGGCCCAAACATTCCGAGAAGAAAGGGCCAGGGTCTTGTTCTAACCAAAGCAAATTTGCTGGCAAACTTGAAATGCGGCTTCAGATCTCCGGGAAGAGGTAGCTGTCTGAGCCTCCCAGCAGCTGGCTTTTATTAAACATTTGCAGCTTCTTCTGCAAACGTTGTCACCTGAAACTTTGTTATTTTAATTGGTAGCTATTCCTGTGGGCTCTTGTTTGAAGGAAAGCTGCTAAGAAATCCAGCTCCAGGCATTTCTTCGAGGTAGGGAAAGGCAAGGAGAGGCGAGCTCACTGACCCCCAGGAGCACACTTTGGATGCGGATTACACTTGGGTTTAATGGCACTATTAATGAACAAGGGCTCGTGTGCCAGACTCTGTCGAGGCACTTCATTTTGTGGCTCTCATTTTATCTTTCCACGTCTCTATGAGGTGAGTCCTAGCATTATTTTCATTTTACAGATGAAGAAGTTGAGGTTTAAGGAGATCAAGTAATAATAATACCCTATTTCATTAAATCTAAGGCAAACTCTAATTTAGT